>NC_056500.1:53926934-53931072 GCF_014905685.2 Nematolebias whitei | reverse complement strand
GAAGTTATGAATATTTTTGTACTTCAGCCTCTCTTTTCTCTTTTTACGCCTGCTCTAAGGGGTTGGATAAGTGCATTTTGTCTCACAGCTTCGCATAAAAAGGTTGGATCAGGGTGCACATGGTACCGTTGTAAAGATCTGGGTAATAGGAATCCAGCGTGCCCACCCTCATCTCTGTGCTACGCTACACAAAACACAAACAACTGCGATACTCACTGTCCCATAGGTTTAACATGGCAGAACCTGACTCATATTAAAACCTGCACTCCTCTGAGCTACTTCTCCAACCTCCGCTGTAACTAGATGAAAGGTCAAGTCAAGTCAAATTCATTTATATAGCACATTTAAAACAGTAACCGTTATCAAAGTGCTTAACAAAAAAGAAAAAGTTCACAGCATCAAATATTATTAACAAGATATTACAGCATCAGAAATAAAAGCATAAAAACATGAAATATAATTTGAAACAATGAAATATTAAATTAATTCACCCTGTGTTAAATGTCAGGGGGTAAAAGCAAAGGGTATGAACACAATCGGCAAAAATCATCCATCCATCTATTCATCCATCCATCCATTTTCTTCCGCTTATCTAGGGGGTCGTGGATGTAGTAGGTTAAGTAGGGAGGCCCAGACTTCTCTCTCCCCAGCCACTTTGGCCAGCTCCTCCGGGTGAATCCCGAGGCATTCCCAGGCCAGCCAAGAAACATAGGCCCTCCAGCGTGTCCTGGATCTTCCTCTGGGTTTCCTCCTGTTGGGACGTGTCTGGAACACCTCACCAGGGAGGCATCCAGGAGGCATCCTAACCATAGATTAGGTTAGTAACGTAGATCAACCTGTAAATTGAGAGCTTCGCCTTTTGGTTCAGCTCTCTCTTCACCACAACAGACTGGTACAGTGCCTGCTTCACTGCAGACACCACACCTATCCGCCTATCAATCTCTCACTTCATTTTTCCCTTATTCATAAACAAAACCCCAAGATACTTAAACTCCTCCACTTAGGGCAGGACCTCCTCCCCGACCCGGAAAGGGCACTCTACCCTTTTCCGGCTCAAGACCATGGCCTTGGATTTGGTGTTACTGATCTTCATCCCAGCCGCATCACACTCTGTTACAAACCGCTCCAGCGAAAGCTGTAGATCACAACCTGATGAAGCCAATACGACCACATCATCTGCAAAATACAGAGACGCGATCCTAAGGCCACCAAAACGGATCCCCTCAACACTTTGGCTGCACCTAGAAATTATGTCCATAAAAGTTATTGTAGTGAACTTAACCTGATGTCAAGACTAAGCCTAAGGTCAAAACTCTTGACCTTAAGAACCTTGTGGGACAGGAACTGTCATTTCATTGATTTGAATCCAGAAATACAGGTTCACCCATCCTGAGACTTTCTTTCTTGAAAATTCAAGTGGAAGAACACTCTCTGTTCTATTATCATTACTATTTTACAAATGTTGATAATCAAAGTGCCTTAGTTCAAACCATTTTAGATGTTGCAGTGAACTAATCAATTTTATTAACTGTGTAATGATTTTTAATTCTCATGCAAAGTTAGAACTCATGTTAAAGCTGTTAGAGTAATTATGCATTTTCTGATTTCTGTCTTTGAATGAGCAAGTGTGCGTTCCAGGGTCAGGAGTCGAAGCAGACATGCGTTGGAACAACTGTCTTGTTTATATCCTCTCAGACGTCAACAGGGGGGTTTTGGCACCTGTTTCTAAAACTCGCCAAAACAAAACTCTCTCTGTCTGTGAGAACATTTCTGATCTGTTCCATAACAATTCTTGCTGTCTTCTAACCTCTTACGTCACAAAACACACCCCGTCTGGTCGGTTCTGACCAATGGGAAGACTCCCAAATGAACCGGGAAAAGAGCTCTTTAAAATGTCGGTACTTCCTGGTCTACACAGTTCTGTTCGGTTCTGTGGGTCGGAGAAGTTCGGTTCTGTGAGAGTTGGGATGAGTTCAGTTCTGCGCGGAGAAGCCCAGTTCTGTTGGTTGGAGAAGTTCGGCGGCGCGGACAGTTCTGATATGTCCTAGCGCTGTGCAGTAGCTGTGGGAGCCGGGAAGACCCTGACATGACCACAGAGCTCTTCCGAGTTTCATGGGATTATAACATTTTCCACTGAGGTGAGCTTGTGTCGGACAGAATCTCGCCGCTACTCCGGACGAGTAACAGCATCCTACGGAGACGCTGAAGGGTGCGTTAAACGGAACCTCGCCTGAGACATCTCCAGGTAAAAGAGTCGATTTCACCACCTAAGTGTACTGTAAGGAAGAAGCTGAAGAAAGCCCGGAGAGTGCCGTTCTGTTCAACACTCTCCCTCAAACACCATCCTTACTCCCTTTAACTTCCTTCCCATCTTTAAACTCTTCTCTCAAGTAGAAATTCTTCCAGATATTTTAGAAATGTCTGTGTAAAGTGCTCATCCACCGCCGTGTGGATAAAAAGATCATAATTGTACAGTTTTCATAAATGTCTGTGGTGAAGCAACGGAAAAATCATGGCCGTATGATTTTTCCTGATTGATTGCTTTTGTTGTTATTTTCATAATTTGCCAAATTACTGTAAATGTTTGATGTTAAACTTTGATTCTGTAAATAAATGACCGCATTCATTTTGATGGGTCAAAGATAAATGACGTCTCACGTTTGCATTTCCTTAAATTCAATGCACGTTTTATTCAGTCCAGAAAAATGAAGAATCCGTGTTAATTGATGAATATATCTGAGCATCCGTTCATCTACAGTGGTAACCTGATGTTAGGCTGACAGAGCCCCCTAAAGAATTACAAAAGTTCTTCCATACCTGTGATATGAATTGGGGTCCTCTGTCAGAAACGATGTCCGATGGGATGCCGTGAACTCGAAAAACATGTTGGACCAATAGCTGGGCCGTCTCCAAGGCCGAGGGAAGCTGGGGCAATGGAAAAAAATGAGCTGCTTTATAGAATCTGTCAATGACAGTGAGAATAACGGTTTTACCATCAGAGGGGGGCAAACCAGTAACAAAGTCTAGAGAGATATGGGACCATGGGCGGCTAAGGGTGGGAAGTGGCTGTAATTTTCCAGCTGGAGGCTGGTTGCCAGTCTTACTTCTGGCACATGTGGGGCAAGCGGCTACGTAGTTCTTTATATCCTCGTTCATGGAGGGCCACCAGAAGTGTCTCTTAGTCAGAGCTAGCATACAAGCAACACCTGGGTGACAAGAAATTTTATGAGTGTGGAGCCATTTGAGTACCTTAGCCTTGATACTGGTGGGTATAAACATAGTGCCAGAAGGACCTGTCCCACGGTCAGGTTTGGATTTCTGGGCCTCTAAAATGTATTTTTCACTGGACCAGGTTAACGAATCAACCACACAGGATGAGGGTAGAATGTTTGGTTCCTGTTCGGTGTCCTCTAGTGGTGAGAACTGGCGAGACAGGGCATCAGGCTTCACATTTTTGGAGCCGGGTCTGAAAGTCAATACAAAGTTAAATCTTGTAAAAAAACAATGACCATCTAGCCTGTCTGGGGTTGAATCTCCTGGCCTCGCGGAGATAAGTGAGGTTTTTGTGATCAGTCCAAAAAAGGAATGGTGTGTCTGTGCCCTCGAGCCAGTGTCGCCACTCCTCCAAGGCCAACTTGATGGCAAGGAGCTCACGGTTGCCTACATCGTAGTTCTGTTCAGCAGAGGAAAGGCGTCGAGAGAAGAACGCACAGGGGTGCACTTTGTTGTCAACAGGAGATCTTTGAGACAAAATGGCTCCTACGCCAGTGTCAGAAGCATCGACCTCAAGGATAAACTGTCTCTTAGGATCGGGGTGGCAAAGAATAGGGGTAGAGGAAAAAAGTATTTTTAGCTCACCAAAAGCTGTTTCTGCCTCATGAGTCCACATAAAAGTCTGTAGGGTGGAGGTCAACTGGGTGAGAGGAGCAGCGATCCTGCTATAGTTCTTGATGAACCTACGGTAAAAGTTGGCAAAGCCCAGAAATCGTTGCAGCTGTTTCCGTGTCTCAGGTGTTGGCCATTCCACCACTGCCTTCGTTTTCTCAGGGTCTGTGCGGTATTGTCCTCCTTCAAAAATAAAGCCCAAAAAGGAGACAGATTGTACATGAAATTCACATTTTTTGGCTTTAACGTACAG
>NC_056500.1:53925260-53926834 GCF_014905685.2 Nematolebias whitei | reverse complement strand
GAGACAGATTGTACATGAAATTCACATTTTTTGGCTTTAACGTACAGTTGGTTCCCATATAATCATTGTAGGACAGTCCTGACGTGGTGAACGTGTTGCTCCTCATCACGTGAGTAGATCAATATGTCGTCCAGACACACAAATACAAAAATGTTCAAAAAGTCCCTCAAAATGTCATTAACCAATGTTTGAAAAACTGTAGGGGCATTGGTGAGACCAAATGGTATGACTAAGTACTCAAAATGTCCCAGTGGTGTCTTAAATGCTGTCTTCCACTCATCACCTTCCTTGATTCAGACGAGGTGATAAGCGTTACGGAGATCCAATTTGGAAAATATTTTAGCAGAGTGCAATTGTTCGTGGATAGAGTCTATTAGAGGTAAGGGATACTTGTTCTTAATTGTGATCTGATTTAATCCTCTATAGTCTATGCAAGGATGTAAGGTTTTGTCTTTTTTAGCCACAAAGAAAAATCCTGCTCCAACAGGAGAGGTGGAGGGATGAATTATTCCTGAGTTCAATGATTCAGAGATATACTCTTTCATAGAGTCACATTCTGGACCAGACAAATTGTAAAGGCGGCTAGAAGGAAGAGGAGCCCCTGGTAGTAAATGAATTGCACAATCATATGGATGGTGCAATGGTAATGATAGGGCCTTTTGTTTACTAAATGCAGGGGCAAGGTCATGGTAAACAGTAGGAATTTTAGACAAATCGACCGGATCGGATGTCTCAGGACGTTTAATAGTAGAGGGAACAGCAGTTCTTAAACAGTTCATGAAACAGTGTGGGCTCCATTATTCTATTCTTTTAACCCTCCAATTAATTACGGGGTTGTGTTCTCTGATCCAAGGAAAACCCAGGACAAGCTGTGTAACGGGTGATTCGAATACAAAAAATCTCACTGTGTTAATGATGGTTCCCAGAGATCATGAGGTGTACTGGTAGAGTCTTCTTAAGAACCGAGGTGAACTTCTGACCCGTTAGTCCGGCCATCGTCAGTGGAGTGGGGAGAGGTTGTGTAGGGATGGATAGGAGTTCAACCAAGTCCTGGCTAATGAGGTTTTGCTCAGCCCCAGAGTCCACTAGAGCAACAACTGACTTACTTTCTCGATCAACAATAATGGTGGTGTCGAGTTCCAAGCAAGAAACAGGAGAAGAAGAAGAGTTTCTCACCATTATCTCCTGTCTTATTGGTGAGAGGAGCCATTTCCCAAGAGCGGGCAGCGAGCAATAAAATTTCCTTGTTCCCCACAATAGATGCAAGCTTTATTGTTAATTCTTAGTTGTCTTTCTTCTGGAGAGAGGCGAATGTGACCCAACTGCATAGGTTCTGGCTCTGAGTCGGGTTTGTACTCGAGCATTAGTGCAGGTGGTTGTCTCAGCGTGGAGTGAAACCCGGAAGCAGTGGAACTCTGGGAAACGTAGTCTCTTCTATTGAAAAGGGGTTGATGTTTTGACGTAGAGGGAAAACCGGAAGTAGGTGAATTCTGGGAATCGTAGTTTCTTTCCCACCTTCGTTCTTGGAGCTGGTTATCGATACGTGTAGCTAACTGAATTAGTTCGTCCAAACT
>NC_056500.1:53915030-53925160 GCF_014905685.2 Nematolebias whitei | reverse complement strand
AGCTGGTTATCGATACGTGTAGCTAACTGAATTAGTTCGTCCAAACTTTGTGGTTCTTCTAGTGCCGCTAAATGGTCTCTTATGGAGTTGGAGAGAGAGTGTAAGAAGGTACCTCTGAGTGCGACCTCTCCCCATCCGGTTCGGGCGGCAGTGATTCTAAACTCCAGAGCATGAGCCATAACAGAGTGTCTGCCTTGTCGAAGGGTGAGTAGACGTTTTACTGCTTCTGTTCGTTGGAGGGGTTGATCGAACACGCCCATAAATTCTTCTAAAAGGGAGGAAAAGGTTAAGGTACTGACAGGGTGAGAGGATAAATGAGCATGAGCCCAACGTAATGCGTCCCCCTTTAGCTGAGTAATGAAAAAGGAGATTTTAGCAGCATCTGAAGAATAAAGACTGGGTGCTCTCTGAAACGTTAGTTCACACTGAAGTACGAAACTCCCACACATTTCAGGCTCTCCACAAAAAAATTCCGCCAGTTTTAAATTTTGCTCTGTGGTGGTCATTTGGGGAGGATTAGGAATAGGAAGACTGACCTCAGATGTAGGTGTTGCAGCAGGTAGCAGGAGCTGAGTCATCCCTTGTTTGACTGAAAACAACATGCTGCCCAGTTCCTGGAGATTAGACTGGTTAGTCTGTTGCAGGTTTAACAAGCGTTCAAGAGTAGCTTCATTTTTCTCAACTCTGTGTAACATAGCCTGAAGAGTAAGTTGGCTCTGTTCAGATCCGGAGTCTTTCAGGGGTATTTGGTTTGGCTGGGACATTCTTGTTATGATTGCGGGTGTACCCAGACGAAAGACCAGAACTGAACAGAGACCAGGACTCAGACAATAGTTTACAGTGTTTATTTACAGGATTGTGATAAATAAGACATCAATGTGAAGGAACCGGAACACCTGGGGAGAGAGCGGTAATTTAAAGGGCTGTGGTTGGATGAGAATTTATCTTGTTGAATTGTCCTTACGGTGTGTAGCAAGAAACAGAATGAGAAGGTATTTTGTCCAGATGGTATCCAGTGGCACAGGGTGAAACAACAAGTAGATTAGGCAAGTGGTGGAAGGCATCCAGCAGTTGTAGAGAGGCAGGAGGAGTCACAGCTCATATGGAACTCAAGCAGGGCAAGTAACAGCAAGATCCAAACTCTGAGGAAGCGCAGAGAAAAACACAATATTAGTTTCCACTAATATCAAAGAATAACTGGCCAGAACACAACTACCGTTGGTAGGCAATGTCCCAGCGCCTGCAGAGTGGTTCCTGAATCTTCTTATACTCCTCCTGGGTGTTGAGTTGATCATCTG
This sequence comes from Nematolebias whitei, assembly GCF_014905685.2. Lineage (NCBI taxonomy): Eukaryota > Metazoa > Chordata > Actinopteri > Cyprinodontiformes > Rivulidae > Nematolebias > Nematolebias whitei. The sequence continues at coordinate 53,923,862 of NC_056500.1, read as the reverse complement.
CAGCTGGTGCCAATTAGGAGTGTAGAGGAGAGAGGAAGGCAGGGTGCAGGGCAGGATTCTTACAACATGCATATATTTGAACAAATTGTACTTGAGAGGAGATTATTACAGCCTCATAAAATCAATGATGATGATGATATCGGAACTGGATCGGTATCGGTCGATATTTAAATTTAGGTATCAGGATCGGATGGGAAGTAAAAAAAGTGGATCAATGCATCCCTAGTCACATCACTCTTTACGTACATTCCTGTTGATGATGCAGTAGAGGTGGTCAGTTTAAGATTAAAATCCGACACCACTCTGAGCAGCAGGACCATGCTTTCCACAGAACAACTGTGTCAACTCTTGAAACTGTGCCTGCAGTCAACCTACTTCACATATGCGGAGCAATATTATAGGCAGAAACATGGGTGTGCTATGAGGTCTCCAGTTTCTCCTATTGTGGCCAACCTGTACACGGAGGAGGTAGAAAAGAGAGCCTTGATGTCCTTTTCAGGGACACCACCAAGTCATTGGTTCAGGTATGTTGACGACACCTGGGTTAAAATTAAATCTCAGGACGTCCAACATTTTAATGACCACATCAACTCTGTGGATAAATACATCAAGTTCATACGAGAAAATGTAAAAAATAGCAGGTTGGCTTTCTTGGACTGTGAGGTCTCAGGACATTTGCAAACTGAGGTGTACCACAAAACCACCCACACAGACCAGTATTTGCAGTTTGACTCCCATCACCCTTTGGATCACAAGTTAGGAGTCATCAGGACTCTGTACCACAGAGCAGACAGCGTCCCTACTAACTCAGGAGCCAGACAGAAGGAGAAATCCCACACAAGACAGGCTCTAGAGCAGTGTGGATATCCTAACTGGGCCTTCCTGAAAGCAGAGAAGAAACCCAAACAGGACTCCAGTCAGCCATCAGGTGAAAACGAGGAACCCAGACCCAGACCAGAGGTCATTCCCTCTGTTGCTGGAATATCAGAGAAACTGAGATGTTTATTTTCTAAACACAACATCCCAGTGGCTTTTAAAGCCCAAAATACATTACGGCAAAAACTGGTTCAACCCAAAGATCCAGGCCCTCAGCACAAATTGAGTAATATTGTGTATGCTGTTCAGTGTCAGGAGTGCTGTGATCAGTCTTACATCAGGGAAACTAAACAGCCACTGGCCAAAAGGATGGCCCAGCACAGAAGAGCAACATCATCAGGCCAGGACTCTGCAGTCTACACTCATCTCCAGGCCAGTGGTCACTCGTTCAGGGATGAAAATGTTCACATCCTGGACAGAGAGGAACGATGGTTTGAGAGAGGAGTAAAGGAGGCCATCATTGTGAAAAGAAACCGTCCATCATTAAACAGGGGTGGAGGCCTCCGTGTTCAACTGTCCTCCTTTTACAATGCTGTTGTTGTTAGTATCACTCAGCCCCCTGTGAATAATAAACAGCCATCAGTGTGCTAATGATCCATTGTTAGGCTGATGGTCATTCTTGATCATGTGAGCACCTGGTTTTGGTTGTCAGCAGCAAACTGGTTGATCCACTCTGAGAAGGTTCTGTTTATAAGACTGAGCTGAATACAGCACCTCAGACTGAGGAAGTCTTTCGGATGAAAGATGAAACGTTTCTACAATTTTTTTGTTTTGCTTTGTTTTGTATTTTGAATGTCCAGAGGACCAGATTTAACTATTTTAGATGTCCAACACATTATTAAAACCTGGAAGGATAGTGGGGACCCATCATCTTCGAGGAAGAAATGCGGCTGGAAAAAAATCCTGAATGATCATGATCTGTGATCACATAAACGTTTGGTGAAATCAAATGGAAGAAAAATAACAGTAGCACTCAGGGCTATGTTTAATCGTGAAAGTAAGAGCATTTCCACATGCACAATGCGAAGAGAACTCAAGAGATTTGGACTGAACAGCTGTGTAGCCTTAAGAAAACCACTAATCAGTGAAGCTAACTGGAAAAAAAAGGCTTCACTTTGCTAGGGAGCATAAAGATTGGACTCTGGAGCAATGGAAGAAGGTCATGTAGTCTGATGAGTCCATATTTACCCTGTTCCAGAGTAATGGGTGTGTCAAGGTAAGACGAGAGGCAGGTGAAGTGGGGGCAGTGATATGATCTGGGGTTGCTGCAATTGGCCAGGTCTAGTTTCAGCAACAGTCTGGCTCTCGATAGAGGTAGCTGGCCTCCTGCCCTCCCTCCCCTGTTCTCCTTCCTCCTGTTTTGCTCTCTATGTGTCTGAAGCACCTAGTGCACATCTCCGAAATAAAAATTAAGATTATGGATCTGGTGACGGGCAGCACAGTGGCACAACTGGTAGAGCTGCTGCCTCTCAGCGAGTAGGTCCTTGGTTCAAACCCTGGTCCAGGGGCCTTCTGGGTGGAGTTTGCATGTTCTCTCCGTGCATGCGTGGGTTTCCTCCGGGTGCTCCGGTTTCCTCCCACAGACCAAAAACATGCATGTTAGGCTGATTGGTAACTCTAAATTGTCCCTAGGTGTGAGTGAGAGAGTGAATAGTTGTTTGTCTCATTTGTCTCTATGTGGCCCTGTGATGGACTTGCGACCCGTCCAGGGTGTACCCCGCCCCTCGCACAGTGATTGCTGGACATGGGCACCAGCGACCCCCGTGACCCAAAATGGAATAAACGGGTAAAGATAATGGATGGATGGATGGATGGATGGATGGACCTGGTGACCTGGACTTTCAACGCAATCGACAAAATATTTTCAACAAAACGACAGGGTCCTGGAGAACCCGCTTGTCCAGTTGAGACTCACGCTGCGGGGTACATCATGGATCTGTGGGGAGTTTGGCAGCTGATGTGCCTCTCAGTCCTGTCTCAGGAGGACGCTGAAAACGTTTATACATTTGGATTTATGATAGCAGGGACGCTGCTTTTTGGTATCGGCGGGGCTCTTGTTTTATCAACTTTTGAACAGCAGTTTCGGCCATGACAAAGCTTCCGAGTCAGTGTGAAGGTTTGGTTTGTGCTATGCATACTCAAAATCAGCTGATTTACGAGCTAAACCGTAAGGTGGAGGCGATTTCTGAGAATCGCAGGCCACCTGCGGCTTCTAGGACTCGTCAGCAAGGTGGTATTGACCTTGAAGAAGGCTCATAACACGGATCAGTGGAATGGATTCCCATAAATCAGGCCATTTTGAACCAGAAAGGTCCAGAAGGACTCCAGTCTGATGAAAAATAAATCTGTCTGCCTGCCGAAAATCAACAATCGAAGCTTATCTGAATCGGACTTTCCCGTTTGGCCTTGGATACGGGCCGACTATCAAATTTCTCCTGGGTCATGGGTAACTAGGGACAAAAGTTTCATCTATTGCAACACCCCCCCCCCCCCCCCCGAAATTTTCTGTGCAGGCTTAGCAGGACTGCCGGCTGAAACAACGTAATCAGAACTGTGGCCTATCTGAAAAACGCTCTTGGACAAATCTCAACACCTTGTCGTCTAATGCATATGTAATCATCTTTTTAAATATACTAGCTGGTAGTTTTTTGATGTCTCAAATTGTGTCCTGATAGGACAAGATGTGAAGAGATCTTTTTTGTAATACCACTATCTATCCTCATGGTTCTTCCCTTTTTCTATCTAAAAGCATTCTGATAAAGAATAGGGGCTGCGCTTCTCAGCAGCAGCAATGTGCACTCCGTTCATCTTTTGGACGACTGTACGAACATAATTTCACTGTATTCCGGTACAATGATAATAAAACTTATTCTGATTCTGAGTATGTGCTCAAAGAATGAGGTCAGCTGACTATGAATATACTGAATGATCAGGTTATTCCATCAATGGATTTTTTCTTCCCTGATAGCACGGGCATATTCCAAGATGACAATGCCAGGATTCATTGGGCTCGAATTGTGAAAGAGTGGTTCTGGTTTCACCAGAGTAAACACTACACTTTGGAGTAAGCTGTTTGGGGGATGAATCAGTTTTGTGTTGTGTGTTTCCTTGATTGATGAAGCCTTCCGGATGGAAGGTGAAACGTTTCAGCAAAAAAAAAAAAGAAACTGCTCAGATGACCTGACTGAAAATTGTTGGGTTCTGGGAGCATGAGACATTTTCACACATGGATTGGCCACCACAGAGTCCAGACCTTAACCCCATTGAGAATCTTTGGGATGTGTTGGAGAAGTGGTCAGAATCTGACATCATCAATGCAAGATCTTGGTGAAAAATTAACGCAACACTGGATGGAAATAGATCTTGTGACACTGCAGAAACTTATCGAAACAATGCCACAGTGAATGCATGCTGTAATCAACACTAAAGACGGTCCAATGAAATATTAGTGCGTGACCTTTTTTTTTGGTGGCAACTTTTTTTTGGGCCAGGCAGTGTATGATCCAATCAGACCACAGTCTGAGCTCCTCAAACAGTTTGTTCCACGTGAGGGGCGTAAAAACTACAATCACTACATTAGGTTCTGATTGTGGAAGAACTATTAATCCTGTATTTGTGGATGGGTCTGGGTGGTCCATAATGTATCAGATGGTTTGTTAAGAACTGTGGAGCTAAAGTGTTCAGTGAGTTTTGGACAAAAAGGAATACTTAGTAATTCAATGAGATACTGGTGACTTTCATGTTTTAAAGACAGACTACTGAGACCAGCAATCATTTAGAGTTTCTCTGTACATCCACCAAATATAATAACCTCTGTTTGGTCCTTATTTAAGTGGAGAAATGTTTCTGACATTTATTATTTGTTTGTTAAATTGTTCCAGTGTGTATGTTTTCTTCTAAAGCTTTAGTGTGAAACTGTGTAAAATTTTGGAGAGCAGAGTTAAGATGTCAGAAATCCACCTTGGTCTTAGCTTCACTCAGACTAGCAATTAGCTTGTCAAGCTGGTTAAAATCAATCTATTTCTTCAAATTGTGGTTGTTCAAAGAGCTACCTAGAACAGGTAAGATATCAACTGTTCATAGACCTTCCACAGAATCTCATTTTAAAAGATCTGAACTATCACTTTGAGACATTGTAAGCTTAAAAACGACATTTCACAGATTTACACAGCTCCTATTAATGTTACAACCAGAGTAGCGCAGGTGGCTCATTATTCGCCTTTCTACAAACTTCATGCAGTAGCAACAACCTGGACAAGCAAAGACCTTGTATAAACTTTGACCTTGATTTTTGACATTCACCTTGGAGTTGGGGTGATGTAAAGTATATGTGAGACTTCATCAAGTGACAATGCATATCAAGTTTCATCAAATAATCTTGAGCAGATCAGAAGTTATGGCTCGGACAAGAGAAAGTTTACAGACATAGGTGCGTATGCACAGAGACTTTACCAGAATACATCCCGCCTTCGACGGTTACAGAAAAACTAACACTCGAAATCTGATTGGTAAAATATATAGAATTCCTTTTAAGGGCCCATTTACACGACACATACTTTGAGTGAAACCGCAGCTTGTCCTCTGCAGTTTGGCCGTTCATTTACACGACACCAGCACCCCCGCTCTCTGAATAGAGCTTTGGAACATACGTCACTGTGTTTAGGGCGTGTGGGGCGTTCCCATCTCGACCACCATTTTTACTGTCCTCAGAAAAATAAAAAAACTCTGGTGTTTTTTCATGATGTCACCGCTGTATCCTCCTTCATAACTCTGTAAAGCAGCTCAAAACAACGTGGACTGTATCGTGACAAACTTCTCCCAGATGACAAAAAAGGGTACATGGAAAAAACAGGTAAAATTGGAAATGTTGCCCCTTTGAAAAAATAAAAAAAGGAGCAGAGACCCAGAGTAATATTTGCCTCCACTGACATTCCCAGCAGACCTGGTGTGTGTCACCACAAATCATTTAAAGATTACAAGTTACTGGGAGCACTGGTCCAATCTATGAAGAGCTGGGTGGATGATTTGGACATTTTTAAAACCCTGGATTGTGAATATGTTGTGGTTTGAACAAAGGTACGTTGTTCTTGGCTCCTTAATTTTACATAAATTATTAATGTACACTATTTTAGAATCAATCAACCTTCTGTATGTTGTATTAATAAACTGTGAACACGTGATTTTTAAAGTATGTTTTTAACTGATTTACAAAGCTCCAAGTTGAAATGATTGTTTACACACACAATTAAACACCAACTTCCCTGAACTTGGATCATCTCCTGATGAACTCCATGTGTGATGCTGCTGCCTGGAGAAAGTTTCCTTACAAACATGCAGCATCCAGCAGGTCGTGGAGGCAGGTGGTGAAGTTCACCTGAAGAAACATCATCCATACTCTGCACAGGTCCATCATCAAACCTCTGTGACCTTGTGTGGACTCAGAAAGACGTGGCTGTGGTCCGTGTGTCTCCAGAACAGGAACTGTGTGAAGCTCGTCTCCAGAAAGCACGAAGCTTCTTAAACATATTTCTCAGAGCACGTTTGTGCTGCAGCTTCAAGGAGACAGAAATATGTAAATCATGCTGTTAATTTATGTTTGAACATTTTTCTATGAAATGTTTTACCTCACACAATGTTCATCATGTTTGTTACTAGAAACATTTAATTACATAAAATGTTTACTTCAAAATAGGATCTGTTTCATTACATGTTTATTTCTTACCTGAAATTTTATTTTATTTTTTTCCCTCTTGTCCTGTCCGGCATTGTGACACAGAATTATTGTGCGAGTGTCCTTAGACATTATCCACATGTTAACATGTGGATTTTGTCTTTCAAATACACCTGGACCTATACCTGGACCTACCATTCTGTGTTCATCTGTCTCTCCTTCCTGTCCTCTCAACCAGCCGGTCAAAGCAGATGGTCTCTTGTCCTGAGCTGGTTCTGCTGGAGGTTTCTTCCTGTTAAAGGGAGTTTTTCTTTCCACTGTCTCCACTGTGCTTGCTCAGGATGGGAGACTGCAACGAAGCCAAGATTCAACTTGTTTGCTGGATTCCTTAGATAGAGAACTTTACTAATTGGCTTTTATGTGAATGTTCCTGTAAAGTCCCTGAGACAACTTTGTTGTGATTTGGCGCTTTATAAATAAACTGAATTGAACTGAAAGTGATGCCCAACAGATTTACTTTCACAAGCAGAGCATCATGGCTGGCCTTAATGCTCCACTTGATATATAAATTAAATTTTATTAGAATATGCTTTGGGTTTGTTTCAGATGTAATGGACACGGGGACGGAAAACAAAGAAGATAAAGCAGAAAAGTGAGAGAAGAGTTAAAATGTAAAGAAGGAGATAGAAATAGAGGAGAGAGAGAGAGATAATGAGAACACAAATCAACATCATTGAAGTCTGACTCTAGACCTGCGGAAAGAGAGAAAAAAAACAAACGACAAAACCGAGAAACCACAACAACAAACAACTTATATAATGATACTTGTAACATCATTAGAAAGTATTTTATACTGTACATGGTAATACAATATATATTTGATGGCCACCACAACCCAACTGATTGTGTATCTGATAAACACCTGGATCTAAACACCTGTGTGAGCATGATGTCACTACATAGGCATCACAACCATTATATGTGAAGGGGACAAGTCCCCCCCCACATTAAAAAAACGTTCATTTGGACCCCCCCACTTTTACTATGAAACATTAGTTCAGGCGGCGCAGTTTCTCTTTCTTCATGAACGAATCCATTCCACTTGATTAATAGGAGAATACTCAAGCCACTAAAACTCCACTCTGGGTTTTCCTGGTTACCTCCAACTCTCCACCGTCTCCACCTGCCTCTTGCCTTGGCAGAAAACACGCACAGGTGGAGGAGGTGGAGGTACCTGTGTTACTCGCTCGCCAGTTTAGCAGCTTAGTGCGGGCAGTGGTTGACCAGGGGGTTGATCATCAACATACAGGTCCTTCTCAAAAAATTAGCATATTGTGATAAAGGTCATTATTTTCCATGATGTAATGATAAAAATGAAACTTTCATATATTTCAGATTCATTGCACACCAACTGAAATATTTCAGGTCTTTAATTGTTTTAATACTGATGATTATGGCATACAGCTCATGAAAACCCAAAATGCCTGTCCCAAAAAATTAGCAGCCCCACACACCTGAAATATGTTAAAACATCAAATGTTTATTAAAAAAGTGATGAATTTCATCAAGTTTACATGTTCCATGAAGTGATGAATCAAATGTTTCATGAATGTTTACAACATTAATTTTTCTTAAATGAGAAAAAACAACCACTTATGTTTTTATTCAACTGTAAATATATTTCAAACAATGAGTTCAGCAAATATATATTTTTTCTCCAATCTACATTTCACATATTTCAGTAGCAGCATGTGCACGTTTCATTAGCATCAGATTTACAACCACACTAGAACACATGTTCACTAAACTACAGCACACACACACACACACACACCATAACACACACACTCACACACACACACACCATAACACACACACTCACACACACACACAGACACACACACACAATGTTAAGAAGAGTCACCTCTTCACCCTCACATGTAAGAACCAGTATAGTTAACTGAGTTAACTATACTGGTTCTTACATGTAAATATACCAGTTAAATATACGGGTGCTTACTTGTAAATATACCAGTTAACTATACTGGTATATTTACATGCGAGCACCAGTATAGTTAACTGGTACATTTACTTGTAAGAACCAGTATAGTTAACTGGTACATTTACATGTGAGCACCAGTTAAGTTAACTGGTATATTTACATGTAAGCACCAGTATAGGTAACTGGTATATTTACATGTGCGCACCAGTATAGTTAACTGGTATATTTACATGTAAGCACCAGTATAGTTAACTGGTATATTTACATGTAAGCACCAGTATAG
>NC_056500.1:53906742-53914930 GCF_014905685.2 Nematolebias whitei | reverse complement strand
TAATGCAGCAATTTCGGACCATCGCTAAACTGTTTTAACCTACTTAGATTTTTTTTTTTTTTTAAAGTCAGCAAGAACGCTTGTTTTCGACAGTTAATATGGAGGACTATAAAAATGGTGGATCCGGCCCCATCCTTTCCCATCAGTCGCCGTGCCATGGACAAGTGACGTCACGCTCTAAAGCTCTATCCAGAGTTTTTTTTTTAACCCAGGTCTCAGAGTGGAGATTTTCGGGGAACCCCCCGCGGAGGTGTGAAATGCCGAAAGTGTGAAGTTTCACATGCGCAGTACAGGCGTGTTTGTATTTCACTCATGCGCGTGGCACTGGAGTATAACATGCTAAATGCGCTAAATAATAACAGTAACAATAATAAACTGTCCTGATGCATGCTCAATAATCCAGGTAGAAAAATCTAAAAAAGTTAAATCTGGTCCTCTGGACAGTCAAAAAAAAACCAAAAACAAAGCAAATCAACAAAAAAATGTAGAAACGTTTCGTCTCTCATCCTGAGGACTTCCTCAGTCTGAGGAGCTGTATTCAGCTCAGTCTCTTAAATAGCACCTTCTCAGAGTGGATCAACCAGTTTCTGACTGGTTTTGGTTGTCAGCAGCAAAACTGGTTGATCCACTCTGAGAAGGTGCTATTTAAGAGACTGAGCTGAATACAGCACCTCAGACTGAGGAAGTCTCTCGGATGAGAGACGAAACGTTTCTACATTTTTTTGTTGATTTGCTTTGTTTTTTGTTTTTTTTGACTGTCCAGAGGACCAGATTGAACTTTTTTGGATAAGTTACAGAATGTTATGCACTCCTGTATTTGCTCCTATTTTTGGTATAAATATAAAATGATGTAAAAAGATTTGATAAAGTAAAGAACATAAAATGATTGTTTTAAATAAATGTTTTATTTGTTTACATTGTTGTTTATTCTTTTCATCTTGTCAGTTACATAACTGAAACAAAATTTATGACCGTTTCAATAGAAAAATCATTTCTGAATCGAATCGTGACACCAAAAATTGGAATCGAATCACCAGACACAGAGATTCGCACCCTTACTCTACAAGATCTATACAAACAATAACCAGAGCTTTATCACATTCAGACACTGATGGGACACACATCGGAGGCAACAAGGGCTTCAGTGTCTTGCCCAGGGACACTTTAACATGTGACTGCTGGTGGAATCGAAATGCCAACTCTTGAATTGCAGGACGGCTGCTCTAACCACTCAGACACAGCCACCCATTACTGGTTCTTATTGTAAAATCAGACATGTTCCTTTTTAAAGAAAAACTTTAAACCTGTAGAATAACAGGTTGTTTTCCACAAATGTCCACACATAAACATGGCACAGAACAGTGACTCTTATCTGATCTTGAAAAGAATGACGGCAGTAATCTTTAAAATAGATCAATTTGAGCTCATCAAACTTCTTCCTTTAACTTTGTTTAGCTCAACTAACCACTTGAGCTAATCTGTCCCCTAGCTTTGCTCGTGTGTTTGTAAAATGCTACACGCAGCAATTTAAAACATTTGGATCTTTATTTTTTGTCTTTTTATTGTTTCTCCTACACGTTATAATCAACAGAGTTGATGACTTAGCGTTAGATTAGATTAGATAATCTTGGACAAACTGAGGCTTATGTTAATCTTATCTGCAGAGGAGAAGTGGTGGAACAGAGGAGCATGTCAAGAAAAAAGTGGTGGTTATATATTTACTTCAAGCTACTTTCACCAAATCTCTTATCCCAAGAAACACGTCAAAAAATATTTAGCCATGTTCACTTGAATTATGATAATTTTGTTTACCACAGGTAAAAAAAGAGGCTTGTGTATGTGTGTGTTTGTCTGTACATTTAGCAAATTATTTCATGAACTACTGGATACATTTTAATAAAACTTTCATAAAATAAATATTAGATTTACATCTACAACTGCTTGACTTTTGGAGTCAATCCAAGATGGCCACCACAGCCAACTGAGCTTATGGAATATATAAATGGCTCCAACTCAGACACTTTTACAGCTAATGAGCTATAATTTGGTGCGGGAGCATCTGAGCACGATGCCCAACTCAAACTTTGAGCGCTACATACTGCACAATATTTAGGCTTAAAATAATAATTTTTGCAATCAACCCTGTTTGTCTGTTAGCAAATCACCTCATTCACTAGATTTTGATCAAATTCTCAGATAGTAACCAGTAGAAGTACATTTATATCTGGTAAGCTTTTGAAGTCAACCCAATTCAAGATGGCTGCCACAAATAAATCATCAAAACAAACAGAAAACAACCAAACTGCATGGGATTGTGCAAAAAACATGAGCAAGGTTTGACCAAGACTGCAACAACTCTGTGCCTTCTCATCACCAGCTGGTTTTAGTTTAAAACTCATGCATGAAAGGAATGCTGGTGCTAAAGTGAGTGATTCTGTTTCAAGCTGAGGGTTTCTGCAGCGACCGCCTCCGTTCTACCGGCCGTCTCTCCTGAGATGTGTTTTATACGGAAGCCTGAAGTGAAGAGGGGTTATTGTTCTTCATGAGTGAGCCATCTCCAGAAAAATGCAGTACAGTAAACCACTGGATCAGTGTGTGTGTGTGTGTGTGTGTGTGTGTGTGTACTTTCCATGGCAACAATTACGAAGAAGCTCCCTCTCTAAACTCACATGCCTCTCGTCAGCCTCAGGTTACATGAGTAGAGCCCAACGTCAACCTGACTGTCTCATGCCCCCCTAGACGTGGACCCCGTCACAAACCCACACCTTGGTGTGTTTATCACCCCCCGCCTGGTTCTGTGCAGTGAGAACTCTGAGCAGTCATCAAAGAGCCATAAAGGCTCAAAAGGATTTCTGCTGACGGTACACCTTTCATAACACTACAGGAATAAAGTTTGTTACATCAGTGGATGACAATCAGTGATGACCTTCAGTCCAGCTCAGCTTTAATGGGATACATGAACTTATGAAACATTTACATAAAAAGCTTGCTGAAAGGTCTTGTGTGAATTATATTTACAGTTTTACAGTCAAACGCAGCATTTGCAGCACAAAATGTGAACATGAATACCACTTCTATGTCAGGATGTTTGAAGTAAAGATAGGGTCCAGCAGAACCCTCACAGAGGTTTCTATGAGTTGTGTAACTACGAATTGTTAGAAACTATGATAAACAACAATCAGCTATAACATCATAACTCCTGACAAGATATATGTAAATTGAAAATGATTAACAATAGGGTGCAACCTAGCATCCTGTGATGAACTAGTGATCTGTCCAGGGTGTATAACATGAATAACAACCACAACCTGGAAATGAGAAGCGGGTAAAGATGATTGATTGATTGACTGATTGATGGATAGACGATGGATGCTCAGTCCTGTCAGATCAGACTTATTCTCCATTTCTCAAAAATGAATTTTCTTAGAAAGTAATCTACAAAGGTAACATTAATTATTCTTAACCCTTCCACATAACCACACTTCAAAATTTCTGATAAATTTACTGTTAAATTCACATTTAACAGTAAAAATCAATATGATTGTACTGATGAGCCTGCAGGCCCCTTGTGAGCAAGATCTATTTTGTGACAACAAAAATACTGATTTTCAGTTAGTTTTATTTGATATGATCAAATGATATTTTAAGCAGTAATTATCTGTACTTTTGATGTACCATAAAGTTCATAATTGTCCATCTTTAAAAACAGTTTTTCATTTTTTTACATTTCATGATATAAACTAGTATTCTGGATGATTTTCTGGTCAGAAAACTTATCATTCACTGAAAACTTCTGATAATGAAGTTGATTAAAACATATGCTTTTATTTGTCTTTTTCTAAGGGGACGGTTATATATTAAAAATATTCATGTGAAACCATCATGAAATGTCTTCGCAGTGTAATGCAGGGTTATCCTTTCCGTGGCTGTCTTCTTTGTACAATGCAGCCATCTTTGTCAGTGTCATTACAGTCCAAGGCCCATCGAGCGGGTCCCTGGATGGCTCCGGGGCCTGTCGCACATACCGATAGCAGAGGAAGAGGCCACCACTTATGATCAACAAAATGGAGGCAAAGACACCCATACCTATGGCCGGACCAACTCTCTGGCTGACAGGAGCGGCAGGGAGGTGAAATTCTTGTGGAAAGTCTATGGTACTGTTGTTCAGAACAGAGCTCATGTTCCACACCAGAGAAACCAACAAGAATGTTGCTGTAAGCAGATAAAGAACACCCGCCATGACAAACACCATCCTGATGTTCTTACGATCTTCCACTGAGAAATAGGCAATCCTCATGGCTATTGCAGCAAAGATGTTCCCTGCCAGGCCAGAGATCATCGCCCCCACCATTAGAACCTGAGCAACCGGGATCTCCACTGGAACAAAGGGGTCCGAGATGCTGAGGGAATGACAGTTCTCAGCCCTGGGGAAGACGTGGCTGTAGAAGCATGCCCTCCAGATGCCCACCCAGGCCTCACCTGAGGTGATGATGGATACATCAGCTACACGCCAAAGCCGCCACTTGTTGATGCCAGCTGTAACCATTGTAAAGATCCATGCCAGGAACCCAAATATTAGTCCCAGGAACTGCCAGTGGGCTGTGTGAGCCAAGTAAATCATTCCTGTCCCGTATGACTGGGGCCACTCAGAAGGTCAGAGGGCTGCAGGCCACCATCACTCCTGCTGAAAAGACAAGAAAATGTATATTTTTAAATATTCTGATGCATGCTCAATAATCCTCAATAACGTATCTACATTGTTTTGCTTTGTTTTTTTTTTTTGAATGTCCAAAGGACCAGATTGAACTTTTGGGGGTATATTTTTAAATGTTTCTTAGCTATTACCTGTGCATTAGCTTGTTTCAGTTCATATTTAAAGAATTATTTGAACATATCTGTAGAGGTTTAAAGTTCAACCTAATCCATAGTAGGCTACAATTTCTTTTGTGAAACTCAAAAAGAAAAAAAAATCACTTTTTAAATGTGTCTTAATTACTCTGCAGTAACTTTACAACTTTCTGTAAGGGCTTTTGGTATAACTGATGTTTAATATACTTCCTTTGATTAGTATTAAACTGAAAGAGAGGAAACAAGATATTTTTGACATGGTTTGCAAAAATTATGCTTAACAGTGCAACAATTTTAGGTTAGGTTTGAAAAGTTTTATTTCATATGAGTTTGCCCTTTAAGCCGTACTGTTGGGTCTCAACCCGCGCGCAGCACGCCAACACTGAAAAAACTCTAGTCCATGCCCACCCATGGTGTGGGCTCCACCCCTAGACCGTATAAATAGCATACGTGTCCGTAGATCTGCTCCCCATTTTCTTCAGCCAGCGAAGCAACACATGGAAAACTAAGAAGAAGATGTTAGCGGACGTGATATGTCCGCAGTTCCGAATGGCTCAGCCTGCACATCTGCCTCGGAGCAGAACATGCAGGTAGGCTCTCGTTTTTTCTTTCAGAGCTAGGCAGGTCTCAGATATTTCTACCTCCAACTAAGAGTTAGTGAGCAGCCTCACTCCCCCCCTCTCAGTTAGAAGGCTGGAGACAGGGCTGCTGCTGAAAGGTTGTTTTCACCCTCCCAACATTTTGGTACGCTCATATGTGTTCTGCCCAACATTCAGGAGTGGCTAACGCTAGACCTAGCTGTGCCAGAGCCATTAGCTTCGGCCTAGACTCGGTGGGACATCTAGCCGCCTCGCTCTCTAGCCACCGAGACTCAGCTTGTCCTCGTTTTTAGAGTGTCTGTGTAATGTTGGGTGCAGCCTCCCAACCGCTAATATGAAAATGCCTGTTTCCCCTCTAGAGCCCAGCCTGTCGGCTAATTTTTCCGGGGTCAGAGTGTTTCGGCATGTCGAACGACTGTCGTCCACCCTTTTCCCCATCGACCAGCTCTCAGCTAGATTCACTGACAGAATATCAGTGCATGTCACAGACAGCTGCAGCAACCATGTGTTTATACTAGCGTTAGCATCCCATGCGCTGCTCGCGCCATGATTTGGGCAACGCTCAAGAGGAGACTGAAGGAGGGGAAAAAGGAGGAAAAAAGTTCACACGTGAAGTGCTCGCTCTCACCATGGACTCATATGGTTTTTGTTTATGAGTGGAGGATTGGTGTCTTTTAAACGTTTGTTTAAAATTTACCATTCTACTCAGAGTGGACAGGGGCTACACATTACAGTTTGCAGGAGCACCCCCGAGGTTCAAACAAGTGTTAGAAACCTGGTTAACATCCTCGGAACAGGGTTTGATTTTACGAACAGAGTTTGGAAGAGCTTCTGATAAAAGACATGATTTCCGAAGTCCCTCTTGAAAAGGAAGAAACCAGTTTTTACTCCCGGTACTTCCTGGTTCTGACAAAGACAGGAGGTTCGAGGCCTATTCTAGACCTGTCCTTTTTCAACAAAAACGTTATGGAACGGCCATTTCATATGTTGACAATAAAACGAGTGCTCGTATGCATCAGGCAGAGGGATTGGTTTGTCTCAATGGATTTGAAAGATGCCTACTTTCATATAACAATAATAAAGAAATGCAGGAAATTTCTGTATCTTTCTGTCCAAGGAGTTCGGTATCAATACAACCGACTCCTTTGTGGTTGCTTGCTCGTCCCATGTACTTTGTACATTTTCAAAATGCGTGGAAATGGCATTAAAACCATTGTGCACAGCAGGCTTGAGGGTTCTCTTATATCTGGACGACCTTCTCCTCCTGACTCACTCCAGGGAAGAAGCGGAAATCCAGACGACTGCTCTGGTGTTGCATCTATCTCACCTGGGTTTCACAATAAACTAGGAGAAAAGCTTGACGGTTCCCTCTCAGCTCAACATTTTTCTGGGGGTGGATCTAAATTTGGTCACCATGACAGCCCTCCTGTCACACCAGAGGAGGGAATCCCTGACGTCATTGCTTCGAAAAGTCAGGGTTCACAAGCCGGTGACGGCATTAACAGTCATACGTCTGCTGATTATAGGGATGATTTATTTATTTATTTATTAACCTTTATTTAACAAGGCAAATCCCACTGAGATCATAGCTCTATTTTGCAAGGCAGCCTAACATGCATGTTTTTGGTCTGTGGGAGGAAACTGGAGTACCCAGAGAAAACCCACCCAAGCACGAGAAGAACAAGCAAACTCTACTCAGAAAGACCCCAGGTCAAACCGGGGATTTAACCCAGGACCTTTTTGCTGTGAGGCAACAGTGCTAACCACTGAACGGTTGTGCTGCCAATGCCATGTCAGTGACTCAGGTTGTCGTTCCACTAGGTTCACTCCATATGAGAAAACTACAGAGATGTTTCAATCCCCAGCACCTAGACCTCTCTCGTCACAAATTCTGAGTGATTACCGTTCCCTGTCGGTAGGGGCGTACCTGAGTCACTGGAGAAACCCCCAGAACCTGTTGAGAGGGATTCCCTTGGGCAGAGTGACATCATTCATTTCTGTGTTCACAGACATGTCCCTCTCAGGATGGGGGGAGGGGCGTGTCTGTCCCAGAGGTGGTGGTAGTGGGGGGGGGGGGGGATGGCAACCCCACACATCTCTCCACATAAATGTGCTGGAATGGATTACCATGGAGAAAGTGATCAGACACTTTGCCCCACAGCTGCGGGGTCATCACATGTTGGTCCACACAGACAACAGAAACACAGCAGCTTACATAAATCGCCAAGGGGACGTTTGCGCAGCTCAGTTGCTGGACACAGCCAGAGAGCTGCTCTGCTGGACGCACACACATCTTAACTCCATCAGAGCAGTTTACATCCCAGGCGTGCTAAACAGAGGAGCAGATATTATGTCCAAGGGTGGCCCCCGAGACAAAGATTGGAGCCTCAACCCAGACCTGATCCTCCAGATATGAAGCAGTTTCGGGAAAGCGGATGTGGAGAAAACACTCATTGCGAAATGTTTTTCTCAATGGGCTGCTGGGGGTGAATGCATTTGCATACAATCCGTGGCCTCAAATGTTGCTCTATGCTTTTCCTCCAGCCCCGCTAATAACGCAGCTGCTGGAGCAGGTCCCAGAGGAACAATTGAGGGTGATTCTGATTGCTCCAGAATCCACTGGTGCTCTGTGGTTTCCGGTTCTTCAACAGCTGATGAGCAAACCATGGAAACTACCTTGGCAAGAGGATACTCTCTTACAGGCAGGGGGAGCAATCAGGAGCCCCCCGGTGATAAGCCAG
>NC_056500.1:53899388-53906642 GCF_014905685.2 Nematolebias whitei | reverse complement strand
GTTGTTGTTGTTGTTGTTGTTGTTGTTGTTGTTGTTGTTGTTGTTGTACACTTTATTACACTCTGAATGCTCAAATGCGTGTGTTTCCCAAGTATGTTAAAGCTTTGAGGCAGATTTGTTAAAACAAATGATTTCAAATGAAAAATCTCAGAAAATAACTTTAAACTGTTACTCTGATTTAAAATATTGATTTGAACCCAAGTATTACACGTGTAATAACTCGTGTTATGATGAGTTAATCTGTTCAACACCATTTTTTGTTGCCTTAACTTTAATTGGATCCTAATTTAGGGTTGAAAACGGAGTCTGGATTAGAGCTTTAATCCCACCTTGCTCTGCTAAATGACCCACGTTTGGCTCGCTCCAACTTTGAGTTGGTACTAGATTATCATACTTCTCTACGGGGCTAGTTTTAACTCTGCAGTTGTGTGTGTGTGTGTGTGTACATACATAAAAAAGAGCCAATACTTTACGTTGTACAAAGTTATATACATCTTCAGATTGGGACAGTCCCAGATGGACGGGAACCTGCAGCACCGTGACACCTTTGGTGTTTCGTCTCCTCTACCTTCACATCCAGTTCGTTCCATGCAGTTAGTTACTGGTGCTTTCAGGTTCATTCTTCTTTTATCCATGTAGCCCATTAACGTCACTGTTTGTTGTTATTCTGCTGCCAACAAATGTTGTTGTTGTTTACATACTTAAAGCGTTATATGTAGTTTAAAAAGTACTTAAAATGTTTATCAAACAAACTGAACTTTCTAGTCCATTTTGCATTAGTCCAAAATGTGTTGACCTTTCGTACTTTCAGGACTAAAGAGACAGTGGGTGCTCTTCCTGCACCCCGTTTAGAACCCCGTCCCCTCGTCATCTGTCACCATGGGCAAAACGCTGCTCAAAGGTAAAATAATCCAGTTATATGAAATAGGAAAAGAACGAGCTTATAACGTAGTGACCTAAGTGTTTGTTGCAGACAGTTGCTGTGAGAAATGTTGATTTCATTGAAGTTGAAACTTGAAATAGTCTCCCTGAAATGCTGTGGTGCAGAAGTCTGTGTGAAAATAAACTGTTCTGAATCATAACGTTACACAGATCATTGTAGAAGACACAACTAATGTTTGTTCTTTAGCTGAAACTCGTGCTGAATGCACAGTATACACAGCCTGGCCAAAAAAAGGTCACACACGGATACTTCGTTGGAGCGCCTTTATCTTTGATGACGTCATGCGTTCTCTGTGTCTTTGTTTCAATAAGCTTCTACAGCGTCACAAGATCTACTTCATCCAGAGTTGCATTAATGTTTCACCAACATCTTTCATTGATGACGAGACACTGGGCATGATGGTGCATCACTTCTCCTGCTCTCTTCTGACCCTGATGCACCATCACTCTGGAACAGGGTCAGTCTGGACTCATCAGACCACACGACCTTCTTCCGTTGCTCCACAGTCCAATCTTTATGCTCCCTAACAAATTGAAGCCCTTTTTTCCAGTAAGCCTCACTGGTTATTGGTTTTCTCAAGACTACACAGCTGATCAGTCCCAGTCCCTTGAGCTCTCTTCACATTGTGCATGTGGAAATGTTCTTACTTTCACTATGAACCACAGTCCTGAGTGCTGCTGGTGTTTTTCTTCCATTTGATTCCAACAAACACAGATCACGATCATTCAGGATTTCCTTCCAGCCACATTTCTTCATGGAAGCTGATGTGTCCCCACTGTCCTTCCAGTTTTTAATAATGTGTTGGACACTTCTTTACCCAGTGTTAGTAGTTTCTTCAGTCTCCTTAGATGTTTCCTCTGCTTGATGCAGCCAGTGATGTGACCCTTCTCAAACAGACGGACATCTTGTCCTGGACCACGCCACGAGTCTTTGACACGGTTGTTGAAGAAAAGAGAAGCAGCTCATGGCACCAGCTGTGGTTCAACAACTTGTTGCAGCTGAAAGATGATCGTCCGTGCAGTGATGATCCAACAGGAGGCCCGCACCTGTTTGTTGAGTTATATCCAGGTGGAACTAACTGTTTTTTGGCCAGGCTGTGTATATGGGTATATACAAGGCCGGATTAACCATATGGGCAACTGCCCAGGGGCCCATGATCTCTAAGGGGCTCAGGGCAGTGAGGGCACAAGCAGAATATCTGGTTATCTCCTGCTTTACTTGGAGCCCTGCGCTGCACAAACTGCTGTGCTTCCGCTGCATCTGTGCAGCCCCGCCTCCTCCCAGTGCCAGCTGTTGCAGCTCTCGTTTTTTTTATTTAATTTAAGTGAGTCGGATCCTCGACGGTGCGACCTGTCAATCAGTCCAGTAGGCGTGTCAGCAACTGACCAATCGACAATCTCAATTTGTCCCCAAGGTAAACGCCCCTTACCTGCTGACAAGCCCATCCATTTATTTTCCTAGAACTTTATTAACAACACAAAATAGAACAATGCAACAATATACAAATACAAACTTGTGAAGGGTGTCTTAACTACATTTCACAAAATAATGAAAGAGAAAAAACAAACATAAAAAATTAAATAAAAAACAAAGTGCGCGACTCTATGAGAAACTTATTGTTTTAATTAAAACAAGTTTTTGTGTGTTGAGATGATTCTAGCAGTTTTTTTTATTTACTTAATGAAGAATAGTATGACTTCAAATTGTTCCTAAAAACAGGGGAAGGAAGGATTATTATCCCTCTTACTACAGTGAATGTGGTACTTTGCTATAAGTACGACTATATTTATGGCATCAGAGAAAGCTGAGCTTAAGTTATCCACATAAAGGAAAATGACATCAGCATGAAAAGAAGGAGTGTTAAGTTTGAGATTAAAACAGTTTCTGATGTCTGACCAAAGACTTTGTAAAAAATTGCTTGAGGGATTCATCTTCTGATTTACAAAAGGCAACAAATCAACATCAAATTTTGTGTGCGTCTATTTTGCAGTTAAAACCCTCCCTGGAGAAACCTCCAGCAGCCGCCACCGTGTACACCTGAGATACAGGCACGGACGTATATCAGCTGCATTATACCAAGAAAACTAGTGTATTATCAGTCAAACCTCACATATCATTACATATGAAATATTTTTATGCAAACACTGAACTCCTACAAACAGTTCAAGGTGATAAGCACATTTAATCTGTAGTTTGATGTATAGTGTCCTCCATAACAAGCACACAGTACTTTGGCCACTGGTACAATAAAACAAGTTGTCAACACGAGGATGGTTTTATGATCAGCAGTTATTCTGAATCAACACTCTGTACTTTAAATGCATTTATCAAACCAAACAATTGATAAATTCACCAATTATTGATATTAACAAATGTAAAATGATTTATTCAGAGGTTTCAGGTTTAATTAAATGATAAAAAAACACTCTTGATACATACATACATACAAACTTCTTGATACTATGTATCAGGAAGTTTTTGTCCTTAAAATGCTTTGAATATTTAAAAGACAACGCTTGCCTAGAAAACGTCGTCAAAAAATGGTTTGCTCTTCCTATAACTGGGTACAATCTGTTCAGGCAACATGGGAGTTAATGCTTTTTCATTTAAATGTTTGAAGATTCAACTGTAAAAAGTGTATACATTTTCTCCATTTACTCACCTTCAAGCTCAGCTTCAGTTTCCACACAATCCTTCAGAGTTGCTGTATTTGAAGAGACTCACCTGAGCAACTCTACATTTTGCTTCAGTTATGAATCGAAACACACCTGTAACTTTTAGTGTCCCGTGTCCTGCTGAAGTCTTCGTCAGTGGAGACCAGGGTGTGGTGGAGTTAATGGTTGACTCTGAAGAAACCATTTTAACTCCTCTCTGTGATTACAGCACACTTTGTTTTTCTTCATATGATTTTTGCCCAAGACACATTTTAACACCCACATTTTTTTTACATGGACTGCTTTCTTTCCCCTGAACAAACATCACTAAATTAGAAACAATTTGTCTTAAAATAATGCAGAAAAACTTTTACACTTTTCACCTAGACTGGACTATTTGTTTACTGTTGTTTATTATCTGGGTGTCCAAATACTTCTTTAAAAGTCTTCAGTTGATCCAAAATGCTGCTGCCAGAGTCTTAACTGGAGTTACTGGGAGAGATCATATCTCTCCAGTTTTAGCTTCTCTCCATTGGCTCCCTGTCAAATCCAGAATAGAATTCAAAATCTTACTTCTAACCTACAAAGCTCTCAACAACCTGGCTCCATCTTATATTACAGATCTTATTGTTCCATATTTTCCTAACAGAGCACTTCACTCTCAGACGGCAGGTTTACTTGTGGTTCCTAGAATTTAAAAACAGAATGGGAGGAAGATCTTTCATTTATCAGGCTCCTCTCTTGTGGAACCAACTTCCAGTTTCTGTCCATGAGGCTGACACATTATCCAGTTTTAAGACTTTCCTTTTTGATAAATCCTATAGTTAGGGTTGGCTTGGGTTTCCTGAGCTGTCCCTTAGTTATGCTGTTATGGGCTTAAGGCTCCCATATACTTGGGCGTACTTCACTCTGCAGAGGTCCGCGTGTACTCCATTAGCCTCATCGCGGACTCGAGGCGTATGCTTCTTATGACCGCAAACGCGTACGTGATGTCGCACAATAAACTGCCCAGCGACGGACTGCTCTGTATGCCACACCGACGTGTTAAATTTCCCTTCTTCATCTCTGGTCTGGTTTAATGACCTTTTCTTTTGTTGATTTTTTCCGAGAGGCAAGCGATCCTCGTCTCAACAGACTGCGGCCGGTGCACGTCGAGTCCGTGCGGCTCATGGAGTACACACAGTACAGCCGAGTATAGATGGCCGCTCATCCAGAGACTGGTTCTGTTAGAGGTTTCTTCCTGTTAAACAGAGTCAGTCGTTTCAGCTTTCACCAACAAGCTGCTAAGGACGGGAGATTGTGATGAAGTGAAGATCTGACACCATCTCCTGATTCCTTAGATAAATAACTTACTAACAGAAATGTCACAATGCATTGTTTATGAATGTTTCACATTAGAACAGGAACAGACTGAATGCTGTAAATTGGATTTATGATTCAGACTCTTTGTTGTTGTTGTCTTGTGCCCTGAGATGTGATTTGTTGTCAGTGATAAAGAAAGTGAACTGGCTGTAACACGACATGCCAGCTGAGAGGAACCAACACCTTCAGCTAGTCTGATTTAATCCTTCAAGTGTGAAAGCTTCCATTTTTAATTAGTCAAACTGATTTGAAATGATTGTTTCATTTTTTTTGTTGCAAGAAGATCATCTATATTTAATGTTTAAATCATTAGTAACAACAGTGATTACCTGTGATTTCAATATTTTCACCGTGTACAACTAAACAGAGATGTCACGTAATGGCACAGAAACATCTAGAGGTGGCATTAATCTGGACACTGAACTTCACTTGTCCATGCTCCTCTCATGTTTGTCATAGAAACGCCACAAAACGTGAAGATAACACAAGTTAACATGTTAATGGATGCAGAATCAAAGTTCGCTTTACTGAAATATTTGGATAACCTGATAAATACTCATACAGCAACTAACATATTAAGTAGTGTGGCTGCTCCGATCAGCGGATGACAAAATACTGTCCCGTTGTTTTGCAGATTCAAAAGTCTATAATAAATTACTAGAAAAGCCAAGAAAGTAAAAATGGCGTTCAGAATGGTATAGATGCAGCTGTTGGGTGATACAAGAAAAACCCCAGCATCTTTCAAAAATGGAGCTCCTGAAAAATTGTACCAGTTTAAATGGTGGAAAAGGAGTAGCATCTTCCTCCATCCCCAACTGGTCCAGAAAACAGGAAGCACAAAAGAAAAAACAATGAAGAGTATTTTCTATAGCTTCTGATCTTTGTCTCCCTCTGCTGGCCATAATTTTGAACGGAACCACACGATCAGACTCCTGAGTCAGGGTTGTTGCATCCAAGCAGTGTCCATCCACTTCACAGAGCCAGCCTCTGCTCTAAGGGCAGGCTGTCCGTCAGACATTTCAGCTGCTCCTCACCAAGTTTGATTTTATCCTCCAGTTTGCGTTGCTCGATGATGAGCGCAGACTTCATCTTCACAAAGTGTTCATAGTCTGCGAGGCTGTCCTCTGGCAGGTAGCTGGATAAGATATCATAAACCACCTGCTCGCGACGGTCCAGGTTCTCCTTCAGCTCCTTTGCATCTTCGTGCTGTCGGATTAGCAGCTTCCTCTTCTCAATCAACGTACGCTGAAGAAGAAATTTAAATGAGGTTTTTAAAAGATGCCACACAAAAGGAACTTTATCAGCGTTTCAAAGATTGACTCACTCTCTCCTCAGAAGTAGCATCCTCCTCCAGACTGTCGAGAGCATTCTCCACTCTGGCCAGACGACCCGAGAGCGACAGCAGTAGGCTCACCACCTTATCCAAATCTCCCACGAACATCCGGAACTTCTCCAGCTCATTTGGTTTGCAGATCTGCTGGACACGGACCTCCACCTCGTTTCCCAGGGTGTTGTTGTCCAGGATGTCCTCCAGAAGACTCTCCTTAGCTTCTCGCAACACCTGAAGCTTCTTACTGAGACTGTCGATCAGCTCTTGCTGTTTGAAATAAGCATCCGAAATCCTTTAAATTAGAACTTTTATTGTAAACTACTGTCACAAAAGAGAATAATGAAAAAGTTTTTGGTACCTTTTTGTTGGCCAAATCCATGTCCAGTTCATCTTCAGAGTCATCCTCGTTCTGATCCTGCATGTCTTTCATTTTGATCAGAAGCTCAGCTTTGGGAGCTGATGTGCTGTAATAAGTGGAACTGGTCATCATGGCGACAGCTACTGCCATACTGTCCTCCTTTTCCCTGCAATGCAAAGAACCTGTTAAAGTTTATCAAATTATCAAACAAAACAGCAAAATAAATAAATAAACACCCCATAAACATCAACTCAGTGCCGTTATAAGACAATATACTATAGTTTAGTCTTCCTTGAAAGTTAATATTTTCTCCAAACAGAGTCACCCTAAGCAATTGATGGAGATATGAAAAGTCACAGATGTTTTTTCACTAACTAAAATGTTATAACTCATATTACCGTGTATTACCGTGTATTACCGTGTATTACCACGTATTACCGTGTATTACCGTGTATTACCGTGTATTACCACGTATTACCGTGTATTACCAAGTATTACCACGTATTACCGCGTATTACCGCGTATTACCGCGTATTACAGCGTATTACCATGTATTACCACGTATTACCGCGTATTACCGCGTATTACCGCGTATTACCGCGTATTA
>NC_056500.1:53871169-53899378 GCF_014905685.2 Nematolebias whitei | reverse complement strand
CGTATTACCGCGTATTACCGCGTATTACCGCGTATTACCGCGTATTACCATGTATTACCGTGTATTACCATGTATTACCATGTATTACCGTGTATTACCGTGTATTACCGTGTATTACCGTGTATTACCATGTATTACCATGTATTACCGTGTATTACCATGTATTACCGTGTATTACCGTGTATTACCGTGTATTACCGTGTATTACCACATATTACCACGTATTACCATGTATTACCGTGTATTACCGTGTATTACCGTGTATTACCGTGTGTGTGTTCAAGAGTTGATTTGTCTGGATCAGAGTGCTGCAGGAGTTGTCTGACCTTGCCTTTGTCTGATAAAATACCGTAACTGTCGGTGTATAATCCGCTACTATTGTCTCACACTTTATACTCCGCGGTTTATATGTAGAAGTGTCTTATTTATGTATTTTTTTCATACTTTCCAAAATTTATATTTTTTTATTTTACTTTGAAAGACTTCCTGTCACTGTCTATGATTTACCTTTGAGAAAGCTGGGCGCTCGTGGCTCCCAGCACCCCACCCTTCACTGGGACAGGTGTTTGCAACACAGGCAGAATGCCCGCAGATGTGCTACGATTCTAGGACATGGTTTCAAAATTCACTACCATAACTTCACCTACTCTGTCATCATGTGACCAGAAGTGTAACCTTAATGACCAATGAGATGCTGTCATTGACCCATCCTCCAAGATACACGTGTAGTAATGAGGCTTCCTGTTTACAGTAAGCAAAGGTTTAAAAAAAGGCACTAAATTCTTCAGATTCTTCAGATCAGTTACTGCACAGGTGTCAACCTTGAGGCCTCGAACAAACAAACAAACAAAAAAAAAAAAAAAAAAAACTTTCAGAGAAAAAAAAGTCAGATGGCCAAACTTGAACCCATTCTGGAAGACTGGGTGAACACAGAGAGCAGACGGCCGAGGTATTCCACCGTGCAGATCTGACTGAAAGCGAAAACAAGATTGAAGATTTTAATGGTGGGCCATCGTGGTGTCTGAGATTTATGAAACTTAAGGACTTTCCATCTGGGCGAGGACGACTTTGTGTCAGCAACTCCCTCCCCTGCTCATTAGCGCTGAAGAGAAATCCCGTCATATTTATTTAAGATAAGATAATTTAGAAAGTAAAGGTAGATTTAAAAACAGCAGCTGATATCAATACTGTTTAACAATAAAAATCAGTGGTACTACCAGTGATTTAATGAATATTTACCACCTTTTATCTGTATTATGGTATTTCACTTCCAGTCACATGACCTCGTTAAGACTTCTGGGTAATATTTCCCGGTATATAATTTTTTAATAATTTCAGTTACGTAGGTGTTTGACACTTTTATGTCCAGTGATTATGCTTACCGGTAGATATTTACTGGTATTTTGTTCATTTTTAAGGTATAATGGTTGTTACCATGAGTTAAATACTGAAGCTTCAAGTATACTTAGGATCACCATTCCAGCTTCATGTATGTTAAAAACAAGCCATACTTTGTGCACGCGTGGCTGATTTTAGTACTACAACAAGTACAGCACAGATAGAGCTGGGCACTTCCGTTAATTGTACACTGGATACCTGCGGCTGTTAAGCCGGTGCGTCTTATTCATGTACAAAATTATGATTTATCTTATATTTACCCCTCCCTGGGCTGCCACCTTACCGTGGTGGAGGGGTTTGAGTGTCCCAATGATCCTAGGAGCTATGCTGTCAGGGGCTTTATGCCCCTAGTAGGGTCACCCATGGCAGACAGGTCCTAGGTGAGGGACCAGACAAAGTGCAGCCCAAACACACCCCTATGATGAAAAACACAAATGGACCTAGTGTTCCCTTGCCCGGACGTGGGTCACCGGGGCCCCACTCTGGAGCCAGGCCTGGAGGTGGGGCACGTGGGCGAGCGCCTGGTGGCCGGGCTTTTACCCATGGAGCTCGGCCGGGCACAGCCCGAAGAGGAGACGTGGGTCCCCCTTCCCATGGGCTCACCACCTGTGGGAGGGGCCAAAGGGGTCGGGTGCAATGTGGGATGGGTGGTGGCCGAGGGCGGGGACCCTGGCGGTCTGATCCTCGGCTACAGAAGCTGGCTATTGGGACGTGGAATGTCACCTCACTGGTGGAGAAGGAGCCTGAGCTGGTGTGTGAGGCTGAGAGGTTCCGGCTAGAAATAGTCGGACTCACCTCTACGCATGGCTCGGGCTCTGGAACCAGTTTCCTTGAGAGGGGCTGGACACTCTTCCACTCTGGAGTTGCCCCTGGTGAGAGGCGCCGAGCAGGTGTGGGCGTACTAATTGCCCCCCAACTTGGTGCCTGTGTATTGGGGTTCACCCCCGTGAATGAGAGGGTGGCCTCTCTCCGCCTACATGTGGGGGGACGGGTTCTGACTGTCGTTTGTGCTTATGCACCAAACGGCAGTTCAGATTATCCACCCTTTCTGGAGTCCTTAGAGGGGGTACTGGAAAGTGCACCTTCTGGAGACTCCCTTGTTCTGCTGGGGGACTTCAATGCTCATGTGGGCAATGACAGTGAGACCTGGAGGGGTGTGGATGGGAGGAACGGCCCCCCTGATCTGAACCAGAGTGGTGTTCTGTTGTTGGACTTCTGTGCTCGTCATGGATTGTCAATAACGAACACCTTGTTCAAGCATAAGGGTGTCCATATGTGCTCTTGGCACCAGGACACCCTAGGCCGCAGTTCGATGATCGACTTTGTCATCGTCTCATCTGATCTGCGGCCACATGTCTTGGACACTCGGGTGAAGAGAGGGGCGGAGCTGTCAACTGATCACTACCTGGTGGTGAGTTGGCTCCGATGGTGGGGGAGGATGCCGGTCAGACCTGGTAGGCCCAAACGTATTGTGAGGGTTTGCTGGGAACGTCTGGCAGAGTCTCCTGTGAGACGGAGTTTCAACTCCCACCTCCGGGAGAACTTTGAACATGTTCCAAGGGAGGTGGGGGACATTGAGTCTGAGTGGACCATGTTTCGTGCCTCTATTGTCGAGGCGGCTTACCAGAGCTGCGGCCGCAAGGTTGTCGGTGCCTGTCGGGGCGGCAACCCTCGAACCCGATGGTGGACACCGTCGGTGAGGGATGCTGTCAGGCTGAAGAAGGAGTCCTATCGGGCCTTTTTGGCCTGTGGGACCCTGGAAGCAGCTGATGGGTACCGGCAGTCCAAGCGACATGCGGCTCGGGTGGTTGCTGAGGCAAAAACTCGGGCATGGGAGGAGTTCGGAGAGGCCATGGAGAACGACTTCCGCACGGCTTCGAGACGTTTCTGGTCCACCATCCGGCGTCTCAGGGGGGGGAAGCGGTATGCCACCAACACTGTTTATAGTGGGAGTGGTTTGCTGCTGACCTCAACTCGGGATGTTGTGGGTCGGTGGGCGGAATACTTTGAAGACCTCCTCAATCCCACCGGCACGTCTTCCACTGAGGAAGCGGAGCCTGGGGACTCTGGGTCGGGCCCTCCAATCTCTGGTGCTGAGGTCACCGAGGTGGTTAAAAAGCTCCTCGGTGGCAGGGCCCCAGGGGTGGATGAGATCCGCCCAGAGTTCCTTAAGGCTCTGGATGTTGTAGGGTTGTGTTGGCTTACGCGACTCTGCAATGTTGCGTGGACATCGGGGGAAGTTCCCCTGGATTGGCAGACCGGGGTGGTGGTCCCCCTATTCAAAAAGGGGGACCGTAGAGTGTGTTCCAACTACAGGGGAATCACGCTCTTAAGCCTCCCTGGTAAGGTCTATTCGGGGGTTCTGGAGAGGAGGGTCCGTCGGATAGTCGAACCTCGGATTCAGGAGGAACAGTGCGGTTTTCGTCCTGGCCGTGGAACACTGGACCAGCTCTACACTCTCAGCAGGGTCCTGGAGGGTGCGTGGGAGTTTGCCCAACCAGTCTACATGTGCTTTGTGGACTTGGAGAAGGCTTTCGACCGCGTCCCTCGGGGGGCCCTGTGGGGGGTACTCTGGGAGTATGGGGTACCAGGCCCTTTGATACGGGCTGTTAGGTCCCTGTATGACCGGTGTCAGAGCCTGGTCCGCATCGTCGGCAGTAAGTCGGGCTTGTTCCCGGTGAGAGTTGGACTCCGCCAAGGTTGCCCTTTGTCACCGATTCTGTTCATAACTTTTATGGACAGAATTTCTAGGCGCAGCCAAGGTGTTGAGGGGATCCGTTTTGGTGGCCTCAGAATTGCGTCTCTGCTTTTTGCAGATGATGTGGTCTTATTGGCTTCATCAGATCGTGATCTACAGCTTTCACTGGAGCGGTTCGCAGCCGAATGCGATGCGGCCGGGATGAAGATCAGTTCCTCCAAATCCGAGGCCATGGTCTTGAGCCGGAAAAGGGTAGAGTGCCCTCTCTGGGTCAGGGAGGAGGTCCTACCCCAAGTGGAGGAGTTCAAGTATCTTGGGGTCTTGTTCACGAATGAGGGAAAAATGGAGCGTGAGATCGATAGGCGGATAGGTGCAGCGTCTGCAGTGAAGCGGGCGCTGTACAGGTCTGTCGTGGTGAAGAGAGAGCTGAGTCAAAAGGCGAAGCTCTCAATTTACCGATCGATCTACGTTCCCACCCTCATCTATGGTCACGAGCTTTGGGTTGTGACCGAAAGAATGAGATCTCGGATACAAGCGGCCGAAATGAGTTTTCTCCGCAGGGTGTCTGGGCTCTCCCTTAGAGACAGGGTGAGAAGCTCGATCATCTGGGAGGGACTCGGAGTAGAGCCGCTGCTTCTCCACATCGAGAGGAGCCAGTTGAGGTGGCTTGGGCATCTGTTTAGGATGCCTTCTGGACGCCTCCCTGGTGAGGTGTTCCGGACACGTCCCACCGGAAGGAGGCCCAGGGGAAGACCCAGGACACGCTGGAGGGACTACGTTTCTCGGCTGGCCTGGGAACGCCTCGGGATTCCCCCGGAAGAGCTGGCCCAAGTGGCTGGGGAGAGGGAAGTCTGGGCCTCCCTACTTAGGCTGCTACCCCCGCGACCCGACCCCGGATAAGCGGAAGAAAATGGATGGATGGATGGATGGATGGATCTTATATTTAATATGTGCAGCTTATACACAGGTGCATTATGTAGTCCAGAAATTATGGTATATAAAGAGACGCTATTTTAGGCTCTCGGTGAGCAGACTTGGGATTTAGCGTCATGTAACATTTTGATGCTTGTATTTCAACATTGCTCCATCTTGCAAGATTAAACCTGGGATTAAGAAAATCTACCTCTCCTGTGTGACTATTTATTTAATGAGTTATTGAAAGTATAATAATAAATTATCCTAACATTTTTGGTCCTTTGAGAGCTGCCTTCAACATCTTATCTCAGATCCACCAGGAAGAGGTGAGATCGTGCACGGGGGGTGGGGGGTGGGGGGGGGTGGATATCTCCCTTTGTGAAAGTCCTCAGGCTTGAATTGCTTTTGGGCCAGGTTGCTTACTGTAGGATCTGAGACTGATGAGGAAACGAACGAACAGCCCGCAGGAGGAGGTAAGATTATGTTTATGATCATTTCTGGAGGATCTGTGAAACAATGTTGATTGGACGATGTGGAGGATTTGTGATACTAGCTTGTTTTGGTTCAACATGTTTATTGTTTTAGGGAGACCGGGGGTCTCGAGTGGAAGTTAGGCCTATTTGTTTTTGCTGTTTGAGAATTACGTCGACAAAGGAAGGTCACAGAGTGATCTCCGATTAGGCAGCCGTAGTTGCGTGCTGACCTTTACCAGAGGGTTCGGGGAACCCCACTGTATTTTGTTCAGTGTTTTGTGCCACAAAGGGACAGGCTTTATGGGAGATCTGGTATTCCAAAGAATAAACTTCACAAAGGGAAGTTAAGGGTCACGAAGGGACTGATGAGTGAAATATGCATGCAAAAACTTCAGGAAGGGAAGTTATGGTAAACCTTGGCTAGTCTGGGACTATATAGAAATCACGTCAACAGTGTGTTGTTTGTGTGTGAAGATGGTATGCAGCAAACAGGAGTGTGTGTGTGTCTCTGTGGGAATGAGCTCAATCTGTGCAGAAGAGCACAGACAGACAAGATAATAGATAATGTCCTATTTTGGACAGAGAGGTTTAAGCTGAGTCTTATTCATCAAAAACTTCACGGAGGGAAGTTTATAAACAAAATCCATAAGCTACAAACTGGATTCCAAAAAAGTTGGGACACTAAACAAATTGTGAATAAAAACTGAATGCAATGATGTGGAGGTGCCAACATCAAATGCTTTATTCAGAATAGAACACAAATCACAGATCAAAAGTTTAAACTGAGAGAATGTATCATTTTAAGGGAAAAATCAGTTGTTTCCAAATTTCATGGCATCAACAAATCCCAAAAAAGTTGGGACAAGTCCATTTTTACCACTGTGTGGCATCCCCCCTTCTTCTTACAACACTCAACAGACGTCTGGGGACAGAGGAGACCAGTAGAGTTTTACGGCCTTGACCCTTACGCACAGCGATTGTTCCAGATTCTCTGAATCTTTTGATGATGTTATGCACGGTTGATGATGATAACTTAAAAGTCTTTGCTATTTTACGCTGGGTAACACCATTCTGGTATTGCTGCACTATCTTTCTGCGCAACAATGGTGGAATTGGTGACCCTCTTACCATCTTGGCTTCTGAGAGACACTGACACTTTGAGAAGCTCTTTTTATACCCAATCATGTTGTCAATTGACCTAATTAGTGTTAATTGGTCTTCCAGCTGTTCGTTATATGCTCAGTTTCCTTTTTCCAGACACTTATTGCTACTTGTCCCAACATTTTTGGGATTTGTTGACACTGAAATTTTGAATCAACATATTTTTCCTTTAAAATGTTACATTTACTCAGATTAAACTTTTGATCTGTCATCTATGTTATATTACGAATAAAATATTGACATTTGCCATCTCCACATCATTGCAGACAGTTTTTATTCACAATTTGTTTAGTGTCCCAACTTTTTTGGAATCCGGACCTCTGCCTCCTCAATACCGACTCTCTGCTCTACTCCTGGATATTGCCTCTGGATCTCCCCAAACTTCCTCTCTGCGACAATCCTGCTTGCTATGGTGAAATCACCCTGTCCAACTCTATCAGGTGGAACTCATCTCATCTGAATAAGGTTAGTGGATGCTCTTCTGTTCTCAAACCTCGCCACAGAACCCTTCAGTCCACTAACCTCTCTTATCTCTGCAGATTGGGCTCGCTCCAGGACTTCCACCTCCACCAGCAGTATTTTCTTAATAAAGTCTTTAAACCATTCCTGTTGCCCAGTGTCTTGCTCAAATCCAAACACACAAATCCTAACAGTATAATCTGGCCAAAGAAATGGATTGGACTCCGGCGCAGGAATGGCGTTCTGGTGTAGAGGGGGCCATTTTTAAGCTTGAAAATAACATGCAGGAGATGACGAACATGCCTCGTAGTTTTTCTCCTCAGCCCTCCCCACAGGCTACCACACACCTAACGCCTGCTCAGTCTATGCCCGCCTGCCAAGTTCCACCCATTAGTGAACCCAGATTACCTCCCCCTGAGACATTCAATGGAGATCCGAATCAGTGCCATCCATTCATCACACAATGTGAGATCCATTTCCAGCTACAACCCTCAGCATTTCCCTTTGAAAGATCCAAAGTGGCTTACGTCATCTGTCTTCTGTCCGGTAAGGCTAAACTATGGGGGATGGCCGAGTGGCAATGGGATGCCAGACATTGTTATTAATTTTCTGAGTTTACACAAGAGCTTTGTTGGGTGTTTGACCCTATATTACCTGAGAGAGTCTGCCCGTATGCTCTTTTCTTTAAAGCAATGGGAGAAGAAGGTCACTGAGTATATTATTGATTTTCACACAGTTGCTGCTGACAGTCAGTGGAATGAAGAAGCAGTAACAGATGCATTTTTTCAAGGACTTTCTGATGAAATAAAAGATGAACTAGCCTCCAAGGACTACCTCAACTCCCTAAAAACACTGGAGGATCTGGCAACCCGCATAGACCATCGACTCCTGGAGAGTAAGCGTGAGAGGGGAGGCAGACCGGAAAGAGCAACCCGTCTGTGGGGTGAGTCAAAGTTCCTGGCATTAAAGAACTCACCTGCGTCTATACCCACACCTTCACAGAAAGAGGAACCCATGCAGATCGGCAGGAGCCGTCTCACCCAGGAGGAGAGAGACAGAAGACGGAGATTTATTCTATGCTACTATTGTGGGAACGAAGAACATGCTGTAAACAAATGCCTACGAAAAAAGCAGACTCAGTAGGCGAGAGGGGAGTCCTACTGAGTCATATTAAGGATCACACCATCTCCTCACCACTCTTGCTACCCGCCAAACTCCAGGTACTCAATAAAGAAATCTCTACATCTGTGTTTATTGATTCTGGGGCCGATACTGAATTTATGGATCAGGACTTTGCTAAATCCTTGGGTATTAAGATGGTTCAATCTACTAAACCCCACAGAATATTAGCACTTGATGGACACTCACTTCACAGAACTAGCCTAGAGGCTAACTTTACTACTTGGTGGTAATCATCATGAGAAAATAAAATTTATCATCATTAAATCACCCCAGCTTCCTATTATTCTCGGGGTTACCGGGCTAGGTAAACACAATCCCGCATTGACTGGAGGGAAAGGGAGATTTTGGGTTGGTCTGAAGAATGCTTATCTTCATGTTTATTTGAAGCAGTCTTCCCAGCCCTAAGTCCTGATAAAATCCAGGAAACTTAACCTGATCTGTCCAAAGTCCCTACGGAGTACCATGACCTTAAAGAGGTGTTTAATAAAATTAGAGCCACTTCTTTGCCTCCTCACAGGCCATATGACTGCTCCATTGATCTTATTCCTGGTACCACCCCTCCTAGGGGTAGTCTTTACTCCCTGTCAGCACCTGAGAGACAGGCCATGCAAAAATACATCGGTCAATCTCTACAAGCAGGCATTATCAGGCCTTCAGCATCCCCTGTGGGTGCTGGCTTTTTCTTTGTGGGTAAAAAGGAAGGTTCTTTGAGATCTTGCATAGATTACAGAGGTTTGAACAAAATTACCATTAAAAACAAATACCTACTCCCACTCATGACCTCAGCCTTTGACCTCATCCTG
This sequence comes from Nematolebias whitei, assembly GCF_014905685.2. Taxonomy (NCBI): domain Eukaryota; kingdom Metazoa; phylum Chordata; class Actinopteri; order Cyprinodontiformes; family Rivulidae; genus Nematolebias; species Nematolebias whitei. The sequence continues at coordinate 53,890,289 of NC_056500.1, read as the reverse complement.
GGTTCCACCATTCTTACCAAATTAGACCTTAGAAACGCACATCATCTGGTTCGTATCAGAGAGGGGGATGAGTGGAAAACGGTTTTCAACACCCCTAATGGACACTAAGAATATTTGGTCATGCCTTTTGGTTTAACCAACGCGCCCGCCGTTTTTCAGGCCCTGGTAAATGATGTACTTAGAGACATGGTTAATCAATTTGTTTTTGTATACCTAGATGATATCTTGATATTTTCAAAGGACCTCCACTCTCACAGAAAGCACGTGAGGTCTGTCTTGCTAAGGCTATTACAGAATAACTTATTCATCAAAGCTGAAAAATGCGAATTCCACCAGACATCCACCTCATTCTTGGGCTTTATTATTTCACCTAACCAGATGTCCATGGACAGTAACAAGGTGTCCGCAGTCATAAATTGGCCAAGGCCGAAAAACAAATAAAAACTTCAGAGGTTCTTGGGTTTTGCTCATTTTTATAGAAAGTTCATTAAGAATTACAGTTTGATCTCAGCTCCTCTCCATGTCTTAACTTCTTCAAAAACTATGTTCCAATGGAACGAACAGGCTGAGACACCCTTCTCCAAACTCAAGAACTTGTTTGCATCTGTCCCTATTTTTCATTTCCCTGGCAGCGATCGTCAGTTCATTGTCAAGGTGGATGCCTCTAACACAGGTATTGAGGCAGTGCTCAGCCAACGCAGTAAGGATGGCAAAATACATCCATTGCGTATTTCTCCAAAAGCCTGACCATAGCAGAACACAATTATGATGTGGGTGAGTGAGAGCTGTTGGCTGTGAAATTAGCTCTAGAAGAGTGGAGACATTAGTTGGAAGGGGCCAAAGAACCCTTCCAGGTCTGGACCGACCACAACAATCTTGAATACCTTAAGACGGCTAAAAGACTCAACCCCAGACAAGCCATGTGGGCCTTGTTCTTCTGCAGGTTTAACTTTGTTTTATCTTACAGACCCAGTCCCAAGAACACTAAACCTGACACTCTATCTAGAATCCATCAAAACACTGGAGAACCTAAGGACAAGAACCAGGTTTAGTTCATACTGCCTGAAGCTGTACGATTGTCTATCACCCAAGTGGAGAAAGAAATCAAACGCGCCCACCAGAGCCAACCACCACCTGCCGACTGTCCCAAGAATCGAGTCTTTGTTCCAGAAACTCAGGTACACAGAGTTCTTCAACTGTGTCATAAATCATGACTGTTCTACCACCCAGGCGTTAACAAGACCCTGGCACTGGTGCAAGCTCAATTTTGGTGGAAGGACTTGACTAAGGATGTTAAAGAATTTGTCTCTTCATGTCATCAATGCAACCAAGCGAAGACCTCTAGACACCCCCCTGCTGGCCTGTTGTGTCCTCTGCCTATCCCGTCACGACAGTGGTCCCACATAGCCATGGACTTCATTACTGGCCTACCTCAGTCTTCAGGCAACTCTGTGATCCTCACCATTGTGTACTGGTTCTCTAAAATGGTCCAGCTTGTCCCCCTTAAAAACTCCCCTCTGCCAAAGAACTGGGTGAGGTGCTGTCCAGGAGGTTTTCCGCTTACACGGTCTGCCTGAGAATATCGTATCTGACCGGGGGCCGCAGTTCATATCTCGCTTCTGGAAGGAGTTCTGCAGCCTCATGGGGGTTTCAATCAGTCTATCATCTGGTTTCCATCCTCAGACGGATGGTCAAAGCGAGAGAGCCAATCGGGAGGTCGAGACTATGCTTCACATCCTTTGCAAAGAGGATCCCACCAAATGGGCTTCTAACCTCCCATGGGTAGAGCACGCCCTAAATTCTCTACCATCTTCTGCCTCTGGTCTATCTCCTTTCTATACCATGTATGGTTTTCAACCTCCAGTGATCACCGTCCAAAAAAGGGAAGCTAAAGTTCCTTCTGCTCATCAAGCTGCGCTTAGGTGCCAAAGAGTGTGGAGAAAGGCCAAGAGACATCTCTCTAAGATGTCTACCATTTATGTCAAAGGGGCCAATCATCGCCACTCTCCTAACCCTCCCTACCAGGTGGGCCAAAAGGTTTGGCTGTCCACTAAGGATCTTCCCCTCCGCGTGGAGAGTTGCAAATTGGCACCTCGTTTTGTGGGACCCTTCCCCATATCCAAGATCATCAACCCTGTGGCTGTAAGATTACAGCTTCCCCGGGCACTCAAGATTCACCCCACATTTCACGTATCAAGCCCCTACTGCTCTCTCACTTTGAACCCTCCTCCAGGCCCCCTCCTCCCGCCCGACTGATCGATGGGTCCCCGACCTTCACCATTAGGAGACTCCTCCGCTCCAGACGGTGGGGTCGGGGCATACACTATCTGGTGGACTGGGTGGGTTATGGTCCTGAGGAGCGGTCTTGGGTTTCTGCACGCAACATATTGGACAAGGACCTCATCAAGATCTTTCACACCAACCATCCTGATCAACCTGGATGTCTGTCAGGTGCCGGACCTTAAAGGTGGGGTTATGTCACATTTCTGCCAAGTCATGCTCTGTTTTCCTCTATCATGCTCTGATCTCAAGCCTTGCTCTCAAGCCACGACCTGCACCTACTCTTCTGGATAAATTACTATGTCTCTTGGATGACCCTCTTGGAATCAATATTGGACCTCTGCCTCCTCGGTACCGACTCGCTGCTCTACTCCTGGATATTGCCTCTGGATCTCCCCAAACTACCTCTCTGCGACAATCCTGCTTGCTACGGTGAAATCACCCTGTCCAACTCTAACAGGTGGAACTCATCTCATCTGAATAAGAAGGTTAGTGGATGTTCTTCTGTTCTCAAGGCTTGCCACAGAACCCTTCAGTCCACTAACCTCTCTTATCTCTGCAGATTGGGCTCACTCCAGGACTTCCACCTCCACCAGCAGTATTTTCTTAATAAAGTCTTTAAACCATTCCTGTTGCCCGGTGTCTTGCTCGAATCCAAATACACAAATCCTAACAATAAGATGATGAACTGTCAATCCATTTTTAAGTTTTGGAAGAAAATTAAACTAAATATTAAAGTACAGGCAGAACTATTTTATTTAAGCAATTAAGAGATTTTTGGTATAAAAAAAAACTACACTAAAAAAACCTTTATGATAGTGAACAGTTACAAACAGCTTATTACTGAAAGAAAGTGTTTTTCGTTTTTGTTTGTTTTTTTCTTCTTCTTGGCATTATTCTAAAGACAAGTCATGAAACCAATTTAATGACAACATTTAAAGGTAACAACAAGTTGTGTAAATGGAGGCATTATTTTATGCAAGATAAATTTTGGCACATTCAATAAATCTTTTTAAATTTTATTTCTTTTGTGAATCCTGTATTTTCTTTTCTTATCATGCATTATGCATTATTAGAGCAGCACGGTGGCACAACTGGTAGAGCTGCTGCCTCTCAGCGAGAAGGTTACCGGTTCAAATCCCGGTCTGGGGGCCTTTCTGGGTGGAGTTTGCATGTTCTCTCCGTGCATGCGTGGGTTTTCTCCGGGTGCTCCGGTTTCCTCCCACAGACCAAAAACATGCATGTTAGGCTGATTGGTAACTCTAAATTGTCCCTATAGGTGTGAATGAGAGAGTGAATGATTGTTTGTCACGTGTGTCTCTATGTGGCCCTCTGATGGACTTGCGACCCCCGTGACCCAAAATGGAAGAAGCGGGTAAAAGATAATGGATGGATGGATAGATCATGGGATGAATGATGGATGAATGTATGGATCGTGCATTCTGTCAAGATTGTTGTATTTTTATTTTTCAGGACTGTACTCCAGTTGCCAGAAGGGAAAGATGAGGACCAGGTTATATTTTTAAAAATTTGGGGGGGTTTTGAGAGTTACAGACAATGCTGAAAATTTTCATCCCTCATTGAAGCATTTACAAACAACACACAGACACCAGGTTTTTGTATGTATGTCTGAGGTTTGGACAAGTTATGCTTTGAGAAAAAAAGTTTATTTTATTTCGACACTCTGTGTTGAGGGAAGTTAAGAAACAGACTGACATCCGACAGGGACAACTAGAGATTCATGGTTTTTCTGTGGGGTGAAGAAGGTCTGGATCCGAACCTGACGGTCAGATTACGGTAATCTCAGAATATTTTCCACTCACTGCAAAGTATTTGATGACACAGAATGCCTGGGGTCATAGTCGATGGAGCTGCGTACGAGGCACTGTGAAACAGCAAAAAACAAAAAAATTATGTTGTGGCTATATAAGCAGACTATGAGAAGTCCTGTTTATGTAACACTGATCTGTCAGTGCCTGTAAGGACTGTCCAACCTCTCAGAGATGATGTGGCTCTTTCCAGAGGGACCCCTGGGAGTGAGTAAATGAAATGTAGTGGGAGAGGTCATTTGGAAGAACGTAATGTCAAAATTAGGTTTTTTGACCACTGACCTGATCTGAATCTCACCAAGACTTATCCTCTCCACAGGAAGCTTTGAACATTTAGGTTTAGAGTTATGCACATAAAGAGATCCAGTTGAGACAAAATATTGAGTCATTTGTCCTGATGCATGCTCAATAATCCAAGTAGAAAAATCTAAAAAAAAGTTAAATCTGGTCCTCTGGACATTAAAAAAACAACAAAACAAAGCAAAACAACAAAAACATGTAGAAACGTTTCGTCTTTCATCCAAAAGACTTCCTCAGTCTGAGGTGCTGTATCCAGCTCAGTCTCTTAAATAGCACCTTCTCGTAGTGGATCAACCAGTTTTGCTGCTGACAACCAAAACCAGCTGATCACATGATCAAGAAGAACCATCAGCCTAACAATAGATCATTAGCACACTGATGACTGTTTACTATTCACAGGGGGCTGAGTGATACTAGCAATCACAGCATTGTAAGACGGGGACAGTTGGACCCGGAGGCCTCCACCCCTGTTTAATGATGGATGATTTCTTTTCACAAAGATGGCCTCCTTTACTCCTCTCTCAAACCATCATTCCTCTCTATCCAGGATGTGCACATCTTCATCCCTGAAAGAGTGACCTCTGGCCTGGAGATGAGTGTAGACCTCTGAGTCCTGGCCTGATGATGTTGATCTTCTGTGCTGGGCCATCCTTTTGGCCAGTGGCTGTTTAGTTTCCCCGATGTAAGACTGATCATAGCCCTTCTGACACTGAACAGCATACACAATATTACTCTGTTTGTGCCGGGGGACTGGATCTTTGGGATGAACCAGTCTTTGCCATAATGTATTTTGGGGTTTAAAAGCCACTGGGACATTATGCTTAGAAAATAAACATCTCAGTTTCTCTGACACTCCCTCAACATACGGAATGACCACTGGTCTGGGTCTGGGTTCCTCCTTTTCACCTGATGGCTGACTGGAGTCCTGTTTGGGTTTCTTCTCTGCTTTCAGGAAGGCCCAGTTAGGATATCCACATTGCTCTAGAGCCTGTCTTGTGTGGGATTTCTCCTTCTGCCTGGCTCCTGAGTTAGTGGGGACGCTGTCTGCTCTGTGGTACAGAGTCCTGATGACTCCCAACTTGTGCTCCAAAGGGTGATGGGAGTCAAACTGCAAATACTGGTCTGTGTAAGTGGGTTTGCGGTACACCTCAGTTTTGTTAAAGATAGGAGCTGACTGTGGGTCACCGGACCCGGAAACCCCCTCCAGACCACGTCTTTCCGCCCGGCTCGAATCTCTCTCAGATGTGGCAACTCTCATTATCAATAAATCAAGGAAATGTCAATTAAGTTTTATCAATTATATTAAAATCAAGGCAGGAACAGGTTACAGTTTACAGCGCTGGTCTCTCCGGTCTGTGACGTATTCACAAACACGGAAGAGCCCCGATGTCCCGTGTCATTACTCATTTATAGGGCCTAGACTCCTCCTTCGCAGAAGGGGAGCTCAACCTGTCAGTGTATGAGGGGGCGTGACGAAGTGTGATCTCAATGGATATTATGCGGTTCTGATGTGTTAGGAAATATGAGATGGTGCTTCAAAAGGGCTTTCTCCGTGATGTGGCAAGCAGATTAAACTATTCCTTGACGGATATTGAATCCCAGGGAGACTCTTTTTAGAGTTGCTGGCCCAGTTTAACCCAGTCAGAAACGGTTCATAATTTCATTATAATCCTGTCTCTGAGCCGATCAAAACCATAGGACAAGTCTAGATAAAAAATATCCAACAGTTTGCAAATGTCCTTTATCAGAGACCGAGACCTCACAGTCCAAGAAAGCCAACCTGCCATTTTTTACATCTTCTCGTGTGAACTTGATATATTTATTCACAGAGTTGATGTGATCAGTAAAATGTTGGACTTCCTGAGATTTAATTTTAACCCAGGTGTCGTCAACATACCTGAACCAATGACTTGGTGGTGTCCCTGAAAAGGACGTCAAGGCTCTCTTTTCTACCTCCTCCATGTACAGGTTGGCAACAATAGGAGAAACTGGAGACCCCATAGCACACCCATGTTTCTGCCTATAATATTGCTCCCCATATGTGAAGTAGGTTGACTGCAGGCACGGTTTCAAGAGTTGACACAGTTGTTCTGTGGAAAGTCCTGCTGCTCAGAGTGGTGTCTGATTTTAATCTTAAACTGACCACCTCTACTGCATCATCAACAGGAATGCACATAAAGAGTGCATTGAGTCATTTGTTGTTGTTTTTTTGGTTGTTTTTTGAAAGAAACTACAGGGGGAGATTACCTCAGTTATCAGCTGGGATTTTTTTTTATTCAGCTAAGGATTACATATTTGTTCAGATTTGTATGTTGGTGTCATTCACTGCAGGATAACTGGTCAACATGAGTTTGGAGTAAAAATGGACAATTAAGACCTCCACGGTGTGGAAACTGGACAAACCCCAAATGAGAAATGGGGAAAAAAGGACATTTGGACAAATGCCTCTTCCACGGGACAAGAAGGTATAATTCATTGACTCACATTGACAGGTTGAAAGTGAAAAGGAGTGAAAAGGAGAGGACTGATCTGAGAACGACGATCGCCAGTCGTCTGACATCATCATAATAAAATGAATAAAGCAATGATAGATGAAATGGATGGAAAGCTACAACATGGAGACCCACTGAACAATGCATCCTCGTTGCACTCTCAGGGATGGAGAGTGAAAATTTTGAGGGGAGTACGGTGTTTTTTTCATAATAATAATAATAATAATAATGTCATTACATTGTCAGCACTGTATGTTTCCATACAATGGCGAAATTAGTCTCTGTATTTAACCCATCCACCACCAGGTGGTGCAGTTGGCAGTTATTGAAAGCGCCGGGGGGCATTTTGGGGATGAGGTGTTCTGCTCAGGAACACCACGAGGTATGCAGTGACCGGGGATCGAACCTGGGACTTTCGGGATCCCAGGTTCATGTTGTTTTATTTTACTGGTTAACAATAACCTGGGAAGTTTTGGTCTTATTTTCTAAAACAGCTAAAAGAAAGAGAAAAAACTAAGAGACAAGTTTGAACAATCTGGCAAGATGGTCTTCTGGTGAGATAAAGGTTTCAAGTGACAGTTGCTGGTTGATTGAATCATAATAAATATGATGAAATAACAAATGATTAGAGATACTAAACTGACTAGAAAGATTGCATTTTATGCAGAAATCAGGTTAGAAAATCAATGCAAGAAAAAACAGAAATTATTAAACTAAATTCTAAATAAATTGCTAACTAAAAGCTAACAGTAAGATATCAATTAGAGGAGAGAACCAATTTGGAATAAATGAAATACTATCATAAAAAATAAAATAACTAGTTTTAATCCATGGAAAACAAGTGAAGGGGCAGCTGAGGCTGAGTGGTTCAATCGTCCTCCAGTGCAAGAGTTGGGGGTTCGATTCCACCATCAGTCACATGCTGAAGTGACCCTGGGCAAGACACTTAACCCCTCGTTGCCTCTGATGCGTGTCTCATCGGTGCATGAATGTGATAAAGCATTGATTTTAAAGTCAAATACTGTATTCATTCAACCTTTATTTAGGCAGGTAAATCCCATTGAGCCTCCATGACTCTTTTACAAGAGAGACCTGATTTCAACAAAGAATGATGACTTAAAATAGACAGTTATAAAAAGGCATACAGATTTTTTTTTTGTTTACATATCAGATGTCAAAAAAAGTAACAAAAACAGCTAGATTATAAGGTGAATGTAGAAAACTAAAAACAGAAACATGTCTGCATTGGACCCTGCCAGGAGTCCAACAGATTCTTAAAGACACTTAGAGAGGTCAAGGTTGAGAGCTTCAAATCTTTTCGTAAGATCCAAAAAAGTTAAATCTGGTCCTCTGGACATTCAAAAAAACAAAAAACAAAATAAAGCAAAAAAATCTAGAAACGTTTCGTCTCTCATCCAAGAGACTTCCATCCAACATCTGCAGGGTTCTTGTAGGAGCGTTCATGTAAATAATGTCACCGTAATCAATGGAGGGAAGGAAAGTCACAGATACAAGGTGTTTTCTAGCATTCAGAGTTAGACAGGATCTGTTTCTGAAAAAGAAACCCAGTTTAAATTTCAGTTTCTTTACCAAGTTTTCCACATGGAGCTTAAAAGAGAGATGTGAGTTGACCAAGATAGTCAAATATTTATAGGAATCAACAAACTCAATTGTGACACTATTTGAGGATGAAATCAGAGGAAGAACTGCTGGGCCAACTTCCTGTTTGAAAAAAGCATCTCTTTGGTTTTGTCGGCATTTAAGACAAGTTTGAGGCGGAACAAATCAGTCTGGATGTAGTTGAATGCAGATTGCAAAAGCTGGAAAGCCTTAGCAACTGTTTTAGCTCGACAATAAACAACTGTGTCATCAGCATAGAAATGTACGGATGCATCAGGGATGTTTTTACCTACATTATGTATGTAGATTGTAAAGAGGGTGGGTCCTAAGACTGAGCCTTGAGGTACACCATTGTTGACTGTTAAATAACTGGAGGAAGTACCATTATGTTGAACACATTGCCTCAGATCCAAGAGATAGTTGGAGAACCATCCAATGGTGTGATCTGAGAAACCAGTTTCTGAGAGTTTATGACACAAGATGTTCTGATCCAGTGTCAGAATCTTTAGACAGGTCTAAGAAAAGTGCAGCACAGTCATCCTTAGCATCCAGTGCTTCAACAACATCATTAAGAACCTTCAGTGAAGCAGTGGTTGTGCTGTGTTGTTACCTCTCCATCAATCTGGTTTCAGGAAAGATGTTAAATGAGTCCAGGTAATTTTTGATTTGAGAGTTTATCAGTTTTTCTAGAACCTTGGCTAAAATGCAGAGTTTATAGATTGGTCCATAGTTGTTCAGTGAGGTGGGGGCACCTCCCTTCAGCAAAGGAAGAACAAAGGCTGTTTTCCAAGTGTCTGGGATGGAGTTTTAAATAAATAAAAAAATAAATGGGCTAAATTAAGTTCTATTGACAGAAAAAAAAGTTAAAAAATAAAAATTTCTAGAAAACTGAAGTTGCAAGTAGTAGTACGAAGGACTGGTAACTTAAGGGAACCACAAAGGGGTTCCAGCGCACCAGTACGAGGGACTGGCTGTTTTAGAGGTACCACATAATGGTATTGATATTGTGTTCAGAGGAATAGTTGGGGAACTTCAGTAAAATTACCAGGATGGATAATAATCAGTAAATAAAAAAATTGGAAGGTGATGTTAAATTTATGTTTTTTTAAAGGATCATAAAAACGTTGAAAAAAGTGGAGCCGTGGATTAAAGAGTTTCAGTTTGATGCCAGACTGGAAGTTGACTCATGTAAAAAGTTGATGTCAAAATACAAAATAAGTGTGGAAGTGATGAGGAAAAGATGAACAGATTTGGTTTGGAGGCCACAAAGAAGTGGCTGGAAGTTGCAGGCCTGCAGACTCGCAGAGCAGAATGTGATAGAAGGTGACCCAGATATCATCACTGTGTGGAACTGATTAAGCCGGGGCCCAGAGCTGTAGTGATGGATCTCCTGCAGAAAGCTGAGGAGGTGTGTACACCAGCTGGTAAACTAGACATACCTGTGGATATACATTACATAATCTATTGCAGTCCAGGTCCAGACAGAGATTATGAACAAAAGTTTCTGAAAGCTGACCACACAAACCTACAGTGACAAGATGATCTGAAATTAAGAGAATAACCCAGCTTTTCAATAAATTGAACATTCTCAGATGAGAGATATTGAAACTTTAACAGGTCAAGACTAATTTTTACAAGAAAGGTTCTAAATCAAAATCTGAACGAATTAAGCTATAATAAGCTAATTTGTGAAAGTTGAATGGATTTTCCAGAGGTTCAAGATTAATTGCAGTAAGAGGTTAAAATGATATTTAAGACTTCTAATTCATTCACACTTAGACAGAACCTAACTAAAAGATAAGAGTTCAAAATGTTTCATATTATAAGAGTCAGGAACAGGACCTTAAATAAACTGATTTCTGGAGAAAGATGAAAAGACACATCTACAACACAACACTAAAGAAGATGGATGGATAAACAATGGATAAATAATGAATTAAAATGAGTGACATTTTTGTTTGAAACAGTCTTATTATAAGAGATGAATATATCTGTCATTACTTTCTTGATGTGTTCTTTTGCCAGATACATTTTTTGGACATTAAAAAATTAACCATTTGACCTGGACTTGGACTGAAAACAGGAAGCTGTCTCTACAAATACCAGCTCTCAGAAATCCAAACCTGCGAGGCACCTCCGATCCAAACGCAAAAAACACCTGAAGCATCACACCATCATCGGATGGACAAGAGATGTGGCTGAGGAGGAAATCTGTTGACATCATGAAGGGCTCAAGAGAAAGAAGGAGGCCCATTATTATGCTTTGCCATTAAAAATAAATGCTACTGAAATGTTGTCGAATGGAGGTGAATAATGCCATTCTGTCTTACGTTGATTTTATGATTTTACTCAGAAGAACGTCTGTCTGAGGAGAGCTTTCGTTTTTGTTTGTTTTTTTGATTTCTTTTAAACTGATGACACCCAGGAGGAAGCTGGATGCTGACATGTGCTCTTAAGGACACCGTCATGAGGAGCGTGAGGTGATGCTGGTGTTTCCCACCTGATTGGACATTTTTCCTGGGCGGGTTTTCCACCACATGCAAAAAGCATCCTAATTTACAAGAGAGGGTTAATGATAAGTGACTAAAAACAACTGAACAGGGGGAAATGATGGAGATGTGAAAGGTCACAGATGTTTTTCACTTACTGAAGTCAAATGTTATAACTCATATTACCATGCGTGTGTGTTGTTTTTCTGGATCAGAGGCTGCAGCAGTTGTCTGGCCTCGCTTTTATCTGATAACATTTATAAAAAGACGCTCTTTTAGGATCTCGGCGAGCAGACCTGGGACGGAGCGTCATGTAACATTTTGATGCTTGTATTTCAACACTGCTCCATCTTGCAAAATTAAACTTGGGATTAAAAAAAATATCTACCTCTCCTGTATGGCTATTTATTTAATGAGTTATTGAAAGGATAATAATAGTAGTAATAATAATAATAATAATAATAAGTAATAAATAATCCTAACAGTAATCCTGAGACAGATGACAGATGTCTGAATACACAAACAGCTTGTAGAGGACTGCAGTGGGGACGTCCTGATTACACAAACACAAAAATCTGAGGTCTGAACGTAGTAACGGCACAAGAATTGTTTTACAGATTTTCTTAAGTATGTCCAGGTCTCTAAAGGTTTGTTGGCCTGTGGACAGAACACTGGTGTTCATGTAGATCAGGTGAAATGTCAATCAAAAGATTGAGATACCAACAGCATTTTGAAATTTCCACATCAAGAATGCAAGCAAGCCAGACTCCACATGGAACATCTACATACTGATAAAGAAGCGTTGTGCTTGACTGAATGCATGAAGTAGTAAGTATCTCATTGGGCTGCAACTGCTGGGGTCTAGTTGAAGACAACAATGTAAAATACTTGCAATTTTTAACGTCCATCTGTCTGTCCATTACCTTTCGCTTGTTCTGAAGTCAGGTCTCGGGGGCAGCAGCTTGAGCAGGGAGTTCCACCTATTCCAGCTCTTCTGGGGGGATCCCAAGGTGTTCCCAGGCCAACCAAGAGACGTAGTCTCTCCAGCATGTCCTGGGTCTTACCCGGGGTCTCCTCCCAGTTGGACATGCCCAAAGCACCTCCCTTGGGAGGTGCCATAGGTGCATCCTTACCAGATGTCTGATCCACCTCAACTGGCTCCTCTTGATGTGGAGGAGCAGCGGTTCTACTCTGAGTCTCTCCTGATAAATGAACTTAGCCTGTCTCTAAGGGGCCGTTTACACAGCGTGTATTTTGAGTGCATCCTCTCCTTTCTCTCTGCAGTTCTGCTGATCATTTACACGACACCAGTGGCCCCCCTCTTTGAATCCAGAGGTTTCTGAATCCACCTTCCAGAGTGGAGGTTTTTCTCTGACCCCCCGCTGAAGCTTTGTGTTAAACCACATGCGCGGTCGGACAGACGCTATATTTCTATCAACATGGCGGCGGATACACTGCTTTCAGAACCTCGATTGATGGAATATATTTTTAATCTTGTAGTTAATGTACGTCAGATTCCAGGTGCTGTGACCAACATCTGTGTTGGAAGAGACACAATCTGATCCAGTTCTAATATCACTGTTTATAGAACGAGGCACGTGCACACGTGGCGCTGCACTAGAACATCTAAATGTGCTAAATAACAACAGTTTAATAATAATAAACAGTATTTATGTTAGTGTGTGAGATATAATGAAGCTCTGAGCTAAATGAAGCTATCTGGACATTATGTAATTCAAATTTAAAATGATGCTAAACATACAGCGTGAACACTAAATATCCTGATGCATGCTCAATAATCCAGGTAGAAAAATCCAAAAAAGTTCAATCTGGTCCTCTGGACATTCAAAAAAACAAAAAACAATACAAAGCAAAAAAATGTAGAAACGTTTCGTCTCTCATCCAAGAGACTTCTTCAGTCTGAGGAGCTGTATTCAGCTCAGTCTCTTAAATAGCACCTTCTCAGAGTGGATCAACCAGTTTGCTGCTGACAACCAAAACCAGCTGCTCACATGGTCAAGAAGGACCATCAGCCTAACAATGGATCATTAGCACCTGATGGCTGTTTACTGTTCACAGAGGGCTGAGTGATACTAGCAATCACAGCATTGTAAGAGGGGGACAGTTGAACCCGGAGGCTCCACCCCTGTTTAATGATGGACGGTTTCTTTTCACAAAGATGGCCTCCTTTACTCCTCTCTCAAACCATCGTTCCTCTCTGTCCAGGATGTGAACATCTTCATCCCTGAAAGAGTGACCGCTGGCCTGGAGATGAGTGTTTTGGTTGTTTGCTGGTTTTGGTTGTCAGCAGCAAAACTGGCTGATCCACTCTGAGAAGGTGCTATTTAAGAGACTGAGCTGAAAACAGCACCTCAGACTGAGGAATTCTCTTGGATGAGAGACGAAACGTTTCTACATTTTTTTGCGTGAACACTAAAGTTGAAAATTAAGACATCAGGTTTAATTTGTATTTATTTATTCAACACCACAAACTGTGTCACATAAACACTGATAAATAAACTGAACACACTATTAAAACACGTTAACTGAACTTTAATGGATTGAATAAAAGAACTGAGGGGAATTTTAAATAAATAGTTCATCAACATGTCTCTCTCTTCGACGTCCTCCTGCCCTGCATCTGGGCCGAGCCTCGTTCAGAACCGGTCCGTCTGGTGGAGGACAGCTTCTTCTTCTTTCAGGAAAAATAAAAACTCAGTTGGTTGTTGTGTGATCGAAGTAAACACAATCTAACATTATTAAGAATGTTGATTTACCTGCTGTAAAACAGCTACTGATTATCACGGAGTAAAGTCCGACATCATCATTGTCGACTCGGTTCTGGTCCACTCAGCGACCGGTGTGGAGCTGTTAGACGAAGCGGTCCCACTTGGCATCAAATCTGTCGACTCTCATCCAAAATCCACCTTTAACTTGTTGTTACGTTGTTGTTAGCTTGATTAGCCAGAGGAAAACAACGTGCCGAGGCAGCACGCATGCGCATTAGGTGAAGGTACAAAATTCACAGCGCCATCTAATGACCCGGCATGGTAACTACAGCAGATTCAGGAGGGTGTGGGGGATTCCTCCGGATGCATGTAAACCCAAAATGCGACCATGTCAACGCAAATCTTTTCCTCTAATTAACATACGAAAAAAACCAATTTCCCCCCATTGTGTCCGTGTAAATAGGGCCTATGGGAGAGTCCAGCTACCCTGCAAAGGAAACTCATTTCAACCTCCTGTATCCATGATCTCATTGTTTCTGTCACTACCCAGAGTTCATGACCAGAGGTGAGGGTAGGAATGTAGACCGACCGGTAAACAGAGAGCTTTGCCTTACAGCTCATCTCCTTCTTCACCACAAGGGACCAGCACAGAGTCCACAATACTGTAGACGCTGCACCAATCCATCTGTCAATCTCAGGCTTCATTCTTCCCTCACTTGTGAACAAACCCCCGAGATACTTGAACTCGTCCACTTGAGGCAGAACCTCACCCTCGACCTGAAGAGAACAATCCACCCTTTTCCGACTGAGGACCATGGCCTCAGATTTGAAAGTGATGATTCTCAACAACACATTTATAAAAACTCAGAGAAATTTGGACCAACACTTGCAACATGTTCACATATGAAGAAAAAAATACGGGTCTAGCTCTCTACAATTACAGAAACTAAATAAAAACACCTGTGATGGCTTTTACTATTTTAGGAGAAAAACTGTCTTGCTAAATGCGGTTTGAACTTGTAGACAGCAGTCGCAACCCAGTGAGATACAGCTGATGCAGAAAAGTCTCGATCTAAATAGTTTTAATTTGATCTCATGAACCATCACAGTCCACAGGTCAAATCTAGCAGCATTTGTTAAAAAAAAAAAAAATCAGCAAACTAACTTTAAACCATCTTTTAGGGAGACCTGCAGCAGTGTTCAAATGAAGTTTTGCACTTTTAATCAACAGTATTTTGTCCTGATAAAAACAAGACAAAAACTAATAATGAATGAAAGCACAAGTATTAACACTAAGACAAAAGGTATTGGGATTATTTTTGACAAATACAAACAAGATGAAAATTGGTATATTAAATTTAGTTATTAATGGATGTTTTTTGTTCAGTGCCCTGAGATGAATTCTGTTGTGGCTATATAAATAAATTGAATAGAACTGAATTTATTCTGTATTACTTGTTATTTTTATTTGTACTCATACTTGCACAATTACTAATACATTTCCAGAAAGTTTAAAAAAACAAATACAAATTCTTATGGATCCTTGTCCATTGATGGCAGACTGACTGACTAATTTTGTAATTGTAATTTTCATTTAGCCTGTTAGCCTGGTAACCTGTTTAACCTGTTTTTGTGCATTGCACTTTCAAACCTTACATAATAACAGGTGCTTCTTACGTACGGGAACTGCACCAGTCAGAGCCGGAAAGCACTACAGAGGGTGGTGCAAACTGCAGAGGAAATCACTGGTCGCAGTCTCCACACAGTCCAGGACTTCTACCACAGCCGATGTCTGCGTAAAGCATGCATTAAGGACCACACCCACCCAGCACAAGGACTTTTCTGTCTACTACTCTCAGGTAGACGATACAGGAGTCTGCCATTGCATACAAAAAGTATGTAAGGAAACTGAAAGTTAAACTGGGTTTCTTTTTCAGAAACAGATCCTGTCCAACTCTGAATGCTAGGAAACACCTTGTAACTGCAACTTTCCTTTCCTCCATCAACTACGGTGACATTATTTACATGAACGCTCCTACAAGCACCTGCAGATGTTGGATGCTGTCTATCATGGAGCACTAAGATTCATAACTGGCTGTAACTACCGTACCCATCATTGCACCCTGTATTCACTGGTTAACTGGACATCATTAACTGGTCACAGTGACATACAATATTGCTAAACATCTGGCTGGTATTTTAGCTCCTCTTGTTGGAAACACACCTCATCACATAAAGAACTCCATTGATTTTGCTAACAAAGTTCAACATTTGAAGCTAACCCCAGGAGAAACCCTTGTATCGTATGATGTGACTTCTCTTTTCACTTGCATACCCATCTCTGAAGCAGTAGAAAACATCAGAAAACAACTTCTACAAGACAAGGACTTAATCAACAGGACCAACTTCACCCCGGACCAGATCTGCACCCTGTTGGACCTCTGCCTCTCCACCACTTATTTCAAGTTCAATGACAGTTTTTACAGACAGAAGCACGGCTGTGCCATGGGATCTCCAGTGTCACCCATTGTTGCCAATCTCTACATGGAGGAAGTGGAACAGAGAGCCCTACACTCCTGAGGGAACAACGCCAAGCCATTGGTTCCGTTATGTGGATGACACCTGGGTCAAAATCCAAGCCAAGGAAATAGAAGCGTTCACCAGACACATTAACTCGGTCGAAAACAACATCAAGTTCACCAGAGAGGATGCAAACGAGAACAAGCTTCCTTTTTTGGACTGTTTGGTTCAGATGGAAAGAGAGGACAGCCTCAACATTGAAGTGTACAGGAAACCAACCCACACAGACCAGTATCTTCTGTTTGACTCCCACCATCCACTGGAACACAGTCTCTGTCATCAGAACTTTACAACATCGGGTCGAACGCGTCCCCACGAAGACAGAAGGGAAGGAAAAGGAACAGAAGCTCTTCAAACATGTGGATATCCTAACTGGGCTTTGGTCAAGTCAGCGAGGAAATCTACAAAACACACCAATAAACAGAAAAAGGAGAACAACAGACATAAAAACATTGTCATCCCTTATGTTGCTGGAGTATCAGAGAAATTCAGAAGGATCTTCAACAAACACAAGATCCCAGTACATTTCAAACCCAGCAGGACTCTCAGACAGAGACTGGTCCACCCTAAGGACAAGACACCCATACACAAACAGAGTGGTGTAGTGTATGTGGTCCAGTGCAGCGAGGACTGTCCAGACCTCTACATTGGAGAAACTAAACAGCCTCTTCACAGACGCATGGCTCAACACAGGAGAGCCAGCTCTTCAGGACAAGACTCAGCTGTTCACCTCCACCTCACAGATAAGGGACACTCTTTTGAGGACCAAAATGTGCACATTTTGGACCGAGAACACAGATGGTTTGAGAGGGGGGTGAAGGAAGCAATTTATGTTAAAGAGAAAAACCATTTACAGAAAACCAACACACACAAACCAGTATCTTCTGTTTGACTCCCACCATCCACTGGAACACAAACTCTCTGTCATCAGAACTTTCAGATCTTTCAGATCAGAGAGGCCTCAGATTTCAACTTTCAAAAACCTATAATGCAACTTTAAGACTGATTCTCAGACGGTTTTCACACCTGATGGGAACAGAGGGGCCTCGTCTGTGAATTAGAGGAACAAAGACCTTAAGAAACTCCTACTGTTAAGGTGTTGAGGTGTGAATTATCAATCTACATATGTGTGTGTGTCTTATCTCACTCAGCCTTATAACCTGAATCTCTCACTCACTGCATTTTGAATTGAGAAAGCTCCTCGGATGAGGAGCAAAACTTATTCTGTTACAAATAAAGTTCAGTTGTTTTTGTATCGAACGTTTTTGAATTGGACATCATTAACTTCACACAGACTCTCCCACTGGTACATTTTCATCTTTAAATCACTTCCTGGTCTGCTGCCTTCATACATCTCCTCCTACATGTCTCTGTGTGAGTGCAGCTACAGCGTGCGCTCTCAGGACATCATTACCTGCAGTGTTCCCTCAGTAGCTATGTTTACATGCGCAGAATTCTCTGACCGGATTGAAACGTGTTCTGTTTGAATAATTCAAATGTGTTGTTTACATGGGCACAATCTGTTCATGACGAGCGTTTACATGCAGCGGGCTTTGTTCTGAACAGCAGTACTGACATGCGCAGAGTGGTAAACTCTCCTTAAAAAAACCACCGAAGAAGAAGTTCTACTTCCGGGTGAACGTAAACAAACCTGAGCACCCAAAATGGACCCGCGACAGGTTTTAATGATGGTGGAGACGTTACTGCACTCCCTGACTGAGCTACAGGTGATACAGATCATTTTGAGCTCTTTAAAAGTTTCTAGTAGAAATGTTGTGTCGCTCACCGACCAGTTTTACTTCCCTGACATGCTAATATTATTAGCGTTAGCCAGGCGGAAATGGCAAAGTCGCACATGCGCAGTCAGGTCAGTTTTTCACCATCAGATAAAAACGAACAGATCAAGCGTTTACATGCGCACTGATCGGGTTTCGGATCGGCGTAAACCACCCGTTTCGTTCTGATCACAAATTATAACGGATCGCGCCGAATACACAAAAAATAACCCGAACGGAGTGTTTACATGACACACTTTTATTCCGACCGGCCATTTGATCCGGTTACTTATGTCCATGTAAACATACCCAGTGAGGACTGAACTAGACAAAAGGACCTTCTCCTACTCCGCTCCTGTTTCCTGGAATATCTTGTAAAAAGATCTGAAGCTCTCGACCTTTGACCTCTCTAATGGATTTTAAACTCTGTTAAGTTCCTGGCAAAAACCAGTGCAGACATGTTCCTATTTTTAGTTTTCTAAATCTCCTTATAATCCAGTTGTTGTTTTTTTGTTGCTACTATTCTTCTTGATTGTTCTTTTGGTTGCTATTTGGTTTTGATTTGTTTAAAAAAAAAAAAAAAAAGAATTTGTATGCCTCTTTTATGACTGTTTATTGTTGTCATCACTCTGTTAAAGAAATCAGGTCTCTCTTGTAAATGAGTCCCCGAGGCTCAATGGGGTTACCTGTCTAAATAAAGGTTGAATGAATTAATGAACAAAAAGACTAAAAGACAGCTATTATCCACAAGCTGTCAGATTACTAAACTCTCGATAAATAACTTAATAACTGACAATAACTTTGCACCAAGTCACATCTGTGAAAACAGATATGACTAATATTAGCTTGTGATACCTAATATGTTTATTATTTATTGCTGCTGCACTATGTGGCTGTATCTAGGCTGATATAGGTGATATCATGTATGATACAGTATCTATGAATCTACCTTACCATCATAATTCAATCTCAATGTCACTCGCTAACTGTGAAATAACCTGTCACACAATTTGTGTAGTATATGTT
>NC_056500.1:53864051-53871069 GCF_014905685.2 Nematolebias whitei | reverse complement strand
ATCGCAGGGTGTCTGGGCTCTCCCTTAGAGACAGGGTGAGAAGCTCGATCATCTGGGAGGGACTCAGAGTAGAGCTGCTGCTTCTCCATGTCGAGAGGAGCCAGCTGGGGCATCTGTTTAGGATGCCTCCTGGACGCCTCCCTGGTGAGGTGTTCCGGACACGTCCCACCGGGAGGAGACCCAGAGGAAGACCCAGGACACGCTGGAGGGACTATGTTTCTCGACTGGCCTGGGAACGCCTCGGGATTCCCCCGGAGGAGCTGGACCAAGTGGCTGGGGAGAGGGAAGTCTGGGCCTCCCTACTTAGGCTGCTACCCCAGCGACCCGACCCCGGATAAACGGAAGAAAATGGATGGATGGATAAATATAAATAAATAAATATATATATATATATATGATGTGCATTTTAGCTTATATTACTACCTTGAAATACTTCTTCATTCAAAGTCATCCTAGTTGCACTGTTATATTCTACCGTGTTGTTGTTTACTATCTCTCTTTAGGACCTTGTAAATATTATAATTACTTTTTCACTTTTGGTACTTTATTTTTGTACCCTTATTGCATGTTTTAGTATTTCTTTTTTGTTTGTTTGAATTCTTAGCAAATCAAATCAGTTCTTCTCATCCTAAACTTTTCATTGTACCGTTGGCCTTGTGTTAACCTGCATATGACAAATAAACACAACTTGAACATCTTCTAGGTGTAATTATTGATTTAAAAGAATTATCGGGAAGTTTAGATAAACAAGCTTTACACTTTCATTTGACTAAAACTAAAATATATTTTCTCCAAAAACCTGTCGAACTTAAATCGCTGCAGGGTGTAAGCATCAGAATACGTAGAAAAGTTTTCCTAGCTAAATTAGTAAAAGAAGTCATTTTTCACTGGAGAGTGGACTCCATTCCTACGAGTGATCGTGTGGAACGTAACCTTGATGCTTGCTCTTCACATCCCGTGCGGAAGCTGTGTGAGGCTCACCTGTCCTCTGCAGGCCTGGAGTCTGCCTGTTTTGGCTGCACCTTTTTGCGCTGATGACCTCCTTCCAACAGCTGCTCCCCCTGAGGAAAAATCCCCTCCATCAAGTCCATTGTTGTCTTCATCTTGCTCTGATCCAGAATATCAACCAGTGATTTATCCTTCCACATGATGTCCCGGGCCAGCACATCCCTTTTCTGGTCCTCCTGCTCAGCCAGACCTGTGGTTTCTCGCTTTCTGCTGGGCTCATCTGTGGTCAGCAGCAGCTGCTGGCTGTTAGAGGTGGAGTAATCCCCCACTGTGGTCATGTACACGTCTCTCTGCTGCATGTGAGAACCTGCAGTTTCGTCAGGCTCCTTCTGACTGGTAAAGACAGAGAAGACCGAGTCCTGACCCAGAGCTCGAAGACTGCTGAGCCTGGCCACATCATGCCCCTTAGACTCAATAAGTGGGAGGTCACTTTGCTGCAAAAATGGAGAGTTCTTCTTTTCTACACTTCCCTCTGAATGCACAATCCTGATGGGCACTTTTCTTACTGAAGTATTTTGGTTTGCTATAATCTGTTCCATCCTGAAACACAAGAAACAGAGAAAATCTCATAAAAGGACATTCAAAGACGACACGCTTCTTGTTGCTGAATCCAAGTTTCATTGAATGATGGTAGTTTTTTTCCATGCTCAGAGTGCTGGAATATCTACCGTAACCAGACTCCTCCCTCTCTGGTTTCAGCTGGATGTAAAAATCCTTTTGCACACTCCTAAAGTCACTAGACAATACTGTATATGGTTTTGTTTAGAACTAAGAAAAAAACGAAGTTTAATATTTAGTACATTTCAGCATTTAGGAGAGTTCTACAGAAGCTGCAGAGATAAACATCATAACAGCTTGATGTAGCATTAAAACACAAACTGCTCTAACTGTGCTGCCACAAGTTGAGCAGCACTGTGTCCATTGAGCATAAATCTTATAAATATGCTACCTGTTTGACTCCTCGTTGTGAAGAGAGACAGGAGGCTTGTTGCTGAGTCTCTGTGGAGAGAAGTGTGGAGAGGGAGAGCGCTGCCCCTCCATGCTGTAGTGCCTGGCAGGTCTGTAGGGGAAAGCTGGGGGAGACGGAGGATTGGGAGGCGATTGATGATTGACTGTCCCTTGTCCTTTGCGCTGCTCAGGATCTCCTTTTGCAGAGTAGATGGGATGAAAAGCGGAGTTAGGTTCGAAGTTAGCAGAGCGGTGAGCAAACACGTCATTTGGGAAACTGGTGAAAGACTCGTGGGAGTTGACGTCTTGGATTCTGGTGGGGGGAGGCTTCTCCAGTGCAGAGCTCTTCCTCTGTCCAGATGATGGCGGCTCTGCGTAGCTGTGGTCATCGGGCTCAGGGAAGCTGTAAGAAATAGATTTGTGGTTCATGATGGCAGCAGCAGCTCCCTGTCTGTAGTCAGGTTTGGCTCCTGTCCTGGGTGGAGCGGGTGGAGCGGGTGGGGCTGGGTAATTTTCAAACTCTGCTCGCTTTTCTGCCACTTGGCCTGAAGCACAGTCAGAGAACCTGAGGAATAAAACAACAAGCTTTTAATTACACAGCCAGGCAGCACAGACTATCATCTACGTCTCAGTCAAATAATACTGTGGCAGAGGCCTCGTTTGTCCCTGAGCTCTCCAGCAGCCACTGTGATTATGCCACCATGACAACACAAACATCTCCTTCTGCTCCACAAGCCTCCTTCCTGTTAGCTGCTCAGCTGGCAGCCTAAAGAGGGATATTTCAGTTCCAACAGTCAGCATGAAGGGATTAATAATCCTCCAGAGTAGAGAGGCAATCTCTAATCACACTTTTTCCTAAATCACACTCACAACTTTAACTCTTCAGAGCATATGTGTCAAACTCGAGGCCAGGGGGCCAAATGTGGCCCTCCTTAACATCTTATCTGGCCACCAAGATGTTATTTTAAATGTAAAATACTTTTATTACTTTATTTTTTTTTCAGTAATCTTTGATTATGATGTCAAAAATGCAACAGAGAATGTAAAATGAGACCAATCAAACTCTTGTTGAGGAACCTGCAACCAAGAAAAGATGTTGGGTCTAACTTGAGTTAATGTAGATTCTGAATCCGGCCGGCTCTTAGTTTGAAAAAGTTTTAATTTTGGCCCCCTTTTGTAAGTGGGTTTGACACCCCTGCTTTAGAAGAACAATAAAGCACTCAACTCTCTGGAGCCTGATGGTGAAGTGAAGAAGGGGACTGTAAAAAGATTAAACCTTAAAGTCTTCCATCATTCAGTGAAATTCAGGCTCACAGCAGCAAAAAGCAATCAATACCGGACACATCCAGACTGGCTTGTATGCATAAAAGAACAGTCTAATACCATAGCTTTACCCACGTGGGGATAACGTTTCCACACAGCCTCTAATGAATCCAGTTAGGCACACTCAGAGAACATTACACATAAATCATACAACTGATTCCTCAGTCAGATAAAATACACTGACCGTGGGCAGACAGACGCCACAAGCAAAGCTCCAGACTGAAGTCTTTACAAGCTGGAACAAGCTAGCTAAAAAACAACTGCTGCTTCTGGAGCTCAAACTCCTCGTGCCTCAGTTGTAGACCTGCATAATCTGAAAAGTTACATCCAGCAAGCAGGATGCTGACAATTACAGCTGCGAAACTTTTACTGAGCTAGTCAAACAACAACGTTAGTGCAACGCTGCCAACAAATTTATGATTAGAAAATATTTAAATACCCAAACAAATACAACTGTTACACTAAATCACTCTTATTACACTAATAACCACCTCACCCTGTGTTGCTTTAATGATTTCCACCCATCAGAAGTCAAAGTGAGTGTCTTGTCTCACCTGTCGGCTCTCTGGGAATGAAGCCACTGGTTGGTGTCTCTCCACCAGTATCAATATCACTGGGTGAAACACACCTCACTAAGCTCATTTCCTAGACCTTTTCATGACAATAACATCCCCTGCTTGTTGTTGTAATGCAAACACGAGTGCCATCTGGTGTGGCTCCAACAATGGAGTTACTCAATATCAGTTACTTTACACTCCTCTACGAGTTTCAGCCGTGGTGTTTAAATCATGCCGGAAAACTCTGGAAAAACTAGTTGCAAACGTCACCAACTCGTCTTTAACGCACAACTAACGTGACCTTTAAAGAAATATCCCAGTTGTTTTGTGAAGTGGAGTTCTGTGTGAAAGTTGAACAAATATAAACTGTTGTGAATATGAAGGTTGTGATATGAACAAATATCTTACCTGCTGTAGATATCTCCATTATAATTAAGTTTTATTAGGTCAAAGATTACATTACATTATGAAAATGATAAATAGATAAAAATTAGAAGTCTACTTGGCTTTCAATAATGAAGGAATGGTTAAATGGTCAACGGACTGTACTTGTACAGCTCCTTTCTATCTGATCAAGACACTCAAAGCTCTTTACAACAACCTGTGCCTCATTTACCCGTTCATACAGCTCTATACTAGATCTCTACAAAATAATAATCAGTGCTTTACATCACATTCATACACCGATGGGACACAGGCAACGAGGGGTTCAGTGTCTTGCCCAGGGACACTTCGGCATGTGACTGCTGGTGGATTCAAACCCCCAACTCTCGTATTGGAGGACGACTGCTCTAACCGCTCAGCCACTGCATGGTTGAAATGAAAAACAAATGTCTGAACATTTTATGGTATAAGGGTACAGCTGATGAGCCTTAGATTTTAAAGTTTTACTACAACTTGCGTTTGAAAAGATTTCTAACAGAATTCTTAAGGAATTGATATAAATGTTGACTGTTAGCTATAAAGCAGTCAACAAGTAGCTAAGTTTATTACCTATAACTAAAAACTTATTACTGTACTTTCCGGTCAATAAGCCCTTACTTTTGTCACAGAGAGATTTATTTGTCATACACACCACATGTGGTACATGTGGTGGAACAAGATTATGTACAGTCCAGTCAGAGCTCAAGTTAGCGCTTCCAAACTTTTTCCAATCACTAAAACATGTTTTCTTGACAAACTAAGGTAGAAGATTAGGCTCAAACTACAAACATATAACTATTATTGTTTTTCAAGCTCAAGGTTCTTTATTGTCATTTCAATCACATGTGGAACATGAGGTGGAATAAAATTGTGTACACAGGGTCCCAGTTACATCAAACAATAGCAAAAATATTAAGTGTACAAAGAAACAGTAAATAAGGATGTAAGATATCAACTAAGATATACGCTAAACAAACGGTACGCTAAAAGATCTAAGATCAGCCAGTCACTAGTAGTGCAAAACAACACACCGATCAGCAGCAGCTGTGAGCAGCAGCAGCAGCTGTGAGCAGCAGCAGCTGTGAGCAGCAGCAGTGAACAGCAGCAGCTGTGAACAGCAGCAGCTGTGAGCAGCAGCAGCTGTGAGCAGCAGCAGCTGTGAGCAGCAGCAGCTGTGAACAGACATGATTGCAGCAAGCCTCCCTGTGAGTGCAGATGGTTCTGTTAGTATTTAAGCCAAACAGCTCTGCTACTGAAGCCTGTGGGATGTCAAGCTTATTTCTCCCAGGCACACATTACAATAACAGCAATAATGTTATAACTATATAACAATAATGGTAATTAGAATTCAATCTGAAGCAATTTGATTTGCTGAACCAAATTACAAACTAATTTATCTACTAATTTTCAGGACATTACATTTAAAACTTGTTGCTTCTGTAAGGATGTTACTTTTCTGTGGCCCGGTTTGTCCGTTTCCCTCGTGCTTCCTCATTAGTTTCCATTGTTGCCACCTGTGTCTCGTCCCAGCTGTTTGTCATCATGTCTCGTCTTCTCCTTGTATTTAAGCTGTCCTATTCTGTCTTGTTCTTCGTCGGGTCGTCTTCGTTGGGTACGCTTCCTTGGGTCTCCTGAGTCTCTCCCTGTCTTCCTGGTCCCTCGAGTTCCCCGTGTCTCCACAGTTCCCCGTGCCTCCTTCCTTGTTTATGCAAGTTTTGCTGCCCCATCAGCTCGTTTATTTTGTACTTTTCATTTATCATTAAAAACCTATTTTTGTATATCTGCCGAGTTGAGTCCCTGTTCTGCACTCTGGGTTCGCTCCTGACACAAATCCTAACAGTACGACCCGACCAGAACAGAACCCAGCGGGCAGGGTTCTCACTCGGCAACACTCACCATTTTTGTTTTTTTCCTCCTCGTGCCGTGATGGACGAGCTCCTCTCCGTCTCCGTCCATCCACCGTCCCGCCGCCGCCGCGGTGGACGGTTCCGGAGGCAGTCTGCGGCGGCCGGCCCGGTCTCGTCGGCCGAGCAGAACTTCAGAGCTGGTTCCGGTGTTTTCGTGGGAGCGGGGTTCGCCGCCTCACCTCCCAGGTTTCCGATGGGGGCGAGATCCAGCGTCCCGCGGGAGCTCCGGTCCACTCCTGCTCGATTCGGTGAGTCCGGTCCGGTTGACGTCATTGGGGCGGGTTCCGTCGCCTCACCTTCCAGATTCCTGGTGGGGGCGGAATCCGGCCTCTCACCGCCACTCCGCGCCGCGGCTGTTCGACCCAGCCTGGCCGTACCTCCGGAGAGTTTTCTTTGTGACACCGTGGGGGCTTGTCCCGCCGCCTCACCTTCCAGGTTTCCGGTGGGGGCGGCACCCGTCACCACACCCACTCATACAGACCTTTCTTTTTTTTCCCCTGAGGATATTTTTCATATTAATCAGACAATTCTCAAACTATTTAGTTCTGCTAAAAGAAACCCGTCCTCCTTTGATTTAGTTTTGACCCAGATGGAGGATTTTTTACTTTCTATCCCAGGCCTTTCTTTGCTCCCCAAGTATGATTTTTTGTTATCAGAATTAAAGACTCTAAAGACTCCTGTTGCAGCCATTCCTGAGGTGGACCCCACGCTGCACGCAGCCTCTGAGGTGGGTCCTCATCTCTCCTACTCCGAGGGGGTCCCGGCTGATGCTCCTCATCTCTCCTACTCCGAGGGGGTCCCGGCTGACGCTCCTCATCTCTCCTACTCCGAGGGGGTCCCGGCTGACGCTCC
>NC_056500.1:53863763-53864041 GCF_014905685.2 Nematolebias whitei | reverse complement strand
GACGCTCCTCATCTCTCCTACTCCGAGGGGGTCCCGGCTGACGCTCCACATCTCTCCAATTCTCCAGAGGGGTCGGCGCTCTCCACATCTCCAGAGGGGTCGACGCTCTCCACATCTCCAGAGGGGTCGGCGCTCTCCACATCTCCAGAGGGGTCGGCGCTCTCCACATCTCCAGAGGGGTCGGCGCTCTCCACATCTCCAGAGGGGTCACCTCCATGGTCCTCCATGTCATCTGCTGCAGAGCCACAGGCCTCTCCGTCGTCTGCTGCAGAGCCACA
>NC_056500.1:53863400-53863753 GCF_014905685.2 Nematolebias whitei | reverse complement strand
CTGCAGAGCCACAGGCCTCTCCGTCGTCTGCTGCAGAGCCCCTGGTCTCTCCGACAGCAGCAGCATCTCCCCAGGCCTCTCAGACAGCAGCAGCATCTCTCCAGGCCTCTCCGTCTCCTGCTGCAGCCTCCAAGGTTCTCTCATCTCCTGCTGCAGTTTCCAAGGTTCCCTTGTCTCCTGCTGCATCCTCCAAGGTTCCCTCGTCTCCTGCTGCAGTTTCCAAGGTTCCCTCGTCTCCTGCTGCAGCCTCCAAGGTTCTCTCGTCTCCTGCTGCAGTTTCCAAGGTTCCCTCGTCTCCTGCTGCATCCTCCAAGGTTCTCTCGTCTCCTGCTGCAGTTTCCAAGGTTCCCTCG
>NC_056500.1:53861703-53863390 GCF_014905685.2 Nematolebias whitei | reverse complement strand
TTCTCTCGTCTCCTGCTGCAGTTTCCAAGGTTCCCTCGTCTCCTGCTACATCCTCCAAGGTTCTCTCGTCTCCTGCTGCATCCTCCAAGGTTCCCTCGTCTCCTGCTGCAGCCTCCAAGGTTCTCTCGTCTCCTGCTGCAGTTTCCAAGGTTCCCTCGTCTCCTGCTGCATCCTCCAAGGTTCCCTCGTCTCCTGCTGCTGTTTCCAAGGTTCCCTCGTCTCCTGCTGCAGTTTCCAAGGTTCCCTCGTCTCCTGCTGCAGCCCTCCAGGCTCCCACGCCGTCTGCTGCAGCCCTCCAGGCTCCCACGCCGTCTGCTGCAGCCCTCAGGCTCCCACGCCGTCTGCTGCAGCCCTCCAGGCTTTTACGCCGTCTGCTGCAGCCCTCCAGGCTTCTACGCCGCCCGTTGCAGCTCCCCAGGTCTCCTTAATGCAGGCCGTGTTCCCTTTGGCCCTGTGTTTTGGACGGCCTCCCGGCCGCCCCCTGACCTGGCCCGGTCTGATGGACAGCCTCCCGGCCGCCCGCCGGAACAGTGACTCTTAGGGACGATCCCTTGACCGTCCAAATCCCTTGTGTCCCCTTTTTCTCTGGCTCCTCGTGTCCCTTTTTCTCCGTGGCTCCTCGTGTCCTTTTTCTCTGGCTCCTCGTTTTCTGGTTCCTCGTGTCCTTTTTCTCCTCGTGTCCTCGTTCTCTTTGGCTCCTCGTGTCCTCGTTTTCTGGTTCCTCGTGTCCTCGTTCTCTTTGGCTCCTCGTGTCCTCGTTCTCTGGCTCCTCGTGTCTCGTTCTTTGTGATCCCTCGTGTATTTTCTCTGGCCCCTCGTGTCCCTTTTCTGGTTCCTCGTGTCCCTTCTCTGTCTCCTTGTGTCCTCGTTTTCTGGCTCCTCGTGTCCTCGTTCTTTGTGATCCCTTGTGTATTTTCTCTGGCCCCTCGTGTCCCTTTTTTGGTTCCTCGTGTCCTCGTTTTCTGGTTCCTCGTGTCCCTTTTCTCTGGCTCCTCGTGTCCCTTTTCTCTTTGGCTCCTCATGTCCCTTTTCTCTGTCCCTTTTCTCTGGCTCCTCGTGTCCCTTTTCTCTTTGGCTCCTCGTGTCCCTTTTCTCTGTCCCTTTTCTCTGGCTCCTCGTGTCCCTTTTCTGGCTCCTCGTGTCCCTTTTCTCTGGCTCCTCGTGTCCTTTCCTCTGGCTCATCGTGTCCTTTCCTCTGGCTCATCGTGTCCTGTTTTCTGGCTCCTCGTGTCCCTTCTCTGGTTCCTCGTGTCCCTTCTCTGGTTCCTCGTGTCCTCGTTCTCTGGTTCCTCGTGTCCCTTCTCTGTGGTTCCTCGTGTCCCTTCTCTGTGGTTCCTCGTGTCCCTTTTTCCCTGGTTCCTCGTGTCCCTCTTTCCCTGGTCCCTCGTGTCTTTTCTCTGGTCCTCGTGTTTTCCTCGGGCCCTCCACCCTTGCAGTGCCACCCTCCACCCGCCCTAGTCCTTCGGGAAGGGTTTTTTTTGGGGATGCCTGGAGGCGTCCTTGGGGGGGGGGGGGGTACTGTAAGGATGTTACTTTTCTGTGGCCCGGTTTGTCTGTTTCCCTCGTGCTTCCTCATTAGTTTCCATTGTTGCCACCTGTGTCTCGTCCCAGCTGTTTGTCATCATGTCTCGTCTTCTCCCTGTATTTAAGCTGTCCTATTCTGTCTTGTTCTTCGTCGGGTCGTCTT
>NC_056500.1:53860338-53861603 GCF_014905685.2 Nematolebias whitei | reverse complement strand
ATATATATATATATATATATATATATATATATATACATAAACATATACATATATACATACATACATACACCCCAAAATAGCAAAATATTAAAGTATAAAAAGAAACAGTATATATATAAGGATCTAAGATATATATATACTATATTATGGAGGAGTGGTGGCGCAGAGGTTAGAAGATGGGCTTGTGATCGGAAAGTCGCAGGTTCACCTCCCGGTACCGTCAACGTCAAAATGTGGGTGGAAAAGGTGAAAAACCCACACCTCCCTCCACCCTCATTTGCCCCACTCTGGGCCCCTGAGCAAGGCCCTTAACCCCCACTATCTGCTCCCTAAACAGGTCTCTCTTGAAAATGAGTTCTCGTGGCTCAATGAGACTACCTGGATAAATAAAGGGTAAATGAAAAAAAAAAATACACTGATATACAGTAAACAAACGCTAAACGATACACTAAAAGATCTAAGATTTACGCTAAACATTAATAATGTAAACCAACAACAACAGCAGCTCGAACATGAGTCTTTGGTGAGCAGACAGGTATGCATGAAAACAATCAAAACATAGGTATGAATGGGAAAAGGATGTCGATTCATATTAAAGGGAAAATGTACAAGATGATGGTGCGCCTAGTCCTGCTTTGTGGAGCTGAAGTACAGTACGGACATTAAAGAGAAAGGAAGAGGAACTCCTGAACAGAACAGAAATGCAGATGCTATGTGGGATTCTTAGAGTATCCTTCAAGGATAGACGGCAAAATGACAATATCAGAAAAATGCTTGGCGTGGACTGCATCATGGATAAGATACAGGAATCAAGAACGAGATGGTATGGGCATGTGCAGCGAATGGAAGAGGACAACAAGGTAAAAGGTTATTAAACGCAGAAGATTTTGATCAACGAAGCAGGGTACGGCAGAAGAAGAGGTGGATGGATATGATCCAGCAGGGTATGAAGACACTCCATCTCACAACAGACGATACACAAAACAGAGCAAAATGAGGAGAATCAATGAGGATGATCCTGCATTGAAAGGAGCGGGACCTACAGCTTGAAGGAGAGAGAGAGACAGGTGACAGCCATCTTGGATTATGATATGGCAACCCCAATTATTGAAAGTAACCTTTCATACGTCTAGATGTAGCCACACACCAGAATGGGAGTCCGTACCTCACCTAATTTTCAAGTTTTCACGCTCACAATGCTGATCTGTTTCATGTTGTTGCTGATCTGTTTCATGTTGCTGCTGATCTGTTTCATGTTGCTGCTG
>NC_056500.1:53852357-53860328 GCF_014905685.2 Nematolebias whitei | reverse complement strand
TTCATGTTGCTGCTGATCTGTTTCATGTTGCTGCTGATCTGGTTCATGTTGCTGCTGATCCGTTTCATGTTGCTGTGTTCATTCGTGCTCATCTGCTCACACAGACTCATGTTCGTGCTGCTGTTCGGTGTACTGTTTTTATTATTTTTATGCTATGAGTGCTTAGTGTATATTTAGTTGATGTTTTTCGTAGTTCATATCTTAGATCTTATTACTGTTTTTCTTATACATTTTATTGTGGGATGTAACTGGGACCCTGTGTACATAATCTCAAAGAAACTCTGACTCTGACTCACAACATGCACAAATGGACGGGCGGATGAACAAATGTAGGGTATTTCCAATTTCCCTCTTCGCTTTGGCTTTGCGATGGGTGACACAAAATAGCAATAAACAGAAGTTAAATTTCTTAATAGAGATATTGCTATCATCTGGAATTTAATTTTTACCTGTCCGTAGAAATCTGCTGAAGGAGACGATCTGGATCTCTCATGAAAACAGGTGGTCTTCATTCTATCCTCTGGTCCTGGATCTAGAATATTATCAGCTGAATGAGATCGTCCTGAGGCTTTATTCTCTGCAGGTTTCCTCTTTATATTCCATCTTGCCTCATACTCGGCAAATGTGCCGAGTCTCTGGGAATCTTGAAAGGACTGAGTATAGTGAGGAACTCCTGGGGCCTCCTCAGCGTCCATGACTTCTTTCATTGCGTTCTCTGCAGAGCTGCAAGAAGCATGGTGTTCACCTTTGTTCTTGGAATGACTTTGAGGGGGTATCGGATTAGGAAATTCGGGCTTCATGCTTTCTTTCAAAAAATATTGGTGATCTAGTGAGGAGCTGACATTTTCAGTGATAGTCAGACTTTCACCAACCCCGACTTCATGGATTTTGTCTGGTTCAGAAAAAGACAGAATCTTTTTTTCTGAAGGAAAACGCTTCCGACTACCAATCCGTGTTACCTGGCCACAAGAAAGTCCTGAATTATTTGACTCTGTGACAGATGGAAGAGGGGTGACATCTTTTCGAGCCTGTGCTGAGGATGTGTAGCTGGGTTGGACCTCAGCTGCAGGGTGCTCCTGTAAGACAGGCTCCAAGTCTTTCCTCCTAAAAGAAGTTGCCTTGAGCACCCTTGCTTGTGCTTCCTTCAAATGATCTTTGTAGGCGTTAGAAAAGCACCCACCGGCAGATGCTGGGGTGGAATTTTCAGTGGACTTCCAGACATTTTGGTCTTCCTCCATAGCGCATTCAGCATCAGGGAGGGTAGCTGCACTCTTACTTTTCTGCAGCTTTGCTTTTCTCATCTGGATTTCATTCCTCAGTGTGGTGGCAAATCGGCTGTTGCGATTTACCTGCTTGCCTTCAAGGAAGTCCTCAGAGTTTGTGTCTCTTGCTTTCTCTTCTTGGCTTGTGACGTCCATGGACAGAGAGTGAAGCATCGGGGTGATCTGAGGGCAGATCTTGTTCACTTGGTTATGATTTCTAGTGTCTTGAGGCAAATCTCTGATCTGTGTAGTGAGAGACTTGCGTTGTTCAGGCTGTCTCTTAGCGAGATTACTAATGTACAGACATTCTGTAGTTTGTATGTTGTGTCCTTTCTGACCTACATAATCAGAACTGGGTGTAAGTCCAGATGTTTCGGGGACAGTAGTGACTTGGTGCTTGCTGTAAGCACTACTATCTTTACTGTGTGAGGAGTGTTGCTGTTGCTGAGACAGATGATATTTGACTCTAGTGCCTGCCTGTGCTTTAAAAGTGTGCTGTTCATTTTCTGCTTCACCCCTTCTGTCCTCTGCTACATCAGACATCGACATGCGATTGTGATGTGTGGGCTGACCTGTAGTGACACAGTAATATCGACTAGACCCAGTGCTGTCTGTGTTTTGGTCAGTGTTTGAAGAAGACAGGGAGGTACTTAAGTTCTGTCTGTGGTCCTGCGTGAAGTGTGTTGACCCATTAGTGGGCAGTGAGACTGAGTAAGAACTATCTTCAGTTGGTGGCTTTGGAACAGATATGGCCCAGGTCAAAGGATGAGAAGTGCTTTTGTCACTTTGGTGACTGTGTCTGTTGTGGGGGTCATGGCCTTGCTGCACAACACTGAAGTAGGAATGTTGCTTATTTGAGCTGGAATGGGTGTGACTAAATTTATCAGATGAAGTATTAACATTTTCACTATGATTTTTATGGAAATTGTGGTGATTTTCGTGCGAGTCAGGCCCTTCTGGATGAGCAGAAACTATTCCTCTTTCATGCACCTTTGTTACAGCAAAGCTATCCCTGCGTGCTGGTGGAAGTGGAGGAGGAGGAGAGGGTGAAGCAGGCTTTTTGTTCTCAGGGACATTCCACACAGGTCCAAAGTTGGATCTGCTGGAAGTGGAATGGCGGCAACCAGTCGAGTCTTCAGTCTGTGGACCACTGTGGCCTGAGTTAACTCCTGGCATCTGGAAATATGCGAACCTATCATTGTGTTTCACCCACTCAGGAACCAAGCTCTGGCTGTTTCTGACATCATTTTTCTTTGCTCCTGCATCCCACTGAACAACTTTAAAAGGAACATTTTCTGTCGAGGCAGTGTTGCTTTTTGTGCAGTCTGGTGTACTGGAGCTTGTGGAGATGGTGCTATAGGCCGAGTCTCGTTTCCGTTCTCCGAGATGCTCCATTCCATTGTTTGACTTAGCCGGTGAAAGCTGGTCAGCAGGGTATGAGTGGGAGACATGCTCCAAGTTGTCCGTGCTGTCAAGAGAGCTGAACTGGTTGGACACACTGGGCAGGTCTATCAGCTCCCAGCCAGAGGATATATCAGAAGCAGATGAGCTGAAGGTTAAAGGAAAATACAAAAGTAAGAAAACAATCAGTACAGCACAGAAAATGGAAAAAAGTGTATCTTCTATAGAACATAAAATACAGTTAGAGAAAGGAGAACAAAATATACGTATTGTACACAGACTAAGTAATAAAATCTAACACTTTGAATCTAAACCCCTTGAGCCCAAAGCTGAAACTTATAGCAAAACTTGAGGATCTCAGTTTTACCTTGTGTCATTTCTGGGTGTGTATGAAGACTGTCTTTTGCCAGTTTCTGATTGGCTTTCATTGAACTTAGTAGAGTGCCAGGAGTGAGGCCTGTTTACGGGTTCATTCCTCCTGCAGAAAAGCCAAACACAGAGAGAACTGAAGAACAAACTCCGTATGGAAAACTGCTTCCTTACATACATATAACTTTTCTTTCTCATAAAAAAAAAGCAACAAAAAAACTACAACAACAACAACAACAACAACTACTACTACAACAACTACAACAACAACATATGAACATGCTAGATATACAATTTGAAACAAACTTTGCAGATTTCTGATGTTGAAACTTGTGAAATGTTGGTGAGCTCCTAAAGGTCATTGGTGAATACAGCGCAAGTTCAAAAATGTTTAAAAATGGGCATTTAGAGAAGAAAGAGTAGAGATGATGTTTCTATTTAATGGTGTCAGTAATATATCATATTTTTGAATAACTCCATTAATCTTTAAAGTAATGAAAAATTGAAGATTTTAAAATTTGTTTTACCAGTAGTTTGTTAAAAACATTTGTAGTAAAGGTTGTCAGTAAAGCATAAAAACATACCCTTTAAAACAGTTCTTTCTGGGATAGCATGCCAAAAAACAAACAAACAAAACAAACTCAAAATTCTAATAAATATTGACACAAAGCAAACGAGACGTAGATTTTATGTTCTACAAGAATGATGAACATTATTTATCCATGGACATGAATCAAGTCAGTGCTCAGACATGCCAATAAGGACGAGTGATGATCAACAAGAAAGATGCAATGAGAGAAATGACTGAAATAATGACTAAACAAGTTGCTTATATGGCAACAGGGATGAGACAGGCATTATGGAATAGAGGAAGACATGTACTACTTCTGCAGGGTGAAGCTACAAAACCATACCTCATGGAACTTCGCAAAATCTTCGTAAGAAAGCTTCTTGCCACATGCACGTCATTCTCTGAGGGCATTTTTTGAGCTACAAAATCCACCATGTTCAAATTCCTGGGCAGCAAGGGGAGGAACACACACACAAACACACTAAGAGCTTACCAACAGCGTGCAGGACAAACGTCACCTTACATTTACCACGAATGGAAACGTTGTGGACAGCATAGTGCTGCAGAAATATAATGTCAAATTTTCAAAAACTCACTAGGGAAAAAGAATCCTCTTCTATTTAATGACAAATACAGAGGAGTAATGAGGTGCTGATAAATAATGTTATAGCTCCCTCTCCTGGTCAAAATAACCAATGTTTACCGTGTTCAGCCAATACATACTATAGGAGAAAACTCACAGGCAGAGAAGTGATTTAAAAAAAAACCAAGAGCAGCGCAGCTAGAGAGTCAGCTCTTCCTGAGTTCAGTATCAGAACAGGACGTAGCTGAGGTGTGCTGGTTGCTCTCGGACTCGGCCATATGGTCTCAGGGGGAGCATGGCCCAGCATGTGGTAGGCGGATTAAGAAAATAGAGACTCTCTTGTACAGTCAGATCAGTGATCGCACCAATTTGTTCAAGCTGTTGTCTGCATCCCAGACATCATTTTAGTCCCCAATAAAGCCCCGAAACCACAGGATAAGGTCACTTTAAGGATATTTTGTGGGGGAAGAATATAATTAGGACTGTTAAGAAATCACAAAAATGGTTAAATTGGACGGTTTCTTTTTGGAAGAAACATATCATCTTTTATCCAAAAGACTTCATCAGTCTGAGGCCTGCCCACAAGAACTGTCTTATAAATAGCACCTTATTGATGTGTTTCAACAACATCAGCAACACTACCAGTCTGATAAGAATGCACATCAGTGACTCTCAGGGGTGAAAGTAGTTTTAAAGTCTTGCCGGTACTATGACAAAAACTATATATATATGAACAGATCAACATTTTACATTTACATCAAGGAACTGAGATGTATGAATCACTGACAAATAATTTTCTGATGCATTACAATGTTCTCATAGGACAACCAAGCATCAGACAAAACTTTTGCTCTAAACACCAATTTATTAATGTTGAACAATACCAGGGCAGCTCAACACTTTTAGTCCATCAACCCCCCCCCCCCCACACACACACACACACACACCCAGAAAGCCATCTGGTAACCAGAAAACACCTCCTAACTTAAAGGAACGTAACAGTGCAACAGCACTAATGAACATCTAATAATAATTTTGGATAATAATTATTAACAGTAATGAATGAATTATGGATCATTACAACATATACATAAAACATAAAAATGTAAGTGTTTGCTTTAACAGGTTTATGTGAAATTTTCAATATTACAACTGCAACTAACATCCATATTTGATACCTGAAATTCCGACAACAGTATAACATAAATTGATAAGAACAGTTAGTTGTGAGCAAAACCCAAACGTGGATCTACCCCTCATCAAAACATAACACCTAAAAGATTTTCCACAGAGATCTAAAGTAGTTGTCCTCTTCAGAGTGTTGGCATGTCAAACCACTTGTTGCACAAGCTGCTTTTCTTCCTTTGCCCAGCCAGGTCTTCACATAAGACACTGTGTCCCACAGCATGCATGGTGGTCCAACTGAGCTGACAAAGAGGAGGTTTGCAGCAGTCTTGGTAGTCATTTTGCTCCTGTCCTCAGTGATGATATTGTTCATGGTACTGAACCCACGCTCAGTCTGCATTACTTGCTGACAATGGATCCACTGCCACAAGCAATTTCTTCATCTTGTTAGGAATGCTTCTTCCTCCACTTGCCTTGTATTCAATGAATCCAAGGTGGGCCTCGTGTTCGTTCAGATATAGGAGATGGCACAAAGCCCTTACCTCATATTCTCCATGTCGGGGATTGTCATTGTCCCACTTGTCAGGGTTAAGGACTGCCATCTGCTGTAAGTTTCTTTTCTGTTGGCTGTGACACTGGCCTGTACTTTGTTAGATGCAGTTGTAAAGAGTCTGTCTTTCAAACTCTCTGCCACTGCTTGAACAAACTGTGCAGAGTCGATGATGGAAGATCTGCCAACTCTTAACTGTACTCCTTTAAATTTCATCTCTTCCTCTGCCTGGCTAGCTTCAACTACATGTTGTCCTGGGTATGAACTAAGACTTTCAATGTGTTTGACATACACTGTCATGATCTCATGGGCCTTTGGGAGTGTGGTCTTCCTGTTCTGAAGAAAGTTCAGTCAGAACATCTGTCATTAGTGCAAGCATTTGATAATACCTCAAAAATTATACCTCATTTGTTATGATACGTTGAGTACAACCAAATCTACAGGGTAAAATGTGTCATTAATTATGACATTTAAGGCAATAGGAAAATCAGTGGGACTCACTCAGTTTAAAAACTGTGATTGAACATGCAGCTAAGCAGACAAGCACAAGTTTCAATAAGAAAACACCAATAAAATAGAAAAAAACATAAGGAAAATGTTTATATTGCACATCATATTCAATATATTAAAACATTTAGTTAAAATACGGTTTGCATTTTATGCATATTAATATGCAGATTTAATATGCAGATTATTTAACAGTAAAGTCAGATGAAACACTATATTTTATATTAAAAAGTCAAACAGTCTTTCACTTTAAATTTTTCTAGATTTGTTGCACTTGTTGTTCTATACAAGATGTAATATATTTTCTTGTGATTTGACCTTGACCTGGATGGTCAAATATACGCCCAAGTTCACAACATTAGAACTATACTAACCCAGATAGCTAAAAAGAAAACCATAATATGTGGGGTATCACATTGAAGCTGTGACCAACAGGAATCCAATGAAACATCTCTAAACAACACTATTTTAAAGTCCAGTAAGATAAGGCCGAAAAAACGTAATATCTGGAAATGGAGGACCGCTCCTCCCACAGCGCTGGTCCTCAAAAGGTGGTTGCTGATGCAGTAAAGTACATCAAATCTCATTGTATATAAATATTACAACCTGTACAATGTGCTAAACACACTTCTAGATATGCTACATAAGGAACAGAGCTTTAAAAATTGAGTTGAAATTCACCTTGTTTTTGAAAAACCGATAGCTTTGTGAAAACTTGATAGAAATTGATCCGGACAAAAAAATCAAGCCAGACACCATGGCAGGAAAGTAATGAATTCAAAAGCAAGCTTTTCATCTGTTTTTTTTTTTTTTTTTACTCGAAGCGAGTGGTGAATTAAAATGGGAATGATGTCACCAGAGGAGGTGCTGCGCGCTTGAAAAGCGAGGGTATTTCAAAGTGCCTAAAGCTAGAGAACTGAGGCTACAGCATTGCACGAACAGTTCAGAAACAATTTGAAATGAGGAAAAAAAAAGTTATTTATTAAATGATTGTTGTATTTTAGACTGCGTATTGCTAGCGAATCTATTCTGACCCAAAGTGCAGCTGTGACTGGTTCTGAATGACGGCTTTACAGCAGACAGCCACCCCCCTCTCTTCCTGGTATGGGCTCTTTGCACGTACGGCGCTGACATTACAGCCACATGAGCGAAATGCGACTTGCTAGCTTCCGCTTTTGAAGAACTATGACAGCTAGGGAAGATAAACTCGTGTTTCAGAAGCAAGTTAACCATTATCATGAACGCTGCTGTGTCCCTAAGTGCACGGCATCTTCCAAGTATGATGGTCTTTTAAGTTTCCACAGATTTCCAAGCGATGCTGAATTAAGAAGATGGTGGTTAGTGAGTATTCGTCGGGACAAGTTTAACGTAACGCCACACAGCAAAGTTTGCAGTCTGCACCTCACTCCAGATCAGCTTGTTCAGTCTAAAACTGCTGGGGGGAGAAGGACGGTAAATAAAGGAGCTGTTCCTGTATTGTTTCAATGGAACGACAACTCTATTCAACCAATGGACGGACGGACGGACGTCCATCATCTTCCACTTGTTCCGAAGTCAGGTCGCGGGGGCAGCACCTTGAGCAAGGAAGCCCAGACATCTCTTT
>NC_056500.1:53841822-53852347 GCF_014905685.2 Nematolebias whitei | reverse complement strand
AGGTCGCGGGGGCAGCACCTTGAGCAAGGAAGCCCAGACATCTCTTTCCACAGCCTCCTCTTCCAGCTCTTCTGGGAGGATTCCAAGATGTTCCCAGGCCAACCGAGAGACATAGTCTCTCCAGCGTGTCCTGGGTCTTCCCCGGGGTCTCCTCCCAGTCGGACATGTCTGAAGCACCTGCCAAGGAAGACGCTCAGGGGGCATTCTTAGCAGATGCCCGACCCACCTCAACTGGCTCCTCTCGATGTGGAGGAGCAGCGGTTCTACTCCAAGTCTCTCCCGGGTAACCGAACTTCTCACCCTATCTCTAAGGGAGAGTCCAGCTACCCTGCAGAGGAAACTCATTTCAACCGCCTGTATCCGCGATCTCTTTCTTTCGGTCACTACCCTGAGTTCTTGACCATAGGTGAGAGTAGGAACGTAGACTGACCAGTAAACAGAGAGTTTTGCCTTACAGCTTAGCTATCTCTTCACCACAACGGACCGGTACAGAGTCTGCAATACAGCAGACGCTGCACCAATCCGTCTGTCAATCTCACACTCCATTCTTCCCTCACTCGTGAACAAAACCCCGAGATACTTGAACTCCTCCACTTGAGGCAGAACCTCACCCTTGACCTGAAGAGAACAATCCACCCTTTTCCGGTTGAGGACCATGGTCTCAGATTCTGAGGTGCTGATTCTCATCCCAGCAGCTTCACACTCGGCTACGAACTGCTCCAGTGAGAGCTGAAGATCAAGGCACGATGACGCCAACAAAACCACATCATCTGCAAAGAGCAGAGATGGAATCCTGAGGCCACCGAACCAAAAACTCTCTGCCCACTGGCTGAAATTCTGTCCATAAAAGTTATGAACAGAACTGGTGACAATGGGCAGCCCTGCCGGAGTCCAACTCCCACCCTGAAGGGGTTCAGACTTACTGCGACAATGCAAACCAAGCTCTCGCACCGCTTGTATAGGGACTGAACAGCCCGTAGCAACAGGCCCCCAATCCCATACTCACGGAGCACCCCTCACAGTGTACGCCAAGGAACACGGCTGAATGCCTTCTCCAAATCCACAAAACACATGTAGACAGGATAGGCAAACTCCCATGACCCCTCGAGGACCCTAGTGAGGGTAAAGGACTGATCCAGTGTTCCACGGCCAAGACGGAACCCATATTGTTCCTCCTGAATATGAGGTTCAACCAACAATCGGACTCACTTCTCCAGTACCCGGGTTAGGGAGGCTGTTAAGCTGAAGAAGGAGTCCTATCGAGCCTTGTTGGCCAGTGGGATTCCGGAGGCAGCTGAGGAGTACCAGAGGGCCAAGCGGTCCGCAGCCATGGCTGTTTCTGAGGCAAAAGCTCGGATGAGGGAGGAGTCTGGTGAGACCTTGGATAATGACTCTCGGTTGGCTCCGAGGAGATTCTGGCAAACCATCA
This sequence comes from Nematolebias whitei, assembly GCF_014905685.2. Taxonomy (NCBI): domain Eukaryota; kingdom Metazoa; phylum Chordata; class Actinopteri; order Cyprinodontiformes; family Rivulidae; genus Nematolebias; species Nematolebias whitei. The sequence goes on along the minus strand of NC_056500.1, from coordinate 53,850,918 downwards.
GACAGCTGAAGAGGGGAAAGCAGCACTTTACTAACACTGTATTCAGTGAAGGTGGGCTGCTGTTGACCTCAACCAGTGATGTTGTCAGGAGGTGGAAGGAATACTTCTCAGACCTTCTCAATCCCACCAGCACATCTTCCATGGAGGAAGCCGAGTCGGGGGACTTTGGGATTGATCCATCCATACCTGTGGCTGAAGTCGCTGAGGTAGTTAAAAAGCTCTGAGGCGGCAGGGCTCCGGAAGTGGATGAGATTCACCCTGATTTCCTTAAGGCTCTGGATGTTGTGGGGCAGTCCTGGTTGACACGCCTTTGCAACGTCGCGTGGACATCAGGGGCAGTGCCACTGGATTGGCAGACTGGGGTGGTAGTTCCCCTCTTCAAAAAGGGGGACTGGAGGATGTGCTCCAATTATAGGGGAATCACTCTCCTCAGCCTCCCTGGTAAGGTCTATTCAGGGGTCAGGGTTGGCTAACGTTCTTAGACATGGCCATAATGGTAGACAAAGCACTCCTCATCTCCGACTGTGTGAAGTGCAAGGTGTACTGTCCACCTTTTCATAGCAAAAAAGTCAGATGAAAGCACAAAATGTCCTCAAGACAAAAAAAATTGCACGTCTGTGAGTTCACATTGAGCGTGAAATCCGAAAGTTTAAAGAAAACAAATTGTTTGCATCTGTTATCCCTCTACCAGTTGTTGGAAGCATTAATGAACTTTACAGTGGCTTGCCTGATGGTTAATTATCAAAATAAACCTCTTGTCAGGGCATGGGCTAAGTAAAGGGAAAGGATCTCAGATGGACAGAAATTCTACAGATGAAATGAGTTCTCACAGAAGCATTTAAATGTATTTTTATTGTTATGATCTGACTGCATGTTATCAAATTTCATGAATAAACGTGAAGGCAAATAAACATCTGTTTGTCACATTTCCCGTGTTTTTATAAAAAACACGGGAAAGCTAAACCCAAATTAAATTACAGGACAGAGCTAACAATAGTGCAACTTGAAATTCATTTATTTTATGTAAAACAAATCAAAACAAATCAATTCTTAAAATGATAAATTGTTATGAAACAAAGTGACTTATTTTTTATCCTTTGAGTTTCATAGTATCTACAGCACAAGACTTATTAAAAAACAAAACTTGAGCACATTCATTCATTAAACTAGGCCAAATAAAGCGTGATTGTCCCAAATCCCATTCTTGGGAATAATAAAATAATTTCTGAAGCAGGACAGAAAATTAAGATATTGTGTGCATTTCTTTAAATAGATCATTATTTTAAATAGATCATACCGTAAACTTTTTTTTGTCATCTCAAACATGTTAAATTTATTTTTGTGCAAGAAAAAAATTAAAACATCTACTATTGTACTGCAGTTCCAATTGAAATGGAATACAATATATAGTTTTTTGGCCAGGTTGTTAAACTTAACAATTTTTACTCGTGTACATAAGACCAGTAATAAGAAGCTGCCAGTAGTAAGCACGAGTTTTCCTTAATTTGAAAATCCCATCCGACATCTGCAAGTACTTGCAGTCAACATATTTTTTTACATTTGGACATTTAATTTCAACCAAGCCAAATGATGGGGTTTCCCTGGGGTCTAAACAAGGCCATCACGGGAGGCACCTAACCAAGGGGCCTCGAGGTGAATTACTAGTCCACAAGATGAATAACTCACATTATAATGGTGGGCGCATTCTTTTGCTGCCTGAAACTCCATGTCAGAACCTCTCCTCATTTTGGCACTTGCTTTGGTACCTCTGATCATTTGTGCTGCAAGAGAGTCAGCAGTACTGTGACTCCTCACGTGACATCTCCCTACATCTTGAAAAGGTTATTCTTGATTGTGGCAGCATGTGCCACTAATGAACATGGCTCTGGTCCCACGTTGATGTCTCAATTTTGTGTGCCATGTCTAAGGATAACTGCAAACTCTGTAAATGAAAATGTTCCTCGTCAGTGCATACCCAGACACACTCTGATGGTGGCAGACGATGTGTACCAAGTGGAAGAGAAGGAGAAGGTGGAGCATGCTGATGTACTGTAACTCTATGCATCGTGTTGAGAGTTTGGGCTGCTGATAGGACAGTACACTTCCTTTTTGCACTAGTCCAAATTCAGAATCCACAAGAGGCTTCACTACATTCATCTCCATAGTTGCCACCAGTGGCTTCTCCAGTGGATCCAAATTGCTGTATACCTCTGCCACTCAAAGTACAGACAGGTTGGGAAGAGGGCCAGTCATTCCTCTGAAGAGGGTACTCATTTGAATAAAACATCACACAGATGTATTTAACTCTGCGCTAAAATATATGTATGATAGCAAGACATGAAAATTATATATTGCCAGTATTATTTGCCCTAATGTTCTAGAATTGCGCCGCTCCAGGTGGCTGCATGTTGGAGCAGCTCTGTTACTTTCATTCTGAGATTTTGCTTTTGGAAACTTTAATTCCTCTGTTTCTGGATACAAATCACATTTTTTTGGATGATTGTTTCCTCTGGTATCAGATGCTGTGCAGCTGGAAAGATTTTTACTGAAACTTTTTTAGTTTTGGACATTTGTTATGATGCGTAACCATGGCAACAAGGCAGTTTTCTATAACTAACAGCAGCTGATTAACATCTCAAAAGCTCAAATAATATCTCAACTACAGCCCCAAATCTCAAATGGGTTGAAAGGATGTTCTGTGGACGCATTCGCATCTACCTGCCAGCTGTGCTCGAGTGCCTGACCACTGAGATCCTGGAACTAGCAGGAAACACAGCTCATGACAGCAGAAGGACAGGATCGTCCCTCGGCACCTACACTTGGCTGTCCGCAGTGACGAGGAGCTCAGCAGACTGCTGGGAAGAGTGGCCATTGCTCTGGGAGGAGTTCTGCCCAGCATTCGGGCAGCCCACCAGCCCGGGGGAACCGAGATGCCAGCCGAGTCTGGGTGGACGGATCAGACGGCATCTGCAGCCAGTTTCTTAGGATCCACTGTGGGATGGACCTTTACAAGTGATCCTTCCTGTCTACAGCATAAGCATCTATAACATCTCTTAATGAAATGAGGATAACAAGTTACAACAAGAAATAATTTCCCTTTGGGATTAATAAAGTATTTTTGAATTGAATTGAATTAATCCTCCTTTACACAGTCGACTGTACATACAGGCTTTACTACCACCATCTTGCCAACTGGACCTGGTTTTACACCCCGTGAAATCCAGAACCAGAGACTTTGTGTTTATAACAGTCTTCATCATGTGCTCAAGGGTGAATGTTAAGTACAACCTAAATTTTAAGGGAGAGAAAAATATATATAACTGTCAAAATAAAATGAACATAACCTAGAATTAGTTGTTAAGCTTTACTGCATCACAGACATCTCACTGAACTATCTTGAATGAATCATGCCATGCATGTGCACAGCTTTAAAACCTACAGCAGTTCATGTTTGTGCCACTGCTCCTCCTGGGGTTTCTGCACTGTGGCTGCTGGGGATCGCCTGGGACTTCCCTTTGCTTCTCTCTCTGGGGGGTGCGGGTGTCCCTGTTGGGAGCTCCGGGCTTGGGGACCGCTGTGTGTCTGTGGCACCGGTCTTCCCTGTGTTACCACTGTGTAACACCTAGGTCTGTGGGTCCCCACATCCACTATTGAACATTTTTATGGAGAAACCTTATAGTGACATCATGCTCACACAGGTGTTAGATTCAGGTGTTTATCAGATACACACTCAGTTGAGTTGTGGTGGCCACTAAATATATCTTGTATTACCATGTACTGTATAAAATACTTTCTAATGATGCTATATGTTGTTTGTTGTTGTGGTTTCTCGGTTTTGTCTCGTTTGTTCTTTCCGCGGGTCTAGAGTCAGACTTCAATGATGTTGATCTGTGTTCTCTTTATCTCTCTCTCTCTCCTCTATTCCTGTCTCCTTCTTTACCTTTTAACTCTTCTCTCATTTTTCTGCTTTGTTATCTTCTTTGTTTTCCGTCCCCGTGTCCATTACATCTGAAACAAACCCAAAGCGTATTCTAATAAAATTTAATTTATATATCAAGTGGAGTATTAAGGCCAGCCATAATGCTCTGCTTGTGAAAGTAAATCTGTTGGGCATCACTTTGACACTCAGACAATAATTCTGAGTGTCACAATGCCGAACAGGACAGGGGAAAAAAAAGGAAAAAAAAAAAAGATGATGCATACATCATAACAAACATTTACTAGAAATTCCTAAATTTATAGCATCTATAGTGAACCTAATTTTGTCACGTTCCATCCTCCAAACGTGGAGTTCAAGACTTTCTTGTTTCCTCACAGTCACTGTTTCTGGGGCACTCGTAGCCAACCACACATGGTGCATGTCATTGGTATGCAAATCAAGCAGGCTACAGCTGAGCCGGCACAGATATGCTCAAAAAGTGAAGCAGTCGGCTGCAGTGGGGGCAGGGGAAGTTTTGAGTGATCAGTTTCCAGCCTCACTTTACACCGAGTGTGTCCACTACTACCAACCAGAGAAAAAAAAGTCTATAGGGGGACAGTTGAACACGTAGGCTCCACCCCTGTTTAATGATGGACGATTTCTTTTCACAAAGATGGCCTCCTTTACTCCTCTCTCAAACCATCGTTCCTCTCTATCCAGGATGTGAACATCTTCATCCCTGAAAGAGTGACCGCTGGCCTGGAAATGAGTCTACACTCATCTCATGAGTGGAAGCCACCGTGTTCAACTGTCCCCCTCTTACAATGCTGTGATTGCTAGTATCACTCAGCCCTCTGTGAACAGTAAACAGCCATCAGTGTGCTAATGATCCATTGTTAGGCTGATGGTCCTTCTTGAGCATGTGAGCAGCTGGTTTTGGTTGTCAGCAGCAAAACTGGTTGATCCACTCTGAGAAGGTGCTATTTATAAGACTGAGCTGAAAACAGCACCTCAGACTGAAGAAGTCTTTTGGATGAAAGACGAAACGTTTCTACTTTTTTTTGTTTTGTTTTGTTTTTGAATGTCCAGAGGACCAGACAACTTTTTCAGAGAACAAAAGGAAGGGTTTGTGATACTTGTGAGCAAATTGACAGTCTGTTGATGGGCAATGCTTAAGAACAGAAGTCAAAAACTACATTTTGATTTACCTACAATCCCTAAAAGATTAAATTGCTTTAAGTCTAGCTGATCATAGCTTAACCCAAATGATGGATGACCTCACACATATAGGACAAAAGCATTCACAACAAAACCAAAGTATTAGGGTCAAAACACCAAGCAGAGAATGCCACCAAAATGTTTGCCAGATTAAAAACTACATGGTATGCCAGCCTTGAAAGACACATACAAAATTCAAACAATAGTGGTTAAAATGTTTAATGAAATTCAGCCAAACTCACCAACCATCTGGATGAAGAAACCCAAAAATAACCAGGAAAAAAAGTGGTTTTCTAAAAGCAGTCCAATAACCAACTGGAACCGAGTTTAGGCTACAAAGTGAGGGCAGCTGCATCCGTGAGCTGCTCAGGCATTTTTGATTCCTCACAGCCAGACCAAGATAAAGGAACAAGCAGCTACTGAGATCTGAGCATCATGATGCAACTCCACAAGTGATCCCCTCCCTACAACCACATAAAACAATACCTCATATTCAACTAAACTAACTTTTCCTGACAGAATTAGCTTCCAGTAAAAAGTGGTTTCCTTACTGGGGTTTTCCCCTGAGAGAGCACAGAAAAGTGAACAGACGGAGCAGGACTATTGTCCTGTGAGGAGTATTCCCCCTAGCATGCATCATCTCATTGGCTCCAAGGAGCCGATATGCTAATGTGGGTTGAAATGCTGGACTCTTCTCTTCCCATCTCCCCTGTTGTGAGGCAGAACTGCATTTCTACCATTACTATGGTAACAGCTTGATCTGCAGTGTGCAAGAGCTCCCCTTTTCCTGAAAGCCATGGGTAACAAGGAGTGCTACTGACCACAATGGGATGAAGCGACTAGAGCCCAACAACAACTTTTAACTTAGTTTAGTGTGACTTTTAGTTTAAAAGAAACTGTCCAGATGACCAGACTGAAAAATGTTGGATTGTATACCTGGATTATTGAGCATGGACTTTGTTGTTTTCAACCAGGTTGACAAGACTGTCAACAAGGAAGAGGGCCGGCAATGGAGGAGGGGGCGTACCAAAGAGACCATCTTATCACAAGCAGAACTGGTTTGTTCCACTTTGGAGTAAGCTGTTGGGGCAAAAATCAGTTTTGTTGTGCGTTTCCTTGACTGATGAAGCCTTCCGGATCGAAGGCGAAATGTTTCATTTAATAAACAAACTGTTGTACAGTATTGAATGTTTAGGATGTCTGGTGTCCAAGTTTGTTCTGATCTAGAAATTTCAGAAGGAACAACTCCACCCCCTGAACATAAGAGGATCTGCAGTGGAAGTGGTCTCCAGCTACAAGTACTTGGGTGTACACATGAATGACAACCTCAGCTGGAGCAACAACACCACCAGCCTGATCAAGAAAGCTCATCAGAGACTCTACTTCCTCAGGCGGCTGAGACGAGCTGGTCTGGGAAGCTCAGTCCTCACCTCCTTCTACAGGTGGGCAGTGGAGAGCATCCTGTGCTCCAGCATCAACTTGTGGCATGGAGGCTGCACAGCTGCAGAAAGAAAAGCTTTGCAGAGAGTGGTGAAGGCTGCACAGAAGATGTTGGAGTCAGTCTCCCCACCATCACACCAACACAACCAGACTGTAACAGCTTCATCCCACAAGCCATCAGAATCCTCAGCTCTAGTATCTGACACACACACACGCACAGGCACACGCACGCACGCACGCACGCACGCACGCACACACACACACACGATGGACTCTGACATACACCCACCCACCCACACACACACACAAACACACACGATGGACTCAGACACACACACACACATGATAGACTCTGAACACACACACACACAGACACACACACACACACACATTCACAGAGACAACTGAGAAAAACAACACAAGTAATATGTCCCCAAACAGAAAATCCTATTTTTCAGATTACAAACTGCAGGTAATAAATATGCAGCCCAAAATGGTCATTGAGCAGCAGAAAGAAAGTCTGTAAGTAGGTCGGGTCTGCGTAGTCTGCCCAGGGGATTCAACCCGGCGGAAGGGACGGCCGCACGGCAGAGGATCCCCCCTCACGGGGAACGTTCCCCCCCATGTCTGGCTGGCTCTGGCTGGGCGCATTCCCTCTGCGGCAGTGCACCACCCATCCAGCAATCTATCCATCCACCCATCAATCCATCCATTCACCCATCAATCAATCCATCCACCCATCAATCCATCCATTCATCCCAGCTCCGGTTGCAAGCTCGCAGGGGTGTCAAACTAATTTCCACCGAGGGTCACATCAGCATAATGGTTGCCCTCAAAGGGCCAGATGTAACTGTAAGACGGTATAAATGTAGCTAAATTTAACTAAATATAATGTAAAATAAATGCAACTACCCCATAATATTAAATAACTGATTTTTTTATGTATTCAACTTACAAATATTACATATATGTATTTGTATAGATGTAGAAAAACATGTCTGCTATTATAACATAAAACCTTTTAATTTGCCAGGTTATGTAACCCACATTACTCTATAAATCAATTATCAAACTTTCTAAGTGAATAAAGAAAAATAAGTTATGACATTAACTTTGTTCAAAACTTTTTTGTTAAGAGGGGCAGAATCAGAATCAGAATAAATTTTATTGGCATTGCACAAAGATAGATACAACGCAAATATGTACGTACAGTCGTCCGAAAGATGGGCGGAGTGCACGAAGCTGTGGCTATAAATAGCGCGGCCTTCTTATTCTTATTCAGAATAATATTTTGCATAGATGAGAAAAGGGAAGAAAACATGAGGAGAGACGGTATAAAAAAAGATCTCTCACACCGTGTCCTAGACAGGGCACGAATTGAGGCACCAAAAAAACCTACCACAGCAAAGCAACATAAACAGACGTTATACATGAACATATAGGCCGGTGAAAACATTGAATTTTTAAGGGAAAGTCGTAGCATAGTCCAGAGCCCCCCCTCAGCCATTGTCCAGATAAGGTGTCATTCATCATCAGCTCAGTTGAGGCTCTGTCACATGTCCACGACCTTGGGGAAGGGAGTGGTGAGGAGACAATCAAAGCATCTTTGTTGTTTTCAAAACATGCCAGGAGGAGTTGAGATAAGTTCGGCGTCAAGGCCACAGTTTGGGTCAGGCAGAACTCTTGAATTGCTGTTTCTGCCTTTTTAAAGTCTCGCTGGTATATATTCTCTGATGAAACTCCAAAACAGCCGAATTGATCCTTTACGCCAAAAGTCAAGCTCACAGCTTCTCCAAGATTATTTCCCCTTCATGTGTGCTGCTATAGAGTCCACAGTCCTGATAACAGCCTACTCCAGCTCCCTGCTGCAGCTCCACAAATTCAGTCTGAGTGCTGTCGAGTTTCGACACATCCACATGAATTTATAGACAATCCAGAATTCACCAGCCAAACAGCAAAAAAAAAGTTATCATGAATCCAATTTGTTTTCGTCGAGGTAAGAGGGTCCTCCTTAAGCCTTGACTCCTGTCGGGAGAAATTGATCAATTTTGTTGAGAGACCAGCTGATCCAACAATTGTGAGCTCAAAGATGTGACAGGTGTAACATTTAAGGGTGGACGATATGGCTCAAATATAATATTGTGATATTTCAGAGCATTCTGGTGATAACAATAAATTTCATGATATAACAAAAAAAAAAGAAATTCATGCTAATTTTTTGGGACAGGCATTTTGGGTTTTCATGAGCTGTATGCAATAATCATCAGTATTAAAACAATTAAAGACCTGAAATATTTTAGTTGGTGTGCAATGAATCTGAAATATATGAAAGTTTCATTTTTATCATTACATTATGGAAAATAATGACCTTTATCACAATATGCTAATTTTTTTAGAAGGACCTGTACATATATACACACATATATACATGTATACATATATACACACACATATATACATGTATACATATAAACACACACATATATACATGTATACATATATACACACACATATATACA
>NC_056500.1:53839303-53841722 GCF_014905685.2 Nematolebias whitei | reverse complement strand
AGGTTGCTAGCTCCAGGACCTCCTGTCTGTAAAATGTCTCATCTCCCCTTGAGATTAGTCCGACCACTGTGGTGTCATCAGCGAACTTGATGATGAGGTTGTTGTTGTGGGCCGGGCTGCAGTCATGGGTGTAGAGACAGTACAGCAGAGGGCTCAGCACACAGCCCTGTGCTCAGCGTACGAGTGGAGGAGAGGTGGGGACCAAGTCTTACAGATTGGGGCAGATTGGTTAGGAAGTCTTTTATCCAGGCACATGTGAGTGGGGGGAGGCCGAGATTGTCCAATGTATTTATAAGAATGTCCGGAATGATTGTGTTAAAAGCCGAGCTGTAATCCACAAAGAGCATTCGAACATAGCTGTGTTGTTGTTCCAGGTGGCTCAGCGCAGTGTGGAGAGCTACTGCAATAGCATCCTCTGTGGACCTGTTGGTGCGATATGCAAACTGGTAGGGGTCAAAGTTCGGAGGGAGATAGTCCATGATGTGCTGGAGAACCAGTCTCTCGAAGCACTTCATGATTACCGAGGTGAGAGCCACTGGTCGGTAATCATTCAGGCTGGTGATGGTAGGCGTTTTCGGCACTGGGATGATGGTCGCAGATTTTTAAGCAGGGAGGGATGACAGCCTGGGCCAGGGAGAGATTGAAAATTCTGGTGAAGGTGGGGGCGAGCTGGAGGGCACATGCTTTGAGCACCCTGCCAGGTACTCCATCAGGGCCAGTAGCTTTCCTGGGGTTCACTGATTGGAGGGAACGTCTAACATCATGCTCCCGTACAGTGAATGGAGTGGTGCAGTAACCGGGTGGGTGTGGGGACAGGGAAGGATCAGATGGGTGCTGCTGTGGTGCATCAAAGCGTGCAGAGAAGCAGTTTAGCTCCTCTGCTAGTGATGCACTCAGGTCTCCTGTTGTCACCTCACAGCCTCTATAGTTAGTGATGTTTTTTATGCCCTTCCACACCTCCCATGAGTTGTTACTGGACAGATGGGGCTCTATATTCCTTTTATGGTCAGCCTTTGCGGTTTTTATTCCCTTATTCAGGTTGGCTCGAGCAGCTCGGTACAGAGTTCTGTCACCTGACATGAAGGCAGCGTCGCGGGCTCTGAGGAGTGTGCGAACCTGGCTGGTCATCCAGGGTTTCTGGTTGGGGTAAACACGAATGTTTTTGACCATAGTCACATTTCCGATGCAGAAGTTGATGTAGTCCAGTACTGTTCCTGTGTATGTTTCCATTTCCTGATGTTGAAATAAGTCCCAGTTAGTTTGTTCAAAGCAGTCCTGTAGGTCATCGAGTGCATTACCAGGCCAGATTGTAACAGTTTTTGTTATAGGCCTTGCTCTGCGTCTGAGGGGGGTGTAAGCTGGGGGGAGCAGGAGGGAAAGATGGTCTGACTGCCCGAGGTGGGGGAGGGGTATGGCTCTGTATGCATGTTTAATGTTCGAGTAAACATGGTCCAGAGTGTTCTCCCCCCTAGTAGAACACTTAACATGCTGGTAGAATTTTGGGAGTACAGTCTTCAGATTAGCCCTATTGAAATCTCCTGCAATTATATGAACACCGTCGGGGTGAGCCTGCTGCTGTTCATTGATGGTGTCAGGTGTAGCGTCGGGTGGTATATACACAGCAGTAATTATCACAACTGTTAGCTCTCTCGGTAGAAAAAAAGGTTGGCATCTCACGGACATGTACTCAAGGTCTAGGGAACAGTGATTGTCTATAATTGTCCCGTTATTACACCAGTTCTCATGCACATAAATACAGAGCCCCCCACCTCTGCTCTTACCGGAGTCCGCAGTCCTGTCCCAGCGTAGCAGAGAGCGGCCTGCTAGCTGTATGCTAGCATCGGGTATCCCGGGGTGAAGCCAGGTTTCGGTGATAATCAGAACACAGCAGTCACGAACATAGCGATTTCCAGCGAGTTGCAATTCCAAATAATCCGTTTTATGCACCAGGGATCTGGCATTAGAGAGATAAAGGCTCGGTAGAGGTGGCTTGTGGGGTTGTGATCTTAGCCTTAGCATAACGCCAGACCTGCAGCCTCGCTTCTGCTTCCTCTCCCTTCTCCGTCTGCGCCACCTCCCAGGCCCGACAACAATCCACGGAGAGCCCGGTGATCTCGCTATTTCGTCTGGGATGTTGTGCGTGTAATGAAAGTCACTCGAAACAGGTATTTGGTGCTGCTCACCGATGTCCAAAAGGGTCTGACATCCATAGTTTATGTTTGCAAACTCGGCAATGCAAACACAAGAAAAAAGGATGTACAAAAATAACATTAAAAAGCACTGAAAGGGAGAGCTGTGAGCCGCTGCAACCATGCGCGCCGCCATCTTGGATTTCTTGGATCTTGGATTATAGAAGATATGCACTGTATGTATGTATGTGTGTGTGTGTGTGTGTGTGTGTGTGTGTGTGTGTGTGTGT
>NC_056500.1:53821494-53839203 GCF_014905685.2 Nematolebias whitei | reverse complement strand
ATATTATTTTAAAATAAAGTATTTTTTGAATACTTATATAGTTTAATTTGATCATTTTAATAAATCTGTATTTTTTTACCAGAAACTTGGAAATAAATTCTCACCCTTTATATAAAACCTGTTTAAAGTTTAAATCATGATTATGAGCTGACAAAAAGCCACAGATTGAGCAGAATGTAGAACAAAGCAATGAGATCCTCTACTTTTGCTGTGTATCTATCAGGGTCTTCTTCTTCTAATACATTTAGTGGTGGCTAGTAAATAGCTTAATGGAGCACTAGCCCCACCAGCTGGTAAGGTGAGTTGGATTCTGGACACGCCTACAGAACCGGTCCTAATGTGTATATATGATCCGAGCTGAGCCGAGTCGAACCGTACTGAAGAGGGGCAATGGAAAAAGGGCTTAAGTAAGCACCTGGGGAACAATTAGCCAGAGTCAGAGTTTCTTTATTGCCGTTCGCACCACATGTGGTACATGTGGTGGAACAAAATTATGTACACAGGGTCCCAGTTACATCCAACAATAAAATGTAAAAGAAAAAAAATAAATAAAAAAAATTAGGCATTAGGTGTCTTGCTCAGAGACACCATGACATATGGGAATGGATGGGGGTCGAACCACAACTTTCTTGTCCCAAGTCGGTTGCCCTACCATTATCCCATCTCAACCCCTGTGACGAAAAGAAGAACCATTGTGTTGTATTAAACAGGTTTGCTGGTTTTTTAATTAAATATGTAAAAGTTAAACATTCCAAGACAGTCAGAACGATGTTAACGGCACATTACAGCCATTTTGAAGTGATGATTTGTTAGAAAGTATCAATATATTTAAATAATTAATCTTTTACTTGCAGTACATAGATTTTGAGGGATCTCAGAATAGACAAAAAGAGTTCATGTCTGACAGGACTGACAAGCTAATGCAGTAGTTCTCAAACTGTGGGACACAACGTTGCCCAATGGTTTATTTTTCCGCAGGCTGAAATATATAGAAGGGGTAACTAATGTTACAACACCTTGTTGCAGCCCAAACCTATGTTAGGGACACACCAACTGCTATAAAACCACAAAAATCCACTTTAGCCTTTCACACTAGCAGTTGGTGCGTCAGTCCTGTCAGACTTGACTTCTTACTTTGAACCGAAGCAGTTTAAAGAGCTATCTAATCTACAAACCCCCCCAGCTCAAAATAGAGAATATTCATATTCTTTCAAGGATCATATTGTTCATACAGCAGCTCATAAAACGTTCACCAGAAACTAGTGTTTTTACAATTATACTGAAGAAAACAGCTTCACCAAATTAAATGTATGGTGGTACAAACAAAAGAAAAAATATACACCTCATTGACTTTATGTCCTCTTTCCTCAGAATGCAACAACGTAAAGCCACAAGACAGCAGTTAAGAAGAGTTCAGTTTCTTATCTCTGACTTCCTCCTTTGAGACAAAATAATTTAATAAATATGTATACAACTACAATTTAGAGATTTGCATTCCAAACATCATACCCAAGCTTACCATATTTAGAATTAACCACAGCACCAGAACCCCCTACCGAGTGTAATTTACCACCCTCAAGCTTTTCCAAGTACAGTATAACTGGATTTTCCTCTGAAACTATGTGAAGCTTGTACTAAACAAAAACAGACACTAATGTGTATAAGTGTAGTTGAATGTTGTTTTCATTTTTTAAGATACTATGATAAGAATTTTTTTTTAAAAATCACAAAAATGGTCTTTTGCAGCAGCATTTGACTTCGCTGCCAGCACAAAATGATGGCGTACCAGTTACTGGGGTAGTTCTGCGGCATTTCCAGAAGAGGGAAACCAAAAGACACAGCAGAGTCCTGGTGTGACTCATTCTCTCTGCAGTGAAGTTGTCTACAGTAAATATGTCAGCACAAAGCAGTCCAGACTGCAGATGTCTCTGCGTAGGATGAACTAGACGTGTTCAGCAAACTTGAGTGATAGTCTAAGTTTTGTAAACACTGTGTGGAAAAGGAGTCAGACGCTGCAACATCAAGCCTTCTGAAACAGCATACGACAGTCACTGGTGTATCAAGCCGTACTTTTAAAACTTACAAGTTATACATTTACCACCAATCTAAAGACAAGTGCTTTTAGAAAAAACTGTTTAATGATCACTGGAATTTAACTGGATTTATTGCACTTAGCCAATGTGCAACTTGGATTTTCCATTAGTAAAGAATTGACTACAAATACATTGTTTAGATGTGAATAAATATGTGCAATGGTTTATATAATGGCAATTTTTAATCCATTGTGCATGCTAAGTTTGTATGAACACTTGGATTCAATATATTCTGATAAAAATGTTGGTAAAAAATTTAAAAAGGACACATCAAGGGTTTATTCATGACATACTGAAGTTACAGCCTAGAGTGCTCAGCAGTCTTTCAAGAGGTACATGTGAAAACAAGATCCTTTCCCATGCCTGACCACACCCATCTGATCCACATGTGACTCATGACAGGTTCCTTCCCTTCACCTCTCAGAAATGACAATACACCAACGGTACCAGTATTAGTCACTGCGTACAAAATGTATGACTGTGAAAACTAAGCTCCGCCTTCTGCTGTGAGTAGAGACCACACTTGTGTGAAGGGCAGGTTCTGACAGCTTTCCAATATTATCCCCGAGATCAACAGGAAGGTTTTAAACACTTTACAAGCATGGGCAGAGATGAATCTCAAAGAAAAACATTAGGGCTCCATTAAGACAGAATTATAGTAATGTAAAAACGTTTCTAAATATTACACAACAGGCAGGCTGCGGGCTAAATATAAGCTAGGAGAAACAGGAGGTTCAATAATGGGACACTATCACTTTGATGTTTCCTAATTAGACACATACATGTTGCAACTTTAGGAAATGACACTCTTTTTTTGTCTTACTTCTAACTTACAAAGCTCTCAACAACCTAGCTCCATCTTATATTACAGATCTTATTGTTCCATATTTTTCTAACAGAGCACTTCGCTCTCAGACTGCAGGTTTACTTGTGGTTCCTAGTTTCCAAAAGCATAATGGGAGGAAGATCTTTCAGTTATCAGGCTCCTCTCTTGTGGAAACATGGTATGGTATAAAGTTTATTCATTTTAAAAAAGTACAAAACAATTCCATAACAATATAAAAAAAGATACAAAAGATTTAAAATGAAAGGCAGCAGAAAGAAGAAAAAATCTTATTATATCTGCCCCTTTTTTCAAACAATTAATTCAATCATAATAATCTTCAAGTAACAGAACTAAATGAATAACTTTCTAATTTTTCTAATTCTAATACAAAACACACACTAAGCTACTTCATATATACTTTTTTAACAATTCAGTTTTGATCTTTTTCTTAAATGTTCACATTGACTTGTCATTTTTCACATCACTCTCTAGAACATTCCACAATCCAACTCCTTGGATTGAGGTAGACCTTCCCTTCAGACTAGTTCTGAATGTTGGTTTGACAAATATCTCTATCCCCTTAAGATTATAACAACTTTGTCTTTTAACAACATTTCTTTGGATATTTAATGGTAATGTGTTATTTTGAGCCCTATACATAACTGATAAAATACTATAATCTACTAAATCATGGAACTTCAATAAGTTCAGTTGATGAAATAATGTGCTTGATGGGTGACTGTAATGCTTTCTGGTGATAATTCTTACAGCTCTTTTCTGTAAAATAAAAATAGGTTTTGTAAATGTTTTACATGCTTTCCCCCAAACATCAATGCAATAGATTAAATGTGGAACAATGATTGTGTTATACAACATGTACAGAGCTTTATCATTTAATAATTCCCTGACTTTGTATAGTACTGCAATAGATTTAGATATTTTTGTTCTTACAGAATTGATGTGATTTTTCCATGTTAGCTGTTCATCAATGATTACACCCAAAAATTTCATCTCATTAACTCTACAAATCTCAACACCCTCAATTTTAAATGGATCATCAACAGTTCTCTTTTTGTTACTAAATATCATGTATTTAGTTTTATCTAAATTTAATGATAATTTATTAAGTTTAAACCAAGTTTGTATTTTATCAAATTCTGTCTTCATCAATTTCAACATCTGTTTTACATCTTTACCCAAACAAAAAAATGTGGTGTCATCTGCAAAAAGGACACATTTGAGGAGTCCTGATACATTCACTAAGTCATTCACATATAAAATAAATAACTTTGGTCCAAGTACAGAGCCTTGAGGAACTCCACAAGTGATATTGTAGAGGTCAGATCTTACACCATTTATTTGTACAAACTGTTTCCTATCTTTTAAATAGCTAGATACCCAGTGTAATGCTGGTCCTCTTATACCATATTTATTTAATTTTTCAAGGAGAATAGTGTGGTCAATAGTATCGAATGCTTTTTTAAAATCAACAAAAATACTAACACAATACTGTTTTTGATCGACAGCAGTAGTTATTTGTTCCATTATTTCCATGAGAGCCATTGATGTAGAGTTTTTTGCTCTAAACCCATACTGACTGCTACTTAGAATGTTTTGTTTAGTAATAAATTTATCTAATCTGGTCACAAACAGTTTTTCTAGAATTTTTGAGAATTGTGGTAATAAGGATATTGGTCTATAATTATTGAACACACATTTATCACCATTTTTAAAGAGAGGAACTACCTTAGCTACTTTCATATTGTCTGGAAATATTCCTTTTGAAAATGATAAATTACAAATATATGTAAACGGCTCGATAACATAACTCATTATGTCCTTTACAAACATCATATCCATGTCCACCCAGTCTTTTGATCTCTTATCTGTAAGATTTTTTACTACATTCATTATTTCTTCTTTGTCAGTTCCATTAAGAAAAATACTGTTGTCACAACTTATAACTGAACGGTTCACATTATTGTCTACTTTTGGTATTTTAGCTGCAAGGCTTGATCCAACGTTCACAAAATGATGATTAAATCCATTTACAATTTCATTTTCATCATGGATTTCATCGTCATCCTTCAAAAAATATTGTGAAATACCTGTTTTTGCTTTGTGACTTTTCAGAACACTATTTATTACTCGCCATGTAGCTTTCATATCACCATTACTTTTATTTAATAAATCACTATAATATTCCTTCTTGTGTTTCCTTATAATCGCTACTAATTTATTTTTATACGTCTTATATTTTTCTTCGGCCTCTTGTGTTCTCAATTTCAAGAAACATGTATACAAATAATTCTTTTTTTTAACAAGCATTTCTCAACCCTTTCATCATCCATGGTTGGTCAACAACATTTCTCTTTGTACAAATTATTTTGCACACAATTCTTTTCATACAGAGCTCCTAAAATATTCATAAACTCATCATATGATCTGTTCACATCATCAACATACACGTCTTTCCAGCTTTGTTTATGTAAATCATCTTTTAATTTGTCCATTGCTTTTTTTGATGTTTATTGTTTTTTTTCTTAATTGTAATTTCTTTTGTAATGCTTTGATCATTTTTATAAATCATGAAAACTGGTAAATGATCACTCAAATCACTCGTTAAAATACCTCCCATCACATCCCCATTTGCTACATTTGTGAAAATATTATCGATTATTGTAGCACTATGAGTTGTAATTCTTGTTGGTTTTGATATTAACGGATAAAGATATAAACTACACAATGAATTTGTAAATGTACTGATGTTATTTGAATCTGTTTTATTTCCCAGGTCAATATTAAAATCTCCACAGAAAAAAAAGCTTTTATTAAAACTCTTGTCCAATAGTTGTACGATTTTATCAGTGAATATTTCTATATTTGATCCTGGAGATCGATATACACAACTTATCAATATGTTTTTATCAATCTTGTTTATTATTTCTATTGTTATTATTTCCATGATATTATCAACAATTACTGACATTTCATTAATTAATTTACATTTTATTTCATTTTTAACAAATAGAGCCACTCCACCACCTCTTTTGTTGCTTCTGTTCACATGATATAATTCATACCCTTCCATGTGAACATTAGTTGTGTTTTCATCGTTGAGCCATGTCTCTGACAGTGCTATTATTGTAAAGGTTCTGTTTAGCTGTTTTAAATAATCTGTTATTTTGGATATATTTGCATTTAAACTTCTACTATTAAAGTGAATAATAGAGAGACCTCCATTAGTTATATTGATGTCATTAAACTGTTCTTCATTGTAATATTCACAGTCTTTTATTGCAGGGAAAAAATTTGTATCAATCACATCTTCAACATTGTATATTTTAAACTCTAAGTCTTCGTATGTTGCCATGTTTTAATGTATTTGTTCGTTTTATATTTTGTTAATTTCTTGTTTGTGAAGTTATGTCAATGATTTATCATCTGTCCTCTCCTGAACTCATTTTAGTTTTTCCAGATCTTTCAGGTCTTTTATTATTTTAGCCTGAGATCCTTCCTGTAGTTTGATCCAGATGTTTCCATTTCTTGTCCAAGTTGATGCTATTTTTTTCTGTTTTTTTAACAACCTTGCTTCTCGTGCAATATTTCCATTTTTTTTAGTTAGATGTTCGTTTATGTAAACATTTGTTCCCTTCAGTTTTTTGCATTATTACCTTGTTTCTTGATTTCCTGCTAATGAACTTGATGACTATGGATGGTTTGGCTTTATCTGATTTGTTGGGCAGGGTGTGACAGATTGAAATGTCCTCATGTTCGATGTCAATGTTTTTGATTTGTAAAAAATTCACTACTTGCTCCTCCAGAGTCTGTAGTTCTTGCTGTGGTGCGTCTTCTGTAATGTTAGTACCAGCAACAACTCTTGCATATGTCCGGTTCCTAACTTCCAGTCCAGTGATCACCAAGTTGTCTAGTCTTGTGTATTGTTCCATGTCGTCTACTTTCTGTTCCAGTTCAGCTATTTTTCTGTCTTTATTAGTCATCAGTTCTTTCAATTGTCTCACTTCTTCAGACAGTCCTGTCAGTAATTCATATTTAGCTGATACTTTAGTCACATCAGCACTCAATTTAGTCACTTCAGCACTCAAAAAGTTTAAAGATTTTTTAACTTCCTCCATATCTTCTGAATTATTTTCCAACACTTGTCTCTTATCTCTGTGTTTGCTCGGCATTACTCACGATACTTCTGGATTGTTGGTCTCAACTCTCAGAAGCACAGGATCCAGCCACGAGGTTCACAGGCTTATGTTGTTAGCCGAGGCCTAGCGGCACCACCCCCAGGTCCCACGTGGTCTCACGATTCACTTGGTCCAGCACCTTGCAGGCCCAAACGATGGCAGACCAGGTCCCGGTTGCAACAGCTCCCAGATCAGACAGCTGTAGTCTAGCTTCCTCGGCTTCAGCAGCTCTCAGGTCCAATCGGCGGCACATCATTGCATACAGTTTTTATTCATAATTTGTTTAGTGTCTCAACTTTTTTGGAAGCCGGTTTGTAATATAAAAAATAAGACTTGAAAGACATCCTTTTAAGGAAACGTCTTTAACCAATTGGATATAAGAGAACACTGAAATGACAATTCCCAAATTGTTCACTAATTAATTAATCTTGACATTAATCTCCTTTCTCTCTTAGTTTGAAAAATAAGATGTAGCAGACATAAATATTTTGAAAGCAAAAAATAAAATACATTCACATGCTTTCTTAGTTAGCTTTTCTTAAGTTAGCAAATAATGAGCCAAGATTTGCAATAACATTTCTTTCTTGATATCTACAATAAAATCAGTTAAAATAAATTGTATTCAAACTTTCTTCAGCTACAAGTTTATTAATAAAGCTAATGCACACTAATGAAACACTCCAAAAACAGAACATTGCTATTTTACTGTTTCCGTGTGCCATAAATATTTGTATTTAAATACTACATTTATATACACATATTTAATTATATTGTAATAGTTTACATTAATGCTTATAAACAAAACTAGCCCATGAAAAATAAATGTTCAAAAGGCCTTTTAAATATCAATATTTCACATTAATATTGAAAAGTAAAATTTCAAAAATTGTTTTATATCAAATTTAATTTTAGTGATTTTATCATACAAGTGTCACTTGGGACAAATACGTTACTTTGCCCACTGACTTAACAGTTTGTAAAATTCTTATTTATTTGTTAAAAATGCAGTAGGGATATGTTATTTTCCTGTTGAAATGCTGGTGAATAATGGAGCTTAAGTTTGATAGTTTAAAGAACAGCTTTAAAATTTCCACAGATTTAATAAAATATTCAGCAGTTTGAAGTAATCAAATTGCAACAATTTAATTTAAGCACATTCGTTATGCTATATATTTCAGTCGATGCATTGTTAGGTTATGAAATGAATAATAAAATATCACCAGTATTTCATGCAGTATCTTGTGTTTTAGATGTTAGTTTATACAAGTTAATTTAGTGGGTAAACAACATCTTTGTTTCTGGATCCTACAATAAACCTCTTTATTAAGAACAAAGCACAGAGTGAGACTCCCAGCCTGTCCCTGTGGAGAGATAAGTGGTGAGTCAACGTTCTGGTCCAGCAGGATTTGTTCAGGGATTATCTTATGATATGATACAATACAGAAAAAAAAAAAATGCAGACAGCAAAGCGACACAATGACACCAGCGTCTCTCACACATGGCATTTATATATCAGATGACTAATGTCACAAGTAAAACTAGAGAGAACCTAAAGAAATTGACAGTGAGCAAAAGATTCTTGCATTTTGATGGAAATAGTACATATAAATCTTGTTTCTGGGTTGTCGCTGTGAGAATAACAAAGAAGATGGGTATGCTGGGTGCAGCTATCAAAAAAGACGAAAACCAGAAATGCCTGATCACAAAGGGCATGAGACCAACATAAAATGTGTGCTGAACTGAGGGAAAAACAAATCTCAGTGAGATTTGGTGTCATTTGCATAATAACTTCCTGTTCGGTGTCCTATCGAGTCTGTGGGGATCCAACAGACAGTGATGTCATCCTCCATTTATTTTTTATAAACTGTCACCAACAGGAACATGTGTTGACATCAAGCCAACACAGCCTGGCAAAACTGGACCATCCAGATACTCAAATGTAGAAAAACCAGGAAGGACAGACTAGGATACAAACAGAGTCAAGTCAAGTAAAATTTATTTTTTAAAGAACATTTAAAAACAGAAGCTGTTACCAAAGTGCTTAACAATAAAAACAAATTCAAGTTGTGTTTATTTGTCATATGCAAGGTTAACACAGAGTTAACAGTACAATGAAATATCCTGACACATGCTCACTAATCCAAGAAGAAAAATCTAAAAAAGTTAAGTCTGGTCCTCTGGACGGGTTCAAAAAACTAAAAATTGTAGAAATGTTTTGTCTTTCATCCAAAAGACTTCTTCAGTCTGAGGTGCTGTATTCAGCTCAGTCTTATACAGTAAATAGCACCTTCTCATAGTGGATCAACCAGTTTGTTGTTGACATTCAAAACTAGTTGTTCACATGATCAAGGAGGACCATCAGCCTGACAATGGATCATTAGCACTCTGATGGCTGCTTGCTATTCACAGAGAGCTGAGTGATACTAGCAATAACAGCATTGTAAGAGGAGCATAGCATCTGTTCTTCACCCTTCTTCCTCCAAATGCTTGGACCTTGATTTCCGAATGAAAGGCACACTTTACTTTAATCAGAAAAGAGGACAGAGGAACAAGACAGTTGTAGCCCATCTCCCGGATGAGTCTGAATGTGGTGTTTTTTGAAGCTGTGACTTCCGCCTCATTCCAATATTTCTGGATATTTGCCAGATTCTGGAATCTTCTCTGTTTGACAATCCATTACAGCCCGCAGTCATCTCTTTTGCTGGTGCATCTTCTGCCACATTTTGCCCTTCCACTAGACTTTCCATTGATATGCTTGGACACAGCACTCTGTGAACAGTCAGCCTCCTTAGCTATGAACTTTTGTGGCGTACCCATCCTATGGAGGGTATCAATGATGGTCCAACATTTTTCAGTCAGGTCATCTGGACAGTTTTTTTTGTGCTGAAACGTTTCGCCTTCGGTCTGGAAGGCTTCATCAGTCAAGGAAACGCACAACAAAACTTATTCTTCCCCCAACAGCTTACCCCAAAGTGGAACAAACCAGTTCTGCTTGTGATAAGATGGTCTCTTTGGTACGCCCCCTCCTCCATTGCCGGCTCTGTTCTATTTCGTATAGGCTTCGCCCTTTAAGGCTGTCGCTGATGGGTTTATCCCGATATGCAAAGCATCACACTGAAAAATTTAGTCCATGCCCACATGCTGTGTGGGCCCCACCCAGTCCGTATAAATTTCGTTAAGAGCAGGAAATCGGCCCCCATTTTCCTTCAGCAAGCTAATAGCACTGTCAGAAGAACGAAGAAGGAAAGTTGTGTAGATGACCAACCTTTGTTAAGAATGCTTGGCTCGTCACGTCGATCTCCGGTCGTCCCGGTGAGCTCTCCTCCCTGAGGAGAAGCTGACGAGCAGTCTTGTTTCAAGGTAAGCGCCGAGGAGTATTTCTCAGTGACAGGTCGCTACACGCTGGACAACGCCATCTTGTAATTTTCCTCTTATCGCCGACCCTCGGAGCGAATCGGATGGTTCCTCCGGGACAGACGGCGCTCAGCTGCAGCTCCCCGCTGTTCATTCCTTCCTGGAGAGCGTAGTGTCGGTGGAGGGGGGCTGAGTGAATGCTCACCTCATCCCACCTCGTTTCGCATTGGCGATCACACCGCTCCTGGCCGACGGCGCCCTCTGGGGTTGCCCAGCGTAATCCAGGAGCCGCTGGCATGAAGGGACCCTTTTTTACGTCCCACGCCTTTCCCGCCAGTTCGGATGATCCGGCAGGAAGGTTTTTTTCCAGGTTCCATTCCGGCTCACTGTCCTGATCCATCTGGCCTCGTTTTCCCAACAGGACGTCCTAAGGGCGAGGCCACAGCCGGCTTTCCTGGTAGATTGGGGGGCCGGTCTCCACAGTCCGCACCCATCTCCAGAGCAGGGGTTCACCGAGCGGAAATTCCCTCAGTGCCCCCTGGAGCCGAGCCCGATGGAGGCTTCATCAGACCAAGATGTCCAGGTGGACCAGCGTCCCGTGCCTCCGGTTAGCGTAACCCAGATGGTGACACCGCTCTCCAACTGAGCTCACCAGCATGCACTCCAGATGGCCGCAGCGAACAACACGTTACGCTGTTGGCGTACACGTTCAGAGGCGGGAAGAGACGGTGGGCCCTCTGACCTTCGGCTATCTTCTCTCTCGTCGCGGCTGTTCGCTAACGGCGCTGTCGGCCCCTGCAGTACACTCCGTCTGCAGGGCAGCTGACGTCATCCCCAACCTGTGCACCTCTTTTGCTGTCTGCTGACCCGCAACGCAGCCGGAGAACGAGGTCCCAGAGGTTCTCCTGGCTAATCACTCCACCTTCCTCTCAGGAGAGCTGCAGAAGCTTTTTGTTGGAGGGCCTTTCATCAGTGAGAGATCATTTCAAGATGCTCCACGGCTGCACAACGCCTCCCCAGCTCTGCTACACCAGTCCCTCCTGTCAAACGTCCTCGGCATCCGGAAGATCAATTTTTCACAGACTCCGCCAACAGGGGGCCCTCTAGGACTACAAACAGAGCTCAGGGGAAGATAACCAGGTGTTGGTTTGCTGGAGGTGTGTTGATGACACGATGTGGAATAAACATCATTTTATGATGAAGTGTCTTTTAGCCAGACTGTCAGCACGGACGATCTGACAAGCGGCCCCATCACACACACTCATTACGAATGAGCCTTTTAAGGTTGTTTCGTTCACTGCCAGCGGTGCCAACACGAGCTCCCGCGGCACGAGCAGCCTTCACCTATAAGGCGCTGCGTTATGAAAGCGCGCACGCAGCTCTCAGCGCCCGCCGTTCACGTCAACGTTAACGTGAGACCGTGGTACGAGCCCAGTAACGTATCTCGCTCTCGGCAGGAGCGACACGCGTTTTCATCGCAGTGGTGTCAAACGCGCGCTCCCGCGGCGTCAACAGTTTCACAAGCCTCACAGCAGCTCCGCTCCTTCATCCTCGAAGAAGGTTTTCTGAATTAATACTGCAGCTCGTGGAATCACTCAAAAGCTCACGTGATTCACAGCCAAGAATGAACGTGTTCGACAGAACGAGCCCAGTGGTAACCTCACCCCACCGATGCCGCGCGCTGCTTCCTGACTGCACCAGCGTCAAACGCGCGCTCCTGTGGCAATCCTCGCTTAAGGCGTCGCATGAATGAGGGCGCGCACACGCGACTCTTCAGGGCACGTCGGCTTATACGTGCACCCGCTCCCCGAGCGTTTACACGGAGCAGCTGCACACAACGTAAGCACAACACAGATGAGCTGCGTCTTGCAGCATCAGCAAACGCACAACGATTTGCATGCTCGGGGGCGCGCGTTTTTTCTTTCTCCTTCAGCATGCATCAGCTCACATCAGCATGCATGTGAGTTTCACAGCATAAATGCGTGCCCGCTTGATAACTTTATAAACGAGTGGCAATGAGCGCGCGCTCCAGACGGATAGGCGAACCGTTTTCATCCGGGGATTCACGCTGCAGTACAGCTCAAACCCCGGTGCGGAGGAACTCTAATGACGTTTTCTGTCATTTCTAGAATAGATCTCGTCCCCTCTTGCAGAAGCTCAGGAAATTCTGATTAAAATGTAATTTCCAGAGTCTCAGAAGGAGAGGAAAACACAGGGTTCCTCTCTCGTCACTCCCTGGTCCCAACGAACTGGAAAGATGATATTTATTCTAGATTTGTCAATTTTGAACTGTGTGAAACAACATTCCATTAATGCACCTGAGCCGCTCTGCAGCCACCGTACAGAGCAGGGAGGAGAATTCTGCCTTATCCGGACATCTGCTGCTGCTGAGCAGTTTGTACAGACAAGTGGCAGCAGTGCAACTCACGTGAAACCGGTTGAGTGATATCAGCTGTTTCTGTCAGCAGACCTACGTCACACATGTCAGACTTCACAGAGGCACACGCATTTAACGAGCTGTGGGGGCGCTGTGGTTCTCCACACAGCAGCTCATTTAAATGTTTTTGGAGTGTCGCATGTTTTTTTTTAACGTGATTCAACACTTTGCTTCTGAGCTGCAGAATCATCAGGGTTTTTGATTCACACAGACAGCAAGTGACTGTTGCATACATAACTGGCAGGAGATGTATGCGCTCAACCCATGTGCCACATTGTGAGACAGATGCTGTGTGGGGCACACACCCAATCTGCTCTCCATTGGAGTAGGGTACATCTCCTGTATTCTGAACAGGGGATGGATATGATGTCCAAAGACGGTCCTTTTCGGCATGGGGACCTGGGACCTTCCACCCAGAGCTATGGCTCAGAAGCGGCAGAAATCCTGCGAGCGGGAGTTGCAACACGAGAGAACGCTCGATGTCAACTATAATTATCATGGAGCCACGGGACGATCCACCACTAGGGGTGGACGTGTCTGCTCACAGCCTATGGTCGTAATGCTTCTTCACCTCCCTCTCTCCCTCTGATTTCACGGTAGCTCAGCTGATTTAAGACCAAACCCAGCTTTTATGCCTAAAAACATCACGAGTTCCTTTAAATCAAGAGCGATATCGTTGGAGGGGTTTTTCCCTCCCCCCCACAGATCAGAAGAAGAAGCATCTTTCCATCTTCTCTGTCCGGTGCGGGCGTTGACGTGTTACATAGCATGCACAGCTGCAATGCGTCAAACTCAACATTTGTTTGTGCATTATAGAAATGCATCTGCAGGTCGCCCGTTATCCACCCAGCACTTGTCACACTGGCTGTGTGAGGCCATTTCTGAAGCCTACAGAGCATCAGTTTTAGAGCCTCCTGTCAACCTCAGAGCATACTCGACCAGGGGTATCGCATCTTCGACTGCCTTGCATAATGGTATGGCAATGCAGGATATTTGCACTGCGGCCACGTGGTCAACACCCTGCTCATTCATTCGCTTTTATCTACGTGATGTGACGGCTCGTTCCATGACACATTCTGTCCTTAGTGTTACAGAATGAATATTGTTGTTTCATGGAACTCCGTTTTACTCACATCTGTCTGCATGCATTACGGTGTGAGATGTTGTTATCAATCTCAAGTTGTGATTGTTATTTTGGTTCTATTGTCACTAATCAGTTCACGACTATCGTTACCAATCAGTTCATTTGATTAATAATCAGCTCTCCTGTTATTATTAATCTGTTCATACTGTTCAGCCGTAAACCGGTTGGTTCATGGCTCTTTTCAGCATTTTTTCCCTCCCCGTTGAAGTTTCCGGGGCGTTCATGCATTCAGAACGCATAGTTACACAACATGCGTCTGTGCATGGCACACATAATTACGCAATGCGTAATTACGCACATGGGAAGCTGAGTGACAAGATGTTTTTTGGGCAAGTTTCTGCTTTCATACTGTGTTCGAATGGACCCAGTGAGGCAAGGACAACATCCGCTTCGCCCTTAACCCATCAGCGACAGCCTTAAAGGGTGAAGCCTATACAAAATAGAACGTTGGTTACGTACTGTAACCCCAGATTCTATGAGTATAGGCGTAGCCCTTTAAGCGTCGGGCCTCACTGGCTCCTGAATGGATGAAGAAAAAAGCTATTTTGGGAGCCGATTTTACGCTCTTAACGTAATTTATATGGACCGGGTGGGGCCCACACAGCAGGTGGGCGTGGACTAAATTTTTTAGTGCAATGCTTCGCATATTGGGATAAACCCATCAGCGACAGCCTTAAAGGGCTACGCCTATACTCATAGAATCTGGGGTTACAGTACGTAACCAACGTTCCTTGTTGACAGTCTTGTCAAACTGGTTGAAAACAACAAAGTCCATGCTCAATAATTCAGGTATACAATCCAACATTTTTCAGTCAGGTCATCTGGACAGTTTCTTTTTTTTTGAAAAATGTTGGATGACATTAACTTTCAATTTCTTTACTAGGTTTTCCATGGACACCACAGCAGCAGCTGTCTTCACTGAAACATCCTGAACATGATCGTCACTGACATGAGGTCTCTGTTGATGGTTGAAGACGAAGGCTTCACTACAATGATCCACACTTGTAATCCAGGTTACAATAATCCACACTTTTAATCCAGGTTACAATGATCCACACTTTTAATCCAGGTTACAATAATCCACTTTTAATTCAGGTTACACTCTTCCCTCAAGGACACATTTTACAAAGTAGCTAAATATTGTGCAGGTATAAAGATACATTTGTATATATTTTTGTGTACATTAATTTTTTTAAGCTATGTGACTAACTTATTTTTTATTATTCAATATTTTACTAACAGAATAGTCAAACAGCAACTTGTTTTTTGTGTGAATTGCTATGTCAGTCAAATGTTCAATTTTGGAATAAAGGGGTGGAAATTAAAACGTTATGTTTTTTTGCCGATTCATCGATTAATCGAAAAAAATAATCGTCCGATGAATCGATTATTGAAATAATCGTTAGTTGCAGCCCTACTCCACAGTGTCAAAAGCTTTAGACAGGTTTAAGAAAAGTGCAGCACAATAATCCTTCGAATCCAATACTTCAACAATGTCATTAAGAACCTTCAATGAAGCAGTCGTTGTGCTGTGTTGTTTCCTGAAACCAGACTGATGGGGAAGTAATGTTACCATACCATACCATTTTATTTATAAAGCACTTAAAACAGCTACAAGGCCAACCAAAGTGCTGTACAGACAGAACAAAAGACAACACACGAAGCAACATAAAAAATGAAGTAAATCAAAAACAAACATAAAAACGATGCAGATAATGAATAAGACGACAAACCAGTATGAAGCGTACAAGTTCACAACACAGATTCTGTGGTGATGAAAGCTACTGAATAGTAGTGGGTTTTTAAACGGGAATTGAAAACTGAGAGGGAGGGGGCCAGACTGACAAGCAGAGGTAACTAGTTTCAAAGTCTTGGTCCTGCTACAGAGAAGGCCCTGTCACCTCTGTGCTTAAGACGAGTTCCTGGAACTGTGAGGAGCAACTGGTCCACTGACCTCAGGGAATGTGGTGTAATGTGCTCTCTTATGCCTGTACTGGTTAAAAATCGGGCTGTTGCATTCTGGACCAGTTGTAGTCATGCAATGGAGGTCTGACTGATACCAAACAGGAGTGAATTGCAGTAATCAAGCTTAGATGTAATGAATGCATGTATTACTGTCTCCAGGTTCTTTTTGGACAATATGGGCTTCAGTTTAGACAGATGCCTCAGTTGGAAGAAGCATGATTTAACAATCATGTTTACACGATTGTTAAGCTTCAGGGAAGGGTCCATTATCACGCCCAGGTTAGTGACGGAGAGGTCGATACAGTGGTTTGTGATCGTGTCATTGGGAGGGAACAACATGACTTCAGACTTCTTTTCATTGAAACTTAAAAAAATTAAAGCCATCCAGTCCCTGATGTCAGCCAGGCAGTCAAGCAGAGGTTGAATAGAGCATGTACCATTGTGTCTTAGGGGGAAGTAAATTTGACAGTTGTCAGCGTAGAAGTGGAAGGGCATGTTGTGTTTCCGGAAAATAGCACCAAGTGGCAGCAGGAATAAAGAGAGTAGGAGGGGACCCAGGATGGACCCCTGCGGAACCCTCCATTTAAGCTCTGCCGCTGCAGAACTAAACTCCATGATGGAGACACAAAAGGATCTGTCAGTGAGGTAAGATCTGAACCAATTGAGGGCTGACCCTGTGATGCCCACCCACTGCTCCAACCTAGCAATGAGGATCTCATGGTCGATGGTGTCAAAGGCGGCTGTGAGGTCCAACAGGACCAGCAGCACAGAATCACCGGTATCAGTGGTTAAGAAAATGTCATTAAAGACCTTCAGCAGGGCAGTTTCAGTGCTATGGAAAGGTTTAAAGACAGATTGGAATAGGTCTAAGATGGCGTGGCCCTCCAGGAAGCACTTCAACTGGGATCGACTATTTTCTCCAGTAGTTTAGAAACAAATGGGAGTTTGGAGACAGGCCGGAAGTTGGATACGACTGAGGGGTAGGAATGTGCGATATGGCATAAAATTCATATCACGATATGTTTTGTGAAGGGTGGCGATAACGATATGTATCATGATGTGGGTTTTGGGTATAAAACTTGATAGGAATTTTTCAAAAAGCATAGGGTGTCCTTTTGCTATCATATATTTTGAATTAAGAAAATTCCACTACTAGGTCCAGAGAGTTTTTAAATAATAAACAAATCAAGTATTAGGCTTCTTGCTTGTAGTGCAAAACAGTGCAAAATATATAAAATGTAGTTTTAGCCATACGTTTTAAACAAAATATGTTGTTAACAGTTTCCAGTCTTACTTAAGAAATGAATAGCAACAGAGCAGCATTTTATATATATATATATATATATATATATATATATATATATATATATACATATACATACATACACATACATACATACATACATACACATACACATACACACACACACACACACATACATACATATACATACGAGATGGTGTAGAGGCAGGGCAGCCGGCTTGGGACCCGAGAGTCCCAGGTTCGATCCCCAGTCACTGCACATCACGTGGCGTCTCTGGGCAGCACGTCTAATCCCCAAAATGTCCCCCGGGCACTTTCAATAGCTGCCCACTGCACCACCTGGTGGTGGATGGGTTAAATGCAGAGACTAATTTCGCCATTGTATGGAAACATACAGTGCTGACATTGTGATGACATTATTATTATTATT
>NC_056500.1:53791931-53816494 GCF_014905685.2 Nematolebias whitei | reverse complement strand
TTGATTTCAGGAAGCACAGCACCAACCTAGCCCCCCTTTACATCAACAGCGAGTGCGTGGAGAGGGTTCACACTTTCAGATTTCTTGGTGTCCATATCTCTGCTGACCTAAACTGGAAAGAGAACACCACAGCGGTCATCAAGAAGGCTCAGCAGAGACTACACTTCTTAAGAGTCCTTAAGAAGCACAACTTGAACACAAAACTGCTGCTGACCTTCTACCGCTCGTCCATCGAGAGCCTGCTGACATACTTTATCTCAGTATGGTACGGCAGCTGCACCCTGGCTGACAGGGAGAGGCTTCAGAGAGTAGTCAAGACAGCACAAAAGATAATTGGCTGCCCTCTCCCCTCCCTGATGGACATTGTAGATGAACAGATGCTCTGATATATTCATCAATTAACGCGGATTCCTCATTTTTCTGAACTGAATAAAACGTGCATTGAATTTAATGAAATGCAAACGTGAGACGTCATTTATATTTGACCCATCAAAATGAATGCGGTCATTTATTTACAGAATCAAAGTTTAACATCAAACATTTACATTAATTTGGCAAATTATGAAAATAACAACATAATCAATCAATCAGGAAAAATCATACGGCCATGATTTTTCCGTTGCTTCACCACAGACATTTATGAAAACTGTACAATTATGATCTTTTACCCACACGGATGTGGATGAGCACTTTACACAGACATTTCTAAAATATCTGGAAGAATTTCTACTTGAGAGAAAAGTTTAAAGATGGGAAAGAAGTTAAAGGGAGTAAAGATGGTATGTGAGGGGAAGTGTTCACCAGAACCGACACTCTCCATCAGAACCCAGCTCGCCTCGGTACGCTTGGTAGGAAACTTGACTCATTACCTTTCTGAGATTAATCAGCAGATATGGAGTTCCGTTAACGCTACCTGTCCAGCGTCTCCTTAGGATGGCTGTAGCTCGTCAGAAGTAGTGGCGAGTGGAAAGTGTTATATTCCCATGACTCGGAAGAGCTCTGTTGTCATGTCAGGATCTTCCCGTCTCCCAGAACTGGGCTTCTCCGCACAGAACTGAACAGAACTGAACTCAACCGAACCGAGTGGAACCCTCACAGAACTCCAGCAGAACTGAGTAGTTTTCAGAACTGAGTAGACCAGGAAGTACCGACATTTTAAAGAGCCCTTTTCCCGGTTCATACGGGAGTCTCCCATTGGCCAGAACCGACCAGACGGGGTGTGTTTTGTGACGTAAAAGGTTAGAATGCAGCAAGAATTGTTATGGAAAGATCAGAAATGTTCTCACAGACAGAGAGAGTTTTGTTTTGGCGCGTTTCAGAAACAGGTGCCAAAACCTCTATATTTACGTCTGAGAGGATTCTAAAAACATGACAGTTCGTTCCAACAACTTGTTTTGCGTTTGACTCCAACCTTGGACCAACTTACACTTGCTCATTCAAAGACAGAAAATCAGAAAATGCATAATTATCTGTAACAGACCTCAACATGAATTCTAACTTTGCATGAGAATTTAAAAATCATTACACAGTTAATAAAATTGATTAGTTCACTGCAACATCTAAAATGGTTTGAACTAAGACACTTTGATTATCAACATTTGTAAAATAGTAATGATAATAAAAGAGAGTGTTCTTTTCACTTGAATCTTCAAGAAAGAAAGTCTCAGGATGGGTGAACCTGTATTTCTGGATTCAAATCAATAAAATGACAGTTTCTGTCCCACAAGGTTCTTAAGGTCAAGGGTTTTGACCTTAGGCTTAGTCGTGACACCAGATTAAGTTCACTACAACATTTACACATCATGCTGCCTCAACAGAGCAGAAAACATAATCATGGAACGTTCACACCCGGGTTTTGAACTGTTTGACTTGTTACCTTCAGGGAAACGCTACAGGTGCATCAGAACACGAACAAACAGATTCAAGAACAGTTTTTTTCCCGAAAGCCATCACCACCCTGAACTCACACATGCACTGATTTAATCATCTAACCTCCCAAACACCTGGACTTCTACTGTGCAATACTACTGACATTTCATACTCTCAGTCACCTTAACTACCTCACTAATATCCATAATGTGCAATACAATTGTGTAATACTTGTATTTTTTACTTTCATTATTATATCTATATTGCGTTACATTTTTTATATTTTTA
Organism: Nematolebias whitei; assembly: GCF_014905685.2. NCBI lineage: Eukaryota > Metazoa > Chordata > Actinopteri > Cyprinodontiformes > Rivulidae > Nematolebias > Nematolebias whitei. The sequence goes on along the minus strand of NC_056500.1, from coordinate 53,814,337 downwards.
GTGTGTGTTTAATGTGTGTTTTCTTAAGGCGTGTTTTTGCACTGGAAAAAGGAGTGGCTTTTAATTTCATTGTACTGCGTATAATGACAATAAAGGCATTCTGATTCTGATTCTGATAAGGCTGTTGTAGAGAGAACTATCTCTTCTGCCATCATCTGCTGGGGGAGCAGCACCAGAGCAAGTGACTTAAAAAAGATCAACAAGCTCATAAAGAAGGCTGGCTCAGTTCTGGGGACTCCTCTAGAACCTTTGGAGATGATTGTACAAAGAAGGATTCTTCATAAAATGAAGAACATTATAGACAACCCTCAGCATCCTCTTCATCAGACTGTCATACAACAACAGAGTGTCTTCAGTCAGAGGCTTCTTCAGATCTGCTGTAGGACAGACACTACAAGAGATCCTTCCTGCCCACAACCATCAGCATCTAGAACAACTCTTTAATGAAACCAGGATGATGAGTTACAACAACATTAACTTTCCCTCTGGGATTAATAAAGTATTTTTGTATATGAATGACAATTTGAGGCAATAATTTGGGATAATTTGAGCATGCAAAGTTACTAGGGTCAGGATTATCTGTCTTTACTTTGTCTTCATCTTGGCTAGTTGGAGTTGTTGCTATGGTAAACTATACTGTATATGGATGTTGACAGCAGCAAGTGACAGAAGAGACTGCAGATGAGCGCCTACCTTTTCACCACCAGGCTGAGTGTCTTGTGGGAGCCTTTCACCAGGCAGATTGCCTCCTGTCTGTAGCCACTCAGGGGAACATCGTTGATGTTGACGAGTTCGTCTCCCACATGGAGACTCACCGCTGCTGCCTTGCTACGCTCCTCAACCTAAAACATAAACAAAACAACACACTTAAAGCACCTCAGTGGCCTACTTCAGAGCTCTACAGACTTAGTTTAGATTTAGGTTGTTTTCACACCAGATAGTCCGGTAGACTCGGTTCGGATCGGGACCAATATTCATGACCTTTTGTTTACATTTGAGCTGGTGAGTTTGCATTCACACTGCACTGTGCAGTCGAGCCAACCTGTTGAACCACCCTGTTCCCCCGCTTGCCTGTGGGGGCGCTGCACCAAGAACTACTGAAAGAAACGACACAAAAACCTCTGAAGACACGTCTTCTTATTCTTCTGTAAATAAAAACAAAAACGAAGTGGCATCAAGTTTTAGCAGTTTTAGGAGTTATATTTTGTCATTTTTCAAAAATGGACTTAGCATGAGCAGAAGATGAGACAGAAGACCATGGAGAATATTGTTTTTCACACAAGACAGCTGACGGCTCCATATAAGGTCAGAGAAATGTGTGTTTGTTTGTCCTGCGGAGCGGGACCTGGTCTGTTTACATTCACACTGTACTGGAACCGCGCTGGAGTTCTCTTCTACCGGACCCAGACCTAGGTTTTAGGCCGGGCCATAGTTCGCTTTTTTGTTCCATGACAGAGTTCGATGGCACGTTCACACCTCCCTAAACGAACCGGACTTTCAAAGAAAACGAGCTAGAGTTCGATTAAAGTGGACTAAACAGGACTGGTGTGAATGCACCCTTAGATTTAGACAGAGCCTCACAAAATTCACTTGTGGTTTGCAATTTAAATACTACAGTGTCAAAATGTTTGTGTGCAAAATTATTTAAAAAACCCAAGCAAGAAAAGAAAATAACATTTCTGTGTTCTAACGTTAATATCTACATATATAGGGGTGAAATTGCTAAAGGGTATTTAATGGACTAATTAGTGTAGCGGCTAATTAGCACTTAATTGTAACTTTTAGCATTTGAAGCCTAAACAGTATTTGTTTCCATTTTGTTTTCTTTAAAAATACTTATTTAATAGTGCAAGTTGGCTTGGCTTTTGAATTTGACCAAAGAAAAACTAAAGAGGAGAAATAAGCAACACGACAGCTCAGTGGTTAGCACTGTTGCCTCACAGCAAGAAGGTCCTGGGTTCAGTCTCCGATTGGACATACGGTCTTTCTGGGTGGAGTTTGTATGTTCTTCTTGTGCTTGCGTGGGTTTTCTCCGATTTCCTTCTACAGACCAAAAACATGCATGTTAGGCTGCCTTCAGGCCCAGGCCTCACTTGTGAAGAAGATCCGTGATCTCAATGGGATTTGCCTGGTTAAATAAAGGTTAATAATAATAGTAGAGATGACACCAATTATGTTAGTTAGCTAGGTGTTCAGTAGCAGTGGACCTTATTTGACTTGTGTAAGTCTAGAAATGCTGACATTAATATTTAGCTTAATTAGTTAAAAAAAAGTCAAAAACATGGCCGAGAAAGGCAGATTTATTAATTTTCTTAATATTTTTGTAGGTTATACACGTCATCCAGGCATCATAAAACTTTCTGCCTGGAAAAGCTTGCAAAACTACCTGAAAAGAGGTTTACAGTTAAGTGAGAAAATCCAACACCACCATTTTATCTATAGAAGCGGTCCGCTAAAATTCAATTACGTATAGGCTTCGCCCTTTAAGGCTGTCGCTAGTGGGTTTATCCCAATGCGCAGAGCACCATCACTGAAAATTTTAGTCCATGCCCACCTACTGTGTGGGCCCCACCCCCAATTTATATAAACTGCCTCAGAGACCGTGGATTAGGGGTGGGCGATATGGCTCAAATATAATATTGTTTTATTTCAGAGCATTCTGACGATAATGATAAATTTTGTGATAACAAAAAAAAAAAACAGAAATCATAGTTATTCATTTGACAAACTGAACTTGTTGCTTTGCAGTATTATATAAAAACAAAAAAACAAGGGTAAATTTTAATGCAATTACTTTATTTAGTATTCAGTCTCAAAGTATAAAAATTAAAAAAATTAAAAAGATCCTTCTGTTATTTAGATTGAAAAAGTTTGTACAAAATATAGATCAACAAAACCCACCACAAAAACTAAAGTGCAGGTGCAGTTCCCAAAAAAACTAAATACAATTAAAGCTTAAAATCCATTGAGCATAAATGTAACGTACAAGAAAATACATGTTGCCTTTAGACGAGCTATAACTTCCGAACTTGCGACAAATGCTGAAAACTAATGAAATGCTGCCTGAAAGCAACAAAGTCCATGCTCAATAATTCAATAATCCAGGTATACAATCCAACAATTTTCAGTCAGGTCATCTGCACAGTTTCTTTGTTTTTTACTGTGCTGAAACATTTCACTTTCCATCCAGAAGGCTTCATCAGCCTGGGGGGCGCAGAGGTCAGACAAGTTGGACCTGTGATCGGAAGATCGCCGGTTCAAGCCCCGGTACAGACAACATCAAAAAAGTGGGTGGGGTAGGCAAAGCACCCACACCTGCCCCACCCTCATTCGTCCAACCCTGGGCCCATGAGTAAGGCCCTTAACCCCATCTGCTCCCTAAAACAGGTCTCTCTTGAAAATGAGTTCTCGTGGCTCAATGAGACAACCTGTATAAATAAAGGGTAAATGAAAAAAAAAAAGTTTAGTTGCTTTTGCAAAAAGTTAGTGGCAATTAGCGATTTCATATTATTGTTCAAAATACTAAAATAAGTGACTTTAAAGGTGCTATTTCAAAAATACATGTGTGTGTGTATATATATATATATATATATATATATATATATATATACACATATGTACATATGTACATTATACATATACATACAAACCGGAGTCCAAAAAAGTACATACACATATACATACATATACACATACATACACATATACATACATATACACATACATACACATACACATATACACATACATACACATATACATATACACATACATACACATATACACATACACAGATCCAAGATGGCGCCGGTGTGTAGGGCTGCCCGTCTCTCGCTCTCTGCTTGTATTTTATTTTTGTTATTTTTACAATGGTTTGTGCAGTGTGTCGAGTCATATTTTCAGTATGATCGTCGGGCACTTTTGGAGCTCCGTACTTTTGCTGAAATTCCCACGGAGTTTTTGAACAGCGGTCAGCACTCTCCCCCACCGGTCCTACCTGAGATTCCTGCGTTCCTTCTGCGTGACCCTGGCCTTTCTCCATGGAGGAAACGTCGCAGACGTCGTGGGAAGCGTGCAGGGATTTTGGTGAAACTGAGGCAAAGTGTGGTTTATTCTAACAGGACTCGCTCTGGATCTGATCATCTCCTCTCTGACCCGTGGTGCTCCCGGGGCCCGGCTGCTGGCCAGCTGCCCGCGCGCTCAGTCCATGTAAACACCTGGAGTTGTTTACCTGTGCGCCGCACCAGCAGACCTGGAGGAGCCGTTCTTCATAACCTGCGCCCGCTGGCGCGCGCGTCTCCCTCCACGGCTGTGCCTGTGTCGGACAATATCAGGATGTGTTTAATCAACGCAAGGTCTGTTTCCAACAAGACGTTTATCCTCAATGACTTTTTTAAAGATGAGGAGTTGGATTTTCTGTTCGTCACAGAATCTTGGATTTCTGATGGTGAGTCCAGCGCCTTGGTGGAACTACTTCCTCCGGACTGTGTATGTTTCAATGCCCCGCGGCCATCAGGTCGGCGCGGGGGGGGGATTATTAACAGTTTTTAAAGCAAACTTTGCGTGTAAACAGTTGTCCATCCCGGTGCCCCGCGCCAGCTTCGAGCTGAGCGCCTTTGAACTTGGACACTCTCCTCCGGTCCTGTGTGCGCTCATCTACCGCCCACCTCGTTCTAAGGACTTCATAAATGAATTCTCTGACTTTTTGGTTGATATCACACAGAGATACAATCACTTTTTGCTTATTGGTGACTTTAATTTGCATGTGTGTTGTCAGGAGAAGCCCTTAGTGAAGGACTTTCTGGATTTATTGGACTCTTTTAATTTAGCTCAGCAGGTGAGCGGCCCCACCCAGGAACATGGTCACACGCTGGACCTCGTTTTAACACGCGATGTCTCTGTTTCTAATTTGAAAATCGGTGACAATGTTTTTTCAGATCACATGCCTGTATTGTTTGACTTCACCCCCCCTTGTCATACTGCTAAGACGTGCGTTCCTGCACGTACGCGTTCCATTAACCATTTTACTGCTGCTCGTTTTAATGAAGGTTTTAATTCTGAGAGGATCGAACAGTTCCCGGTGTCTCTTACCACTGAGGAGCTAACCTCTCAGTTCAACTCTGCCTGTTTAAATGTTCTGGACCATGTTGCTCCCCTTAAGACCAGAAAAACAAAACTTAAATCAGAGCCTTGGCTGAATGACGTCACGCGAGCCGTTAGGCGGCAGTGTCGCAAAGCTGAACGAAAGTGGAGGAAGGACAGGCTCCAGGTGTCTTTTCAAATGTTAAGGGAGAGTTGGCGTCACTATCAGAAAACCGTTAAAGTTGCCAAATGTAAATTCTTTTCTGATTTAATTGTCTCCAACTCCCACAACCCCCGAGTTCTTTTCTCCACCCTGAACTCAGTTCTACACCTCAGTGAGCCTTCACCTCTGGAAGCCTCAACTGAGCTGTGTGAAAACTTCCTCCATTTCTTTTTAGAAAAAGTGGCAAACACCCAGGCACTCATTTCTCCACCAGCTCATGATCTGTCCATCCCTTCTCAGTGTGTGGCTGTGTTTGACCACTTTGAGCCCATCTCTCTGTCCTCTCTGGAGCAGGTAATGTGCAGCATGAAGCCATCTGGTTCCCCCTTTGATGTGGTCCCCCCTCGACTGCTAAAGGAAGTTTTTCCTACCCTGGGTCCTTTTATCCTCGCTATTCTGAATAGCAGTTTATCCTCAGGTGTGGTGCCAAAGACTTTTAAACATGCTGCTGTCCAGCCCCTCCTGAAAAAACCTAACCTTGACCCCTCAGTCATGTCCAACTTCTGGCCTGTCTCCAGACTCCCATTCACCTCTAAACTACTGGAAAAAATTGTGGAGTCTCAGTTGAAACAGTTTTTGGGGGATCACGCTATCCTTGAGTTATTCCAATCTGGCTTCAAATCTCTCCATAGCACTGAAACTGCTCTACTGAAGGTTTTTAATGACATTTTCATATCCACAGACGCAGGTGATTCTGTGCTGCTTGTCCTATTGGACCTTACATCTGCTTTTGACACCATCGACCACAATATCCTCATTTCTAGACTGGAGCAGTGGGTGGGCATCACAGGGTCAGCCCTTAAATGGTTTGGGTCCTACCTCTCTGACAGAACCTTCTGTGTCAATATCAAAGATTTTAGTTCGGCATCGACTGCACTCCAGTGGGGGGTACCGCAGGGGTCCATCCTCGGTCCCCTTCTCTTTTCTTTATACCTGCTGCCACTAGGTGCTATCTTCCGCAAACAGGACATACCCTTTCATTTCTATGCCGATGATTGCCAAATTTACTTCCCCCTGAGGCACAGAGGCACACGCTCTATTCAGCCTCTTCTTGACTGCCTGGCTGACATCTGGGACTGGATGGCTTTAAACTTCTTAAGCTTCAATGAGAAGAAGTCTGAAGTCATGCTGTTCCATCCCAGTGGCTCACTCATGAACCATGACATTGACCTTTTCTCTCTAGCCCCGCTAGAGAAACAAAAGGTGACTAATCTGGGGGTGATAATGGACCCGTCCTTAAAACTCAACAGTCACGTAAACATGATGGTCAAATCCTGTTTTTTTCAGCTGAGACGGCTGTCTAAGCTGAAGCCTATACTCTCCAAAAAGAACCTCGAGACAGTGATCCACGCCTTCATAACATCTAGGCTTGATTACTGCAATTCACTTCTGTTTGGAATCAGTCAGTCCTCCATTGCTCGTCTACAACTGGTCCAAAATGCTGCAGCCCGATTTTTAACTGGTACAGGCTATAGAGAGCACATCACGCCAGTTTTGGCCTCCCTGCACTGGCTACCCATTCACCTTCGGATCCATTTCAAAATTCTCATGTATGTTTTTAAATCACTGAACAGTTCCGCCCCATCCCATCTCACTGATCTTCTGCAGCCATATGTCCCACCGCGCTCTCTGAGGTCAGCAGACCAGATGCTTCTCTCAGTCCCAGAAACCCGTCGTAAGCTCCGAGGTGACAGGGCTTTCTCTGTTGCAGGTCCACGACTGTGGAATGAGTTGCCACTGAGTGTCCGGCAGGCTCCCACACTCTCAGTCTTTAAGTCTCGCTTGAAGACCCACTTCTATTCGCTTGCCTTTAACACGGTGTGATTTGTTTTGGTCCGGTCTGTTCTCTACTCTGTTGGCCATTTTAGTTAGCTTCTGCTGCTATTTGTATCTGTATTTCTATTTTATGTTTTTCTGTCTGCTGTGCATGTTTGGTTCTTTTGTACAGCACTTTGGTTGGCCTTGTTGCTGTTTTAAGTGCTATATAAATAAATTGGTATGGTATGGTATGGTATACACATACATATACATATACACATACATACACATATACATATACACATACATACACATATACATAATATACATATACATACATACATATACACACATATACATAATATACATATACATACATACATATACACACATATACATACATACATATACATACACATATACACACATATATATATATATATACATCCATCCATTTTCTTCCGTTTATCCAGGGTCGGGTCGTGGGGGTAGCAGCCTAAGTAGGGAGGCCCAGACTTCCCTCTCCCCAGCCACTTGGTCCAGCTCCTCCGGGGGAATCCCGAGGCGTTCCCAGGCCAGCTGAGAAACATAGTCCCTCCAGCGTGTCCTGGGTCTTCCTCTGGGCCTCCTCCCGGTTTGACGTGTCCGGAACACCTCACCAGTGAGGCGTCCAGGAGGCATCCTAACCAGATGCCCGAGCCACCTCAACTGGCTTCTCTCGACATGGAGAAGCAGCAGCTCTACTCTGAGTCCCTCCCGGATGATCGAGCTTCTCACCCTATCTCTAAGGGAGAGTCCAGACACCCTGCGGAGAAAAATCATTTTGGCCGCTTGCATCCGAGATCTCATTCTTTCGGTCACAACCCAAAGCTCATGACCATAGATGAGGGTAGGAATGTAGATCGATCGGTAAATTGAGAGCTTCGCCTTTTGACTCAGCTCTCTCTTCACCACGACAGACCCATACAACGTCCGCTTCACTGCAGACGCTGCAACTATCCATCTATCAATCTCCCGATCCATTTTTCCCTCATTCGTGAACATGACCCCAAGATACTTAGGGTGCATTCACACCAGACCTGTTTAGTCCACTTTAAGCGAACTCTAGCTCGTTTTCCTAGAAAGTCCAGTTCGTTTGGGGAGGTGTGAACGCGCCATTGAACTCTGTCACGGAACAAAAAGGTGAACTCTGGCCCGGGCTAAAACCTAGGTCTCGGTCTGGTAGAAGAGAACTCCAGTGCAGTTCGAGTACAGTGTGAATGCAAACAGACCGGGCCCCACTCCACAAGCAAGAAGTGGAGTACAGCGCAGGGCAAACAAACACACATTTCTCTTACCGCATATGGAGCCGTCAGCTGCCTTGTGTGAAAAACAATATTCTCCATAGTCTTTTGTCTCATCTGATGTCATCTGATGCTCATGCCGAGTCCATTTTTGAAAAATGACAAAATATAACTCCTAAAACTGCTAAAACTTGATGCCACTCCATTTTAGTTTTTATTTCCAGAAGAAGAAGTGTCTTCAGAGGTTTTTGTGTCGTTTCTTTCAGTAGTTCTTGGTGCAGCGCCCCCACAGGCGAGCGGGGGAACAGGTTGGTTCAACAGGTTGACTCGACTGCACAGTGCAGTGTGAATGCAAATGCACCAGCTCAAATGTAACAAAAGGTCATGAATATTGGTCCCCAACCGAGTCTACCAGACTATCAGGTGTGAAAACAACCTTAAACTCCACTTGAGGCAGGACCTTCTCCCCGACCCAGAGAGGGCACTTTACCCTTTTCCATCTGCCCTGTACAGTGAAAACCGGGATTCATCCATGAAGAGAACACCCCTCCAATGTGCTATATGCCATTGAATGTTGGATGTTGCTGGATGCTGGATGTGGAGGTCCTGGGCTTGTGTGGTTACATGTGGTCTGAGGTTGTGAGGCCGGCTGGATATACAGCCAAATTCATTGAACATGGACATTCCTGCAGTCAGCATGCCAATTGTACTCTCCTCAAAACGTGAAACATCTGTGGCATTGTGCTGTGTGATAAAACTGCACATTTTACAGTGTCCTTTTATTGTGGGCAGCCTAAGGTACACCTGTTCAGTAATCATGCTGTCTAATCATCTTGATATGCCACATCTTTATGCACATATTTACACAAATTGGTGAACAACATTTGAGCGAAAAAGGCAGAATGTGATCATAAAAAGTCTTAGATATTTGAGTTCAGCTCAAGAAAAAAAAATGGGAGCAAAACAAGCGTGTTGGTTTATATTTTAGTTCAGTATAGTTCACCAACAGGTAAAATAAATCAACACGTTTATTCAGCAATATGATTAGATTCTAGTGAAAACAATTTTTAAATAAGTATATTTCTCTTATCTCTGCAGATTTTTTTTCTAGTCTTTGTTCTCTCTGTTACACAATTTAACTTTAAGCCACAAAGTGGAAATGCCTACCAGTTTCAATTCAACTCAGTTTATTTAGACAGCGCCAAGTCACAACAGAAGTAGTCTCAGGGCACTGAACAGAAACATTCACATACACAAAAAGTAAGTCACTAACGTTATTTATCTGAGGAGCAGACTGCTTTGAGTCTAACTTTGTTGTTTAGAAATGTCATTAAATTAAAACAATGTTTTGGGGGAAATGGTATTTTGTGCATCTAATGGAATACAACAACAAAAAGAGTCAATGTATTTATAGCTGAAATGGGCATTCTTAAATTTTCTTAAACAAATTTGTTATTTCTGCCAATAAAAAGGGGATTATGTAAATTAGTAAGCATGGATTCAACAGTGAAGAAAGTACGGTAAGTCCTTTTTTTTAAAGAGATAAACGCAGCAAAGATAACAAGCAATAATATATGATGACACTGGTTTACAGACAACAGAACAAAAAAGAAGCAAGCAAGTTGAAAGTCTGCCAACAATATTCCATAAACGGTCTTTTACAAAAAGCTGTATATACATCAAATACAGAAGAATGACGTTTTCTTGACCAACAAGTTAGCAATATGAGCCTAGAGGTACATGAGGTACAGGTTCTTCTGTCCCAATAGGAAACATGGCTCCAAGTAATGAAGACTGAATAACAGTGTAGCTTCAACGAAAACAAAAGGGCAAATAAAGCTGAAGTTGATGATTCTCAGTCCTTGAGGTTGAAACGTTTTTTAGAGGTTTTCTCTGGACATAATCAGCATGAGCCCTACCACATCCTTTGTTGACCATCTTCTCCGTGGCTGTAATCAATCTAACAGCAGCCATCCTGTATTCCTCAACATCCTAAAGAAAAGCCTCATATCTCTTTGTGTTGTCATGAAGAGCAGGATGTGGCAATGAGTGAGAGGAATATGTCTTTTGCTGACAGGGCACTGAACTCTTGTCCGCACACATCTGGAAGAATATTCTTTGAAGTTTGACAAACTCCAAAAAAGGACAAATTAACCTTTAGCTTGAGTATGTTTGCATCTATAGCTTTAAGAGTTTGTTCTGTTGTTGTCACGTTTGGTGAAAAAATAGAAAATAAAAATAGCCAACAAATCTGTGACATAGTGGTACTCATGCAGGTGTAGAAATAAAAATAGAGGCTGGGGATATCCGTTCCCTCGGTTTTATAAACAGCACACTGGGATTTGCGCAAACATTTGTGTACATGTGCAGCAGGTGTTGGGTTGAGGTGTGTTTTCAGGACCAAACTGAGAGGAACAGATCTAAACAAGGTAACAAAAGCAAACAATGCTGGTTGTGAAACCAGCGTTTAGGGACAATCTATGCAACACCCAGAAATGTTATTCATTGATGTCATCCAGATGGCCCGAAGGGTAAGTTCGTGTGAGTTAGTTCGCTGTGGAAAGCCCTGAAAAAGCAGCCGAAAGAAGATTTATAAAAATTAAAAGAAAAAAATCAAGCTTGCCTGAAGGGTCAGAGTTCCATAAAACATTTATGTTCAGCGAGCCGCTGAAAACCGAGGGAGCCGAACTGCAGCTGTCGGATCTGGGAGCTGTTATAACTGGGACCCGGTCTGCCGCCGTTTCGACCTGCGGGCCGCTGGAACTGAGGGAGCCTAGCTGCAGCTGTCGGATCTGGAAGCTGTTGCAACCGGGACCTGGTCTGTCACCGTTGGGGCTGCGAACTACTGGACCGAGTAAATCGTGAGGCCGCGTGGGACCTGGAGGTTGTTGCCGCTAGGCCTCGGCTAGACCTCGCTAGGCCTCGGCTAACAACATAAGCTAACATCATAAGCCTGTGAACCTCGTGGCTGGATCCTGTGCTTCTGAGAGTTGAGACCAACAATCCAGAAGTATCGTGAGTAATGCCGAGCAAACACAGAGATAAGAGACAAGTGTTGGAAAATAATTCAGAAGATATGGAGGAAGTTAAAAAATCTTTGAACTTTTTGAGTGCTGAAGTGACTAAATTGAGTGCTGATGTGACTAAAGTATCAGCTAAATATGAATTACTGACAGGACTGTCTGAAGAAGTGAGACAACTGAAAGAACTGATGACCAATAAAGACAGAAAAATAGCTGAACTGGAACAGAAAGTAGACGACATGGAACAATACACAAGACTAGACAACTTGGTGATCACTGGACTGGAAGTTAGGAACCGGACATATGCAAGAGTTGTTGCTGGTACTAACATTACAGAAGACGCACCACAGCAAGAACTACAGACTCTGGAGGAGCAAGTAGTGAATTTTTTACAAATCAAAAACATTGACATCGAACATGAGGACATTTCAATCTGTCACACACTGCCCAACAAATCAGATAAAGCCAAACCATCCATAGTCATCAAGTTCATTAGCAGGAAATCAAGAAACAAGGTAATAATGCAAAAAAACTGAAGGGAACAAATGTTTACATAAATGAACATCTAACTAAAAAAAATGGAAATATTGCACGAGAAGCAAGGTTGTTAAAAAAACAGAAAAAAATAGCATCAACTTGGACAAGAAATGGAAACATCTGGATCAAACTACAGGAAGGATCTCAGGCTAAAATAATAAAAGACCTGAAAGATCTGGAAAAACTAAAATGAGTTCAGGAGAGGACAGATGATAAATCATTGACATAACTTCACAAACAAGAAATTAACAAAATATAAAACAAACAAATACATTAAAACATGGCAACATACGAAGACTTAGAGTTTAAAATATACAATGTTGAAGATGTGATTGATACAAATTTTTTCCCTGCAATAAAAGACTGTGAATATTACAATGAAGAACAGTTTAATGACATCAATATAACTAATGGAGGTCTCTCTATTATTCACTTTAATAGTAGAAGTTTAAATGCAAATATATCCAAAATAACAGATTATTTAAAACAGCTAAACAGAACCTTTACAATAATAGCACTGTCAGAGACATGGCTCAACGATGAAAACACAACTAATGTTCACATGGAAGGTATGAATTATATCATGTGAACAGAAGCAACAAAAGAGGTGGTGGAGTGGCTCTATTTGTTAAAAATGAAATAAAATGTAAATTAATTAATGAAATGCCAATAATTGTTGATAATATCATGGAAATAATAACAATAGAAATAATAAACAAGATTGATAAAAACATATTGATAAGTTGTGTATATCGATCTCCAGGATCAAATATAGAAATATTCACTGATAAAATCGTACAACTATTGGACAAGAGTTTTAATAAAAGCATTTTTTTCTGTGGAGATTTTAATATTGACCTGGGAAATAAAACAGATTCAAATAACATCAGTACATTTACAAATTCATTGTGTAGTTTATATCTTTATCCGTTAATATCAAAACCAACAAGAATTACAACTCATAGTGCTACAATAATCGATAATATTTTCACAAATGTAACAAATGGGGATGTGATGGGAGGTATTTTAACGAGTGATTTGAGTGATCATTTACCAGTTTTCATGATTTATAAAAATGATCAAAGCATTACAAAAGAAATTACAATTAAGAAAAAAAACAATAAACATCAAAAAAAGCAATGGACAAATTAAAAGATGATTTACATAAACAAAGCTGGAAAGACGTGTATGTTGATGATGTGAACAGATCATATGATGAGTTTATGAATATTTTAGGAGCTCTGTATGAAAAGAATTGTGTGCAAAATAATTTGTACAAAAAGAGGTTGTGTTGACCAACCATGGATGATGAAAGGGTTGAGAAATGCTTGTTAAAAAAAACTATTTGTATTCATGCTTTTTTAAACTGAGAACAGAAGAGGCAGAGGAGAAATACAAGAAGCATAAAAATAAGTTGGTAAGGATTATAAGAAAGCATAAAAAGGAATATTATAGTGATTTATTAAATAAAAGTAATGGTGATATGAAAGCTACATGGCGAGTAATAAATAGTGTTCTGAAAAGTCATAAAGCAAAAACAGGTATTTCACAATATTTTTTGAAGGATGACGATGAAATCCATGATGAAAATGAAATTGTAAATGGATTTAATCATCATTTTGTGAACGTTGGATCAAGCCTTGCAGCTAAAATACCAAAAGTAGACAATAATGTGAACCATTCAGTTATAAGTTGTGACAACAGTATTTTTCTTAATGGAACTGACAAAGAAGAAATAATGAATGTTGTAAAAAATCTTACAGATAAGAGATCAAAAGACTGGGTGGACATGGATATGATGTTTGTAAAGGACATAATGAGTTATGTTATCGAGCCGTTTACATATATTTGTAATTTATCATTTTCAAAAGGAATATTTCCAGACAATATGAAAGTAGCTAAAGTAGTTCCTCTCTTTAAAAATGGTGATAAATGTGTGTTCAATAATTATAGACCAATATCCTTATTACCACAGTTCTCAAAAATTCTAGAAAAACTATTTGTGACCAGATTAGATAAATTTATTACTAAACAAAACATTCTAAGTAGCAGTCAGTATGGGTTTAGAGCAAAAAACTCTACATCAATGGCTCTCATGGAAATAATAGAACAAATAACTACTGCTGTCGATCAAAAACAGTGTTGTGTTAGTATTTTTGTTGATTTAAAAAAAGCATTCGATACTATTGACCACACTATTCTCCTTGAAAAATTAAATAAATATGGTATAAGAGGACCAGCATTACACTGGGTATCTAGCTATTTAAAAGATAGGAAACAGTTTGTACAAATAAATGGTGTAAGATCTGACCTGTGCAATATCACTTGTGGAGTTCCTCAAGGCTCTGTACTTGGACCAAAGTTATTTATTTTATATGTGAATGACTTAGTGAATGTATCAGGACTCCTCAAATGTGTCCTTTTTGCAGATGACACCACATTTTTCTGTTTGGGTAAAGATGTAAAACAGATGTTGAAATTGATGAAGACAGAATTTGATAAAATACAAACTTGGTTTAAACTTAATAAATTATCATTAAATTTAGATAAAACTAAATACATGATATTTAGTAACAAAAAGAGAACTGTTGATGATCCATTTAAAATTGAGGGTGTTGAGATTTGTAGAGTTAATGAGATGAAATTTTTGGGTGTAATCATTGATGAACAGCTAACATGGAAAAATCACATCAATTCTGTAAGAACAAAAATATCTAAATCTATGGCAGTACTATACAAAGTCAGGGAATTATTAAATGATAAAGCTCTGTACATGTTGTATAACACAATCATTGTTCCACATTTAATCTATTGCATTGATGTTTGGGGGAAAGCGTGTAAAACATTTACAAAACCTATTTTTATTTTACAGAAAAGAGCTGTAAGAATTATCACCAGAAAGCATTAGTCACCCATCAAGCACATTATTTTATCAACTGAACTTATTGAAGTTCCATGATTTGGTAGATTATAGTATTTTATCAGTTATGTATAGGGCTCAAAATAACACATTACCATTAAATATCCAAAGAAATGTTGTTAAAAGACAAAGTTGTTATAATCTTAAGGGGATAGAGATATTTGTCAAACCAACATTCAGAACTAGTCTGAAGGGAAAGTCTACCTCAATCCAAGGAGTTGGATTGTGGAATGGTCTAGAGAGTGATGTGAAAAATGCCAAGTCAATGTGAACATTTAAGAAAAAGATCAAAGCTGGATTGTTAAAAAAGTATATATGAAGTAGCTTAGTGTGTGTTTTGTATTAGAATTAGAAAAATTAGAAAGTTATTCATTTTGTTCTGTTACTTGAAGATTATTATGTCTGAAATAATTGTTTGAAAAAAGGGGCAGATATAATAAGATTTCTTCTTCTTTCTGCTGCCTTTCATTTTAAATCTTTTGTATCTTTTTTATATTGTTATGGGATTGTTTTGTACTTTTTTAAAAATGAATAAACTTTATACCATACCATATGTATCTGACATTTATGTTTCAATTTAATGCACACCTAGTAGTCAGACTGAATCAGATGCAGGTTGTAAATGATTCCTAAACACAGGTCTGGATAAACAATGTTCTGACCTGTAGGATGCACTACTGCCTAGCCAGTAACAGAATGATCTTAGATAATTATTATCTTAGATAATTATTATTAGATAAATATTAGATATTCATGCAACACTTTCTGGTTCTGTGACTGTTGGAGAACAAAAACTGCAAAACATTGAGGAAAAAATGGCAAATTTCCAGTTGCAGTCTCAAGGAATACTGAGATTTTAAAACCCAAGTTACCATCAAGGATTCGAGGTTCTTTATTGTCATTCGCACCTCATGTGGTACATGTGGTGGAGCGAAATTATGTACACAGGGTCCCAGTTACATCCAACAATAAAATGTAAAAGAAAAACAATAATAAGATCTAAGATATGAACTAAGAAAAACATCAACTAAATATACACTAAGTACTAATAGCATAAAAACATTACATCGAACAGCAGCACGAAAATGAGTCTGTGTGAGCAGATGAGCACACATGAACACATCATCATGATGTGATTATTCACAGTGATTATCCTGGTTAGATATTCATGAGTTTAACAGCCTCTGGGTAGAAGCTGTTCCTGAGTCTAATGGTTCTACACTTTTTTTTTCCTCCCTGGCTCTCATCGAGGTGGCTGCTTCTGTCTTTCCTCCCCCGTTTTTGCTTCTTCCTGCTCTGCTCTCTGTGGGTATGTTTACATGGACATAAGTATCCGGATCAAATGGCCGGTCGGAATAAAAGTGTGTCATGTAAACGCTCCGTTCGGGTTATTTTTTGTGTATTCGGCGCGATCCGTTATAATTTGTGATCAGAACAAAACGGGTGGTTTACGCCGATCCGAAACCCGATCGGTGCGCATGTAAACGCTTGATCTGTTCGTTTTTATCTGATGGTGAAAAACTGACCTGACTGCGCATGTGCGACTTTGCCATTTCCACCTGGCTAACGCTAATAATATTAGCATGTCAGGGAAGCAAAACTGGTCGGTGAGCGACAACATTTCTACTAGAAACTTTTAAAGAGCTCAAAATGATTTCTATCACCTGAAGCTCAGTCAGGGAGTGCAGTAACGTCTCCACCATCATTAAAACCTGTCGCGGGTCCATTTTGGGTGCTCAGGTTTGTTTACGTTCACCCGGAAGTAGAACTTCTTCTTCTGTGTTTTTTTTAAGGAAAGTGTACCACTCTGCGCATGTCAGTACTGCTGTTCAGAACAAAGCCCGCTGCATGTAAACGCTCATGAACAGATTGTGTCCATGTAAACAACACATCTGAATTATTCAAACAGAACACATTTCAATCCGGTCAAAGAATTCTGCGCATGTAAACATAGCCTGTGTGTCTGAAGCGCCTGGTTCACATCTCCCGAACATAAATTAAGAAGATCATGGATTTGGTATCGTGAGCGTTCAACTCTATTGTTAAGATTTTTTCATCAAAGCGACAAGGTCCTGGAGAACCGGCGTGTCCAGCTGAGACTCACGCTGTGAGGTACTTCATGGATTCGTGGGGAGTGTGGCAGTTGATGTACCTCTCAGTTTTGTCTCAGGATGTTGAAGACGTTCACATATTTAGAATTATGACAGCAGGGACTCTGCTTTTTGGCATCAGCGGGGCTCTGTTTTATCGACTTTTGAAAAAGACGACAGCAGCAGTTTCGGCCATAGAAAAGCTTCCGAGTCAGTATGAAGGTCTGGTCCACACTGTAGGAACTTTAAATGACCTGGTTTATGAGCTTAATTGTAAGGTGGAGGCTATTTATGAGAATCGCAGGCCACCTGCGGCTTTTGGAACTCGTCAGCATGGTGGGTTCGACCTTGAAGGAGACTCATAGCATGGATCAGTGGAATGGAATACCACAATTAGGCATTTTGGAACAAGAACGCCGAGATGGACTCAAGGCTGGAAAAAAGTAATCTGTCTGCCTGAAGAAAAACAAGAATCAAGCTTATCTAAATCTGACTCCCGACAGCCTCGGAGACAGGCCGACTATCAAAATTCTCCTGGGACATGAGTAACCAAGGACAAAAGCTTCATCTATCGCATTCGTGCACTCCGCCCATCTTTCAGACGACTGTACGTACATATTTGCGTTGTACCTCAGTGCAATTCCAATAAAGTTTATTCTGATTCTGATTAATGCTTCTTAACCTCCTGCCGGAGGGGAGCGGGGCAAGAACTGTGTGTGCTGGGTTAGTGGGTCCTTCATGATGCAGATGGCCCTCTTCCTGCATCTGGAGGTGTAGATGTCTGTGATGGTGGGGAGACTGACTCCAACATCTTCTGTGCAGCCTTCACCACTCTCTGCAAAGCTTTTCTTTCTGCAGCTGTGCAGCCTCCATGCCACACGTTGATGCTCGAGCACAGGATGCTCTCCACTGCACACCTGTAGAAGGAGGTGAGGACTGAGCTTCCCAGACCAGCTCGTCTCAGCCGTCTGAGGAAGTAGAGTCTCTGATGAGCTTTCTTGATCAGGCTGGTGGTGTTGTTGCTCCAGCTGTGGTTGTCATTCATGTGTACACCCAAGTACTTGTAGCTGGAGACCACTTCCACCACAGATCCTCTTATGTTCAGGGGGGTGTAGATGTGTTTTTTCCTTCTGAAGTCCACAATCATCTCCTTTGTCTTCTTCACATTGATGTGAAGGTTATTCTCTTTGCACCAGCTCTCCAGGTGTTCCACTTCCTGTCTGTAGCTGGACTCATCATTGTTTGTGACGCATCCCACCACACCTGTATCATCTGCAAACTTTACAATGTGACAGCCTGGATGGGTAGCTGCACAATCATACGTTAGCAGAGTGAATAGGAGAGGGCTCAGCACACATCCCTGAGGAGAGGGCTCAAACAGTGTGGACATGTTTTGTGCAGCCAGTTTTTGTTATTCACAGCTTATTTGCGTGCATGACTTGCCAAACTGTTTGTTCTCCACATCCGCCTGCATTTTACTCACCCTGATGTTTATGATTTATTCTACTGAAATGCACTTGTGAAATGAAAATAAGCAGACTTGGACGATTTATTATTTGTCATTGGTGCAGTTAGACCAGCATATTTGGGGTTGTATCCTTACATGTTTTCTGTCAACAAGAGAGCGTCCTTACAAACACTGTTCACAAACTTGTCACGAACACTTGCAGCCCAGTGTGATAGGCATCAGCAGAATTCATCTTCATCTTTGACAGAAAAAGTTTAAATAAAGGCAAAAAATAAATGATCCAATAACAATAGCTAACTTACCCCAACTTTGAATGAATGAATATATTTTGCTCTATTTTTCCCTTTAGGTACAAAATGCCAAACTTTGTCAACCTACTTGTGCATGACAAGTGTTTGAAGGTGGCTTTCCTAAAGCTCCTTCACAGATACTGGGTCAGGGTTGCAACGTAAAGTAGCACAGACGGCAACAATAGGACTTGTGACAGTTAAGCTGTCCTTGATAAACCCAGACAATGAGCAAAAAAAAAAAAAGAGCACTATGAGGGTTAGTCACTGGAGGTGTCTTATCTCCTCTTTTATTTTACAATTCCTTCTTCTATTGTTGCTCCAGAAACAATAATCTTACATCCAGGTTTTGAAAGGTAATATGCTGGAGCTGAGAGCCAGGTTAGCCTTTTACTACCCTTATGGTTCCATCAAAAGGGGTTCAGCATTTTATGTTAGAGAAAAAGAATAAATCAATTTAAAGATAACTGAACTATGATTTTTTTTCTTACCTTTTCATGAATTAGAAATGCAAAATGAAGGAATGATTTGGTGTAGGTGTGAAAGGATGGACGGTTTTAAAAACAAACATAACATTTACATTTTTGTCAATTTACTATTTCATTAGGAAATTGGTAAAACACACGAGTAATAATCTGTATTTTGTCTTGAATTGATTAAAACTCAGAATTTAAACAAAGCAGTGTGTTTTAGTGTCTGTGATGCTGCTGTTTTTAATCTAGCTGCCCACTGACATCATGCCCATAAAAACATTTTCCACATTCTGATGCATGCTCAATAATCCAGGTAGAAAAATCTAAAAAAAAAAGTTCAGTCTGGTCCTCTGGACATTCAAAAAACAAAACAAAACAAAAAAAATTTAGAAACGTTTGGTCTTTCATCCGAAAGACTTCCTCAGTCTGAGGAGCTGTATTCAGTCTCTTAAATAGCACCTTCTCAGAGTGGATCAACCAATTTGCTACTGACGACCAGAACCAGCTGATCACATGCTCAAGAAGGACCATCAGCCTAACAATGGATCATTAGCACCTGATGGCTGTTTACTACTCACAGAGGGCTGAGTGATACTAGCAATCACAGCATTGTAAGAGGGGGACAGTTGAACCCGGAGGCTCCGCCCCTGTTTAATGATGGACGGTTTCTTTTCACAAAGATGGCCTCCTTTACTCCTCTCTCAAACCATCGTTCCTCTCTGTCCAGGATGTGAACATCTTCATCCCTGAAAGAGTGACCGCTGGCCTGGAGATGAGTGTAGACCGCAGAGTCCTGGCCTGATGATGTTGATCTTCTGTGCTGGGCCATCCTTTTGGCCAGTGGCTGTTTAGTTTCCCTGATGTAAGACTGATCATAGTCCTCCTGACATTGAACAACATACACAACATTGCTCTGTTTGTGCCGGGGGACTGGATCTTTGGGATTAACCAGACTTTGATGTATTTTGGGGTTTAAAAGCCACTGGGACAATGTGTTTAGAAAATAAACATCTCAGTTTCTCTGATACCCCCTCAACATACGGAATGACCACTGGTCTGGGTCTGGGTTCCTCCTTTTCACCTGTTGGCTGACTGGAGTCCTGTTTGGGTTTCTTCTCTGCTTTCAGGAAGGCCCAGTTAGGATATCCACATTGCTCTTTATTGCCTGTCTTGTGTGGGATTTCTCCTTCTGCCTGGCTCCTGCGTTAAGCCCCCAGTATACTCCCACGTACGTCCGTTCACGCGTACATATGCGTGTACTGTACGCAGAGGGTTCAAACTTCATACTCGAGCGTACACCCCGAGCAGCTGCCGAGCAGCTTCACAGACAAGGAGTGTTTACCTTCGGGACAAATTGATGTCGCCGATTGGTTATTTGCTGACATGCCTATTGGCTTGATTGACAGGTCGGAAAAAAGAAGAAAAAAAAACGAGCGCTGGCAGCCTCAGCTGCAGCGGTGTTCTGTGTTTATATGTTGTTAATAAAAATAACTAAATTTTTTTTTTTTTTTTTTAACAAGAGCGATGGCTCTACAGTCCACACATTAGACCGGCCCACCAGGAAATCTCCAGACCCTCCCGCAGCCACGCTGGACCTGAGTTTAATTCGCTCGTGACAAATTCCTCCATTTCAGTCATGGCATCAATGGAGGAGGAAGAGATCACTGCCTCTTGGCAAAAGAACAAAAGAAAAGGCCAGATCAGGGATGAAGAAGGGGAATTTAATACATCGATGTCGCATACAAAACAGTCCGTCGCCGGGCAGTTTATTGTGTGACATCACGTACGCGTATGCAGTCGTAAAAATTTAGCTTTGCACGGACATGCCCTGAGGGGTACGCTCGTACCTCTGCGTACGTACGTGTGTACCTCTGCATATGGATGTACATGGGAGTATACTGGGGGCTTTAGTGGGGATGCTGTCTGCTCTGTGGTACAGAGTCCTGATGACTCCTAACTTGTGCACCAGACGGTGATGGGAGTCAAACTGCAAATACTGGTCTGTGTGTGTGGGTTTGCGGTACACCTCAGTTTGCATATCAAAGGTGAAACGTTTCGGCACAAAAAAAAAAAGAAACTGTCCAGATGACCTGACTGAAAAATGTTGGATGTTTTCTTTTACAATTTATACTTTTGCTATTGTTGGATGTAACTGGGACACTGTGTACACAATTTTGTTCCATCTCATGTACCACATGTGGTGTGAATGACAATAAAGAAGACTTGACTTGAAAAGATTTTTACTTGCAGATGATTTATAGCAATGTGTAACAGAGGCATTTTTGCAGCATTCCTGTCAGAGTCAGAGTCAGAGTGATTTATTTGTCATATACACACCACACGTGATATATGAGGTGGGACGAAACTATGTACATAGGGTCCCAGTTAAATCCAACAAAAACACAAATTGTAAAGAAAAACTAGTAAGATCCGAGTCATGAACTAAGAATATACTACATTCACTAAACCAAGAATACACTAAGCACTAATAGTACAAAAACAATGCACTCAAACAGCAGCAGCACAACATGAGTCTATGTGAGTAGATGAGGACTAATGAACACAGCAACATGAAATAACCAGCAGCATGAGCTCCGCATCATAGATAGTCAGCAGCACACATCAACAACCAAGTGGCATTACAGCAATTTTTCAGTTTTTTTCACAGTAATTTTTTTCCTGGTTAGAGATTCATGAGTCTAACAGCGGCAGCACGGTGGCGCAACTGGTAGAGCTGCTGCCTCTCAGCGAGCAGGTCCCTGGTTCAAACCCCAGTCCAGGGGCCTTTCTGGGTGGAGTTTGCATGTTCTCTCCGTGCATGCGTGGGTTTTCTCCGGGTACTCCGGTTTCCTCCCACAGACCAAAAACATGCATGTTAGGCTGATTGGTAACTCTAAATTGTCCCTAGGTGTGAGTGAGAGAGTGAATGGTTGTTTGTCTCGTTTGTCTCTATGTGGCCCTGTGATGGACTTGCGACCCATCCAGGGTGTACCCCGCCCCTCGCACAGTGATTGCTGGACATGGGCACCAGCGACCCCCGTGACCCAAAATGGAATAAGCGGGTAAAGAAAATGGATGGATGGATGGATGGAGTCTAACAGCATCAGGGTAGAAGCTGTTCCTCAGTCTAGTGGTTCTACACTTAATGCTCCTTAACCTCCTTCCTGAGGGGAGCGGGGCAAAAAGTGTGTGTGCTGGGTGAGTGCGGTCCTTCGTGATGCAGGTGGCCCTCTTCCTGCATCTGGAGGTGTAGATGTCTGTG
>NC_056500.1:53772164-53776931 GCF_014905685.2 Nematolebias whitei | reverse complement strand
TTAAGTCACTAAGGAGTGTCATAACTTTCTCATGATAGTCTTTCTGGTTCAAAATCACTGTGCACCTTCCTTTGTCTGCTGGGAGAATGATGATGTTTTTGTCCTTGCTAAGAGTGGTGAGTGCGTCCCTCTCCTCTCTACTGATGTTGGAAGGTGGTGGTTTGGCATTGCTGAGGCAGGATGAAACTTTGATTCTGAGCTGTTCTGCTTCACCCTCTTTCATTTTGTTGTTGCGGATGGCTGATTCTGTGGCTGTGATCATCTCCACCAGAGGAATTCTACTTGGTGCAACCGCAAAGTTCAGTGCCCTGGCAAGAATCTCTGTCTCCGGCTGGGTGAGCTGTCTGTCAGATAAATTCTTCACCCACTTTTCTGTCTCCCTGGCATGTAATTGACTACTGGAGTGTTGTCCTACACTGAATGTGTTGTTATTGGAATAGTGATGGTGTTGATGAGTTGATGAGAGACTGAGCTGAAAACAGCACCTCAGACTGAGGAAGTCTCTTGGATGAGAGATGAAACGTTTCTAGATTTCTTTTGCTTTGTTTTGCTTTTGTTTTTTTGATTGTCCAGAGGACCAGATTGAACTTTTTTGGATTTAACTTTTGTTGTTATGTAGTAAAACAAATGGTTTGACTCCAAAGAAGAGCAAATCAGTTATGCTGGTGCTAAGATGGTGTCTTTGGTACGTCCCCTCCTCTTGTGCCAGCCCTCTTCCTCGTTGACAGTCATGTCGAACTGGTTCAAAACCAAAAAAGTCCATGCTCAATAATCCAGGTATACAATCCAACAATTTTCAGTCACGTCTGTTTGGGGGAAAAATCAGTTTTATGTGTGTTTCCTTGACCGATGAAGCCTTTTGGATGGAAGGTGAAACATTTCAACAAAAAAGAAACTGTACAGATGACCTGACTGAAAATTGTTGGCTTCTCTAATAGATAATTGTAGAAGTGCTAAAAAAGAGCCCATTTAAAGAATATCTAACCCTTTCCAAATTCACCCCATAAGTCCATTCCAACAAGCTCCTGCCTGTCAATGGTAATTCAAAGAAAATCCAGCAAAGCTCCAGCATTCCTTCCCTGCCCATGGTACTGCTAGAACTCTCTAAAGTTAAATTTAACCCAACAAAACCCAGAGAGAAAGCAAATGTTAGTTTATATCTTAGATCCATATTTACTGTTCCTTTGTACACTTTATATTTTTGCTATTGTTGGATGTAACTGGGACCCTGTGTACACAATTTTGTTCCACCTCATGTACCACATGTGATGTGAATGACAATAAAACCTCCTTGAACTTGAATGTTCAGGTGGGTTATAGCACAACCTGGAGATCTTTCTTAATACCTTAATACACACATCCAACACATGACTAATTGTGTTTATAAGATTACTGAAAAATATATTTATTACCAATGAAAAATATTTTTCAATATATTATTATTAAAGAATGAAACTGTAAGGGGAAAAGTAGAAAAATAACAGGTACAAATCTTACCATCTTCTCTTTTCTTGGCCCTCAAAGCAAAGATGTGGCACTCAAGAGATGAAACATGAATAATCCAAAGCAAGAGACAGCTGAACAATAATTCACTTCCAATACCTAAAAATGTAACCATGTCCGAAATACTTATGGTTAAATGACAGTAATTACAATCAAGCTTACAACTTTGAGCTAAACATGAGGCACTGTGCTCTCCAAGCTGGAGTTTTGTTTATGAACTTTGAGCCACCTTTTGTGTCAATACAGAAAAGACAAACAGAAAAAGAAGAGCGGCTTCCAACAAGCAGGTGCTGGTCTTTTACCATTTCAATTAACAGGCAAGGTCTTTCATAGTAAATCATTACAGAGTCAACAGAAATGTGAGCTTATAGCAGGTTTTCAGAGAATCTTTCCTTCTAAATGACATCCTGGAGCTCATTATGGAAATTCAGAAAAAAAAAAAATATATATATATATATATATATATATATATATATCCGCCGTGATAAACTTACTATAATGAAAACAGTTTATATTGTGTTTGAAATTCATCAACCACAGCTTATGCTTGATAAGAGTTCACAAACTCCTTCCCTTTAAAGATATTTGCCACAATTCATGTAAAATGAAAATGAATGGTCTACAACTATCGTAAAATCATTGATCTTATTTTTAGATACAGTTCAGCTCAATACGACACTAATCTGCTCATTTGAAGCTGGTCAGCATGTTAAATGTTATGTAAATGGACTGTACTTATATATCACCTTTCTATCTTATTTCAAGATCCTCAAAGCTCTTTACAATCTGTGCCTCATTTACCCATTCATACAGCTCTATACTAGATCTCTACAAAGATAATTGAACAAATCACTCTAAAGAAACTAATCAGTGCTTCATCACATTCATACACTGATGGACACACATCAGAGGCTGTGAGGGGTTCAGTGTCTTGCCCTGAGACACTTCAACATGTGACTGCTGGTGGATTCGAACCCCCAACTCTCACATTGGAGGACGACTGCTCTAACCACTCAGCCACAGCTGCCCAATGAAATAGTGGTTTGGTAGAATATCTGTTTTCTTTAAAAATGTCTCATTAAAATTCTCATAACAAGTAGTTAGTGTGGCATAAGATAAAATGTCAAAGTGTCTTCATATCACAGATCTCACAGAACAAGACTCTGTGTCCACCATATGAAAAACAATGCTCATGTCCTTATTTGCATAGTTCTCATTTAGTTGCCTGGCTTTAACCAGGGAAGAGGTGTTTGCTGCGTACATCCAGTGAGAACACGCTGTAATGTAGCATCATTAAACGAAAGCAGCCAGAAACATCAAAGTGCCAGCTGTTCTCTGGAACGTTGCCTAAACTGACAGCTAGTGAACTCCGGCACAGAGCTGCAGTTTGATGGAGATTTTAGCCAGCATCACACCTTTCGTCATTCTGAAGATGAGAATGCTTTGAAAACATCTCAACTGTTTGTAGAGGACAATGATGGTGAAGAACTTCAAAAAGGAAATTATGAATTTGGTAAGCAGTAAGTACCTAAAGTACTTGGACTGATATTTCTGCAGTATTTCTTTATCAAGTTCCAATAAAATGAAATGGATTAGATGCAGTTAGACAGTGACATGTTAATTTATGAATAGACTGACATGTGAGGAGACATTAATCCAAAATGAGCATTTTTTAAAGAATACATTTGGTATATTTCATATTAAGCTAAAAACGTATCTGCTCTGCAACCAGCCAAGTTGAGCACAACACGTCAGTTCCCATGTGTTTCTGATAAACAGCTGTTTGGATGTATTGACCTTGGTTATGAGGAGTGGCTCTCGATGCTCCAGTCCTCCTCTGAGTGTAAACCCCCACGGCGCCCCTCCTGATAGAAACACCTCCACCAGCTTCCATCCCTCTCCGTCGCTGCTCCTCAGATCCACATCTCCTGATTTCTGTGACACATGCCAAAAGTTCTCTGCGTCTGCGTAGCCCCAATATCTCTCTGCGTCCATCGTCCTGTTATCAACGAAATGAGAACGTTAAAGCAAGCCGCACAGACCATCACGTCTGCTAGAACATTACAAGAGCACGGTTTAACGAAACGACTCCATTTAAAAGGTTTCGTTTCACAGTGAACAGTGTCAGGAGCTGACATAAAATCCTTCAAAAGAGCAACTGAAGAGTTGGTGTTTGGGAGAGGTGCAGAATCTGCAGAGACCACTTCAGGAAATGAACGGTCTCATTTGACACTTTCGTTCTCTAATATACCACAATCATCAAAGACTGCTTTAGGCAAGACTTGTCTTCACTTTATTATTTATGAGTCAACATATATGTTCTGTTTAGCACTGCTTTGTTGGCGTAGAGTTAAAGAACCACAACAAAGGTCACAAATTGCATGTTAAGTTATAAAGGACATAAAATACATTGTATAGATACAACTTATTGAAATATGCTCATGAAAACTGTATGAAAATCAAATTAAGAGTCATATATCATTTTATACAAACATGTGATACCACTGCTTTGAAATACGTGAGTTTAAGAAAAAATAAGGAAGCAAAGGTTGTTTTTATGGAGTAACTAAATAAAAACCATGCATTTGAAATGTGATTTATTCATAAGAGATGTGCGAAGATGAACAAGCATTGGCTCTTCTGAGCTCTTAATTTGAAAGGACCTTGAATAAACACACTGAACATGAGATCAGGAAATATTCTTTTAAATAAACCCAGTGATTCTGAGACGAGTGGAAGTCTGGACATGAAGTAAAACCCCCCCAGCAGACGGTCTGAATTAAAGTAATGCTCTTACAGGTCCCACATTCAACACAGCATCCACACCATGGAGCATGTCGACCTGTGGACCGAACCATCGTCAAACACAATAAAACCACTTCTCCTCAGTTCACTCAGAGTGAAAGAGAAACTTTTCGTGGGCTGGACTCACCTGGAAGTTCAATTTAGTTTCAAACCGGTGAACGCGAGAGCTTCGTCGTTCCTTTCCAGCTGAATGTTACACATTCTTCATGTCTGTATCTCGGCGGATAAAACTCTCCCTGAATTCACGACAGTTCGCGTTTCAACCCCAAACCTGAACTGTGTCTGCTCCGAGCGTCTCCTTCTTTCTGAAACAGCCCTGAAAGCAGACGACCACACACTTGGGACAGTTTAAATGAGCTAAAAGCTAAAGCAGCTCCATCCTCGGACACAGCAGGGACAACAAGTGAGGCAGGAGCGGCCCACAGCGCCCCCTGCTGCTCATCTTTCAGTGAGCGGCCC
>NC_056500.1:53759546-53772154 GCF_014905685.2 Nematolebias whitei | reverse complement strand
CATCTTTCAGTGAGCGGCCCACAGCGCCCCCTGCTGCTCATCTTTCACAGCGTAGTCGGGCTGACCTGCTGTTCACATAAATCTCCCAGCTGGCAGTTTTAGAAGGTTTTTTGTTGTTGTTATTTTTGTTTCAATATAAAGTAAACTGCTTATAAGATTACCAACAACCCAGACAGACACAGATGGGGCTGATTCAACCCATACATTTTTACATACTATGTTCACACACGGGCAGCACAGTGGCGCAACTGGTAGAGCTGCTGCCTCTCAGCGAGCAGGTCCTTGGTTCAAACCCTGGTCCAGGGGCCTTTCTGGGTGGAGTTTGCATGTTCTCTCCGTGCATGCGTGGCTTTTCTCCAGGTACTCCAGTTTCCTCCCACAGACCAAAAACATGCATGTTAGGCTGATTGGTAACTCTTAAATTGTCCCTAGGTGTGAGTGAATGGCTATTTGTCTCTATGTGGCCCTGTGATGGACTTGCAACCCGTCCAGGGTGTACCCCGCCCCTGGCACAGTGATTGCTGGACACGGGCACCAGTGACCCCTGTGACCCAAAGTGGAATAAGCAGGTAAAGATAATGGATGGATGACGAGCATTGAGGACTGGAGACAGTATGGGTTCATTCTAAATGATCTGCACAATATTTAATATTACTGTCACTCACAACTCAGTCAGAGTCAGAGAAATTTATTTGTCATTTGCACCACATGTGGTACATGTGGTGGAACAAGATTATGTACACAGGGTCCCAGTTACATCCAACAATAAAACGTAAAAGTAAAACAGCAATAAGATCTAAGATATGAATTAGAAAAACATCAACTAAATATACACTAAGCACTAATAGAATAAAAGCAATACAAACAATACACTGAAGAACAGCAGCATGAACATGTGTCTGTGTGAGTAGATGAGCACAAATGAACACAGCAACATGAAACAGATCAGCAGCAACATGAAACAGATCAGCAGCAACATGAAACAGATCAGCAGTAACATGAAACAGATCAGCAGCAACATGAAACAGATCAGCAGCAACATGATGTGATTTTTCACAGTGATTCTTCTGGTTAGAGATTCATGAGTCTAACAGCCTCAGGGTAGAAGCTGTTCCTCAGTCTAGTGGTTCTACACTTAATATCCTGATGCATGCTCAATAATCCAGGTAGAAAAATCTAAAAAAGTTAAATCTGGTCCTCTGGACATTCGAAAAAACAAAACAAAGCAAAACAACAACAAAAAATGTAGAAACGTTTCGTCTCTCATCCGAGAGACTTCCTCAGTCTGAGGTGCTGTATTCAGCTCAGTCTCTTAAATAGCACCTTCTCAGAGTGGATCAACCAGTTTGCTGCTGACAACCAATCAGCTGATTGCAGCAGCAATTGATCAGCTGGTTTTGGTGCCTGTACTGGTTAAAAATCGGGCTGCTGCATTCTGGACCAGTTGTAGTCGTGCAATGGAGATCTGACTGATACCAAACAGGAGTGAATTGCAGTAATCAAGCCTAGATGTAATGAATGCATGTATTACTGTCTCCAGGTTATTTTTGGATAATATGGGCTTCAGTTTAGACAGCCGCCTCAGTTGGAAGAAACATGATTTAACAATCATGTTTACATGATTGTTAAGTTTCAGGGTACAGGTCCATTATCACTCCCAGATTCGTGACTCTTTGTTTTTCTGACAGGGTTAGAGCGGAGTGGTCAATGCAGTGGTTTGTGATCGTGTCATTGGGAGGGAACAACATGACTTCAGACTTCTTCTCACTGAAACTTAAGAAGTTTAAAGCCATCCAGTCCCTGAAGTCAGCCAGGTAGTCGAGCAGAGGTTGAATAGAGCATGTACCATTGTGTCTTAGGGGGAAGTAAATTTGACAGTCGTCGGCGTAGAAGTGAAAGGGCATGTTGTGTTTCCGGAAAATAACACCAAGTGGCAGTAGGTAAAAAGAGAATAGGAGGGGACCCAGGATGGACCCCTGCGGAACCCCCCATTTAAGCTCTGTCACTGCAGAACTGAAATCCTTGATGGAGACACAAAAGGATCTGTCAGTGAGGTAGGATCTGAACCAATTGACGGCTGACCCTGTGATGCCCACCCACTGCTCCAACCTAGCAATGAGGATCTCATGGTCAATGGTGTCAAAGGCAGCTATGAGGTCCAATAGAACAAGCAACACAAAATCACCAGTATCTGTGGATTTGAAGATGTCATTAAAAACCTTCTATAGGGCATCCTGATGTATGCTCAATAATCCAGGTAGAAAAATCCAAAAAAGTTCAATTTGGTCCTCTTGACATTCAAAAAAAACAAAAAAAAACTAACAATGTGTCTAGATCAGACCACACTTCAGCAAGTGTTGGACGGTACAGATCAGGCATGCTTAGCACAGCATGTCAAGTCCAAGACTCGACAACAAAACAAGTTTAACTTACTAATAACTCATCAACACCATTGCTATTCCAATAACAACACATTCAGTGTAGGACAACACTCCAGTAGTCAATTACATGTCAGGGAGACAGAAAAGTGGGTGAAGAATTTATCTGACAGACAGCTCACCCAGCCAGAGACAGAGATTCTTGCCAGGGGACTGAACTTTGCGGTTGCACCAAGTAGAATTCCTCTGATGGAGATGATCACAGCCACAGAATCAGCTATCCGCAACAACAAAATGAAAGTGGGTGAATAATAATAATAATAATAAACTTTATTTCTATAGCACCTTCCAACAACGCCTTGCATTGACCAAGGTGCTTCACAAGACAAAACAAGATTAAAAACAGGACACAATACATCAGTGCAAATTAAAAAACACAGCGAGAATAAAACAAGGTAAAAGAGATAAAATAAATAAATAAATACTAAACTACTAAAAGTTAAACATTAAAAGCCCTTTTAAATAAGTATGTTTTCAGTTTGGCTTTGAACAGAACCAGATCAGAGATGGCACGCAGCTCATAGGGAAGAGTATTCCAGGCTGTTGGGCCTGCAACAGAAAAGGACCGGTCCCCCCATTGTTTGCACCTTGAGCGTGGCACCTCCAGCAGATTTTGACCAGCAGACCGTAAAGCTCTGCTGGGCTGGTGGACTTTCAAAATTTCTGAAATATAAGGTGGTGCAAGGCCATTCAAAGCTTTAAAAACAAACAGCAGCAGCTTGAACTGTATCCTAAACTGAACCGGGAGCCAGTGTAAAGAAGAAAGGACAGGAGTGATATGTTCATATTTACGTGTGTTAGTCAACAAGCGAGCAGCAGAGTTTTGTACAAGCTGTAAACGGGAGATAGAAGATTGATTAATACCCACATATAAGGCGTTACAGTAATCAAGCCTAGAGCTCACAAAGGCATGGATGGCCTTCTCCAGATCACTACAGCTAAGGAGTGACTTTACTTTAAAAAGCAGACGGAGCTGAAAGAAGCTGGTTTTCACATCAGAACTGATCTGTTTATCTAGCTTTAAGTTACAGTCAAGCTCCACTCCTAGATTTTTTACCACCTGGTTGGCGTGGGGGAGCGGAAAACCTAGACTGGGAGAGATGTTGCATGAATTACTGGAAGCACCAAATAAAATCCATTCAGTTTTATCGTTATTGAGGTGGAGAAAATTCTGAGACAGCCAGTGCTTAATGTCGTTTAAGCAGCTGGCAATAGAGTTGAAACCGAGTGAGGAACTGGGAGTGACCGGCAGATAGATTTGTAGATCATCTGCATACAGATGAAAAGACAGATTATGGCGTGCAATGATGGGTCCTAATGGTAGCATGTAAAGTGAGAAGAGAACAGGCCCCAGAATGGATCCCTGCGGTACACCAGAGGTCAAAGAGACTGAAGAAGAGGACAGATCACCAATCATAACAGAGAAAGTTCTGTCTGTTAAATAGGACTTAAACCACTCGAGCACAACACCCTGAAGGCCAACCTGCTGAGCCAAACGAGTGATTAGGACCTGATGGTCTACAGTATCAAAAGCTGCTGAGAGGTCCAACATCACCAGCAGAACAGGTTTTTTGGCATCAAGGGACAAA
This sequence comes from Nematolebias whitei, assembly GCF_014905685.2. NCBI lineage: Eukaryota > Metazoa > Chordata > Actinopteri > Cyprinodontiformes > Rivulidae > Nematolebias > Nematolebias whitei. The sequence continues at coordinate 53,768,127 of NC_056500.1, read as the reverse complement.
AGAATATCATTCTGTACTTTGAGTAGTGCAGATTCAGTGCTATGGCGGTGTCTGAAGCCAGATTGAAATTTTTCAAACAAGTTGTTGTGTTCTAAAAAAGATTGCAACTGAATGAAAACAACCTTTTCCAGAACTTTGGATAAAAATGACAAGTGTGAAATTGGCCTGAAATTAGAAAAAGCTGTAGGATCTAAACCCGGTTTTTTAAGAAGAGGCCTGACCGCAGCATGTTTGAAAACAGACGGGACATAACCTGAACTTAGAGAGCTATTAATAAATGTCAGAAGACAAGGACCAATAACATCCAAGGACTGCTTGAACATCTTAGAGGGAATGATGTCCAGGGTACAGTTTGTAGGTTTCATCTGCTGAACCACCTTAACGAGGTGAGGTAGTGAGACCAGGTGGAACTGATCAAGCACAGCAGAGGTTATTGATGGAGCACATAACTGAACAGCATTATATGTACTGACAATGTTCTGCTTGATAGAGTCTATTTTGTTCACAAAGTAATCAAGAAAACCATCACAGGTAGACTGTGTAGCAGTTTTCAGAACATTGATGGAGGGATTAATGACAGACTGAATGGTATTAAATAAAACCCTTGGCCGGTTACAACTGGTAGAAATTAAATTGGAAAGATATTGTGATTTGGCCTGCTGAACAGCTTTTTGATATTCATGAAGACAGTCTCTCAGTATGTCCTGGGACACATGAAGCCTGTCTTTCTTCCACCTGCGTTCTGCTTTCCTGCAACGTTGTCTAAAAGTCCGAGTGGTACCATTAAGCCAGGGATCTGGCTTGATTTTTGTAGAAGTCTGTCTTAAAGGAGCGATGGAGTCCAAGATCTTTGTAGAAGTGTATTGAAAGGAGGTGATAAATTCTTCTGGATGTAGAGATGAGTCCAGACTTTCAGCAGAGTAGAATTCAGTGCTTCTAAATGCAGCAGCAAACTGACCTGGAGTGGAGGGAGTGATGAAGCGGCAGCGACGTGCTGGAAGCATAGTTTTTACTGGGGGAGGAGTGGAAAATTCAAATATAATAGGAAAGTGGTCTGAAATACAAGTGTCCAAAATTTCTATAACAGATACACGAGGGCCGTGAGAGATGATTAAGTCCAAAGTGTGACCATGACTGTGTGTGGACCCTGACACAGATTGTGACAGGTTAAAAGAATCCAGAAGGCTTTGAAAGTCAGCAGAAAGTTGGTTACAGGGACAGCAAACATGAATGTTAAAATCACCACATAAAAGCAAACTGTCAAATTTTGGTAACAGTTCAGCTAACAGTTCTGAGAATTCATTAATGAAATCCTTATTATATTTTGGTGGGCGATATAAAACACCACACAGCAGGGGATGTGCAGATTCCATCACAAACAGCTGAAGCTCAAAGCTGCTGTAGTTTTTAGGAGGCAGTGGGCGGCAGGTGAGTTTATCACTGAACACAGCAGCGAGACCGCCCCCACGGCCAGACACACGTGGTGCACTCAGGTAGGAGTAGCCAGGTGGGAGGAGCTCAGAAAATGCACTGTTGTCCCCTGGTTTCAGCCAGGTCTCAGTCATCAGGAATAAATCCAAATGATGAGTAGAGATCAGATCGTTTAGCATAAAGGTTTTATTTGAGAGCGATCGGGCATTAAACAGGGCTGCACGCGCTGGTACACAGCCATTTGCGTCATCAGCTGCTCGGGCAAGCGGGCGGAGGTTCTGTTGCACGCAGCCCCCCCTCCTAGTCCCCACAGAGCGACAAGGTGGAAACTGAAAGTTGACACCAGAATTAACAGGAACGAGGCATCGATGACGATATACCAGGGAACGCCATAGGTCGACGATGCCAAACTCCGAAGGTAAGTCCTGCAGTAGAAGCCGATGATTACCCGTACTGTGAGAGGAGAGGTAGAATTTGAATTTGACGAGGACTCCCGCTCTCCTTCCACGTCTTCTGCGGCGTTTGTTGTGTAGCAACGTCCCGGTAGTGCGGCGTAGATAGGCTGGCACAGACACCAGGAAGGGCGGTGGTTTCTTAAAATGTCCAGTTTTACCAAAAACTGGTGCGTTGTTTAGCGAATCCTGGATCTTTAGCAGAGTTGAGCGGTCGTACAATAGAAGTGAGGATACATCATGGATGAAGAGAAGGCAAAACATGAGTAACTTTAACAAATTCAGGAGAGGTAGACTGCGTGCCATCAACAAAGGCGCCATCTTACATTTTAATCAAGCAGAACAGCTCAGAATCAAAGTTTCATCCTGCCTCAGCAATGCCAAACCACCACCTTCCAACATCAGTAGAGAGGAGAGGGATGCACTCCCCACTCTTAGCAAGGACAAAAACATCATCATTCTCCCAGCAGACAAAGGAAGGTGCACAGTGATTTTGAACCAGAAAGACTATCATGAGAAAGTTTGCACTCCTTAGTGACTTAATGTCGTGGCTGGAGGCCACCGTCCCTCTCAGCATCCTCATTCCAAACCAGTCTGGCAGTGGGACGTCTCATGCCCTGTTCTTTAACTAAAGTGCGCAAAATCTGGGTTTGGCCTGTCATAGCTCTGCTCTCTGTCAGCTCCTCTGTCATGCTGCACACTCAGTAATCACTCAACTCATGTCACCTGTCACCGCTCATTATCCCACAGCTCCACCACCTGGTCCAGTCAGTACTTAAGTTCACTCATTCCTTTCAGTCTGGGCCAGATTCTCTATCCTGTCTCATCAGCAGTAGACTTTCCAGCATTCCATTGATTGACTCATCACGTTCATGACCCGTGCCTTGACCACGACGACGCTTTTGCCTCAGCCCTCGTCTGCTTTTGCTCATCTGATCAGGTACCGACTCATGCTCTTGTTTTTTGACTCTCTTTTTGGATCACGTACTGGATACTTCTGCTGAACAACTGACTTCACGGTATGAACTCTGCCTTTCCCTTCTGACTGTTTTTTGGATCACGGATTAAAGGTCAAGCTCATTCTGTATCACGGACTTATCCTTATCCCTGAATCTGATTCCCACAGATTCATTTCCCCAATTAGTCTCTTTCCCCCTGCATCTACTAACCTTTGTCTTTTAGTTGCAAGCCTGTTGGACTCCGTTCCAGTGGACCTTAACATCAGTTCTACTTCTACTGGCAGCCCGCCACTACAACACTACCCAATCACGAACTACCAATCAGAAGATCTGAACCAGCCCAGAACCGGACCTACTCCAGAGTTTTACTTTATTTCACAATAAATCTTTTAACCCTCTCAGTGGTTGTTGTTGTTGTTTGCGATCCGGCCTCTGGTTCATGACATGGCCTGCATAATTTGGAATGTAATTTCTGCTGTACCCAGTCAGTCCTAGGAATGAGAGCATTTCTTTAACTGTCTGCGGTTTTGGATGATGTAAAATTGTGTCACGGTGTGAAGATGAGAGTCCCGCCCCTTTCTGCGAGATCATTCTCCCCAAAAAAGACACTTGACGCCTAGTCACCTGGAGTTTGTTTTTACTGACCTTAAAACCTGCTGCATGTAGGTGTTCTAAAACCTTCCTAGTCGCTTCTAATGAGTCTTGTGCAGTGGGACTAGCGATGAGCAGATCGTCAACATATTGAACAAGTATTGTTTCTTCTGGGAGCATTACCTCGCGCAAAACTTGTTTTAACACTTGATTAAAGATGCTTGGCGACAGCGCAAACCCTTGAGGTAGTCTTGTGTATCGCAACTGTTCACCACGAAAGGTGAATGAAAAAATGTACCTGCAGTCTTCAGCAAAAGGAAGACAGAAAAACGCGTTTGCAAGGTCTAGACAGCTAAACCATTCATGTTTCGGTGTCAGATTATTCAACGCCACGTATGGGTTTGGAACCGGCACGGTCTGAGTGATCAATAATTTATTGATGGCCCTCAGATCGTGTGCCATCCGGTATTTGTCTGTACCTGCTTTTTGTACAGGTAGAATAGGTGTGTTCCACTCTGCGTAGGAGGGTTCAAGGACGCCGCTTTCTTTTAAACCCTGGATTGTTTCAGCGATGCCTGCCTCTGCAGCTGGTTTGTGCGGATACTGTGTGATCCAAATTGGGTATGTGTGATGCACCTGGAACGTTATGGGAGGGCAGTGTATCAGTCCCACATCCGTGGGCCCCTCAGACCATAATGACCCAGGCATACTATCAATTAAAGGACCTGCACGCGGGTGGTCCGTCAGTTCACGACCGTGCTCTCTGGGGAGCACATCATGTTGCATCAAAGCTACATCATGTGCCACAGAGTCGACTGAATAACACTCACAGCTGGGGGAATACCAGACGGATGTTAAAGATGTTTGTACCCAATCGGAGGCCTCTGAGGCCCTCTTGACCATAGGCCCTAAGTCTCTTGCTTGAAATTTCGGATTTAACGCTAGTGAGATATGAGGTGCCGCTTCAGTACCCATCATGTACCACCCCTCCTGTTCTTGTGTTAAGTTAACAATCGCTGCTCCTCCCTCCTTGCCAACAATAATATTCCCATTCTCAATAGGCCAGATGTTCCCTGCCAGTTGTTCTGCAAAGTGGTCTTGGAACACCTCATCTCCTCTGCGGTCATAAAAGAGAGTGACAAGTGGGGGATCAGGAGGAGCTGAGTATGGATGCAAAGTCAGGAGCCAAGGCTTCCACTTCAGGTAAGCAGAAAAGATACCCCCACCACCCATGAAATCAGGTTCAAGCAGTCCCCAATAGATGTCAACATATTCATCATGGACGGGTTGGATCACACACTGTGAGTGAGTAGTGGTGACCAGTCCACACTCCAGCGAGGTGCCATCTGGTAACCTCACCACAAGTCCATCGGAAGAACACAAAATTGAAGCTCCCAACCTGATGAGAAGATCTCTCCCTAAAAGGTTAGCTGGTGCATTTTCAGCTATCACAAAGGGATGTAACAGAGTCTGTGTGCCCACTTTTGTGAGAAGTGGACACGTCACCGGCAGTCTTTGCTTAGCCCCAGAAAATCCAACCACCTCCACCGACCTATTCAACAGTTCACAGTCTTGTGGGAAGTGAGTAATTGTTGAAAATGTCGCTCCTGTATCAACTAGAAACGGCAACTTTTCCGTTCTAACTGTCACCTCCAGTGTTGGGTCTGCCCCTCCTCCAACACTTAGCATTTTCTGTGGGGTGTCTCATTGTTGCTGGAACCCCATCCCCTCTGTCCCGAGAGGAAGATGTCCAGCTCGTGGTTGTTGTTGCTGCTGGACCGGTGGTGGACCTGGCATCGGGTGTACGAAGGGTTGTGGTGTGCCCATGTGTTGTTGGAATGGCCTCTGCTGCCCCCCTCGTGACATGTGGGTTGGTGCGGCCAGGTAGTAACAATCTCTCGCCCAATGTCCCTGCTGGCCACAGATGAAACAGGCATCCCCCCGCTGTCCCCATTGTGAAGAACCCCAACCCCAAGACACTGGCCTCGGCCTCGCGCCCCCTCTTCCCCGTCCAACTAACCTCGCCGGATGCCCCCCTCTGGCCCTCCGGCCTGTAGTTTCCGACCACTGTTGCAGAGCAACTGTTCCAGAGGAAACTGCCTCCTCATTTCCCTCTGTAACTGACTGTACAGACATTTGTTTCTTATCCTTGTTCTTTTTATCCTCAGCCTGTTTATGTCTGGCATCCGTCAACTGAAGTTTAAGCAGCTGTGTACGCATAGTTTCTAATTCCGCTGCTTCTTTGTCTTCTTGTTTTTTCTCATACTTTAAACAATGTATTACGTGTTTCTCCCAACGGTCAGGAGATGCTGTGAGCAAATCAACATTTTTCTCTAACTCGTCTACTACTTCTTTCGGTAGAGAGTCAAGAACGGCTTTTCTAAAATATGGGCGTTGTTGGATGGCTTGTGCATGTACACCTGTCACCCTCTCCCAAGTGTCTTTACACTGTTCCATAAACTCCCACGGGTCTATAGTCTTATCCCACTTGAATTCGGGTACCGCTACACCAGCTGGTAATGGGTATAGTGTTCTTATGATAGGCGCAATATGCACAAACACGTCGCACAACGGAGTCTCATCTGGTAGTTCTAAGATCCTACAACGGCCCCGAGAAGTCGCTATAGGAGAGTACAGGTATGTCTGGACGGTGGCGTGGTTAGCACAGCGAGCAAAAATGGCGTTCAGATCCCCCACTGCCAGGGTCACACCTAAAGTAAGGGCATTAAACTTTTCCAGCCAGCGTCCTCCACCCTGAATCAGCGGTGGCAATTTCTCTGTTATCGACTCCAAATCACGTATATGAAATGGCTTATAACGTGACACCTCGCCTGTCGCACCCTGAGTACTCATTAATGGAAGTTGATTAACCACAGTATAACCTCTCTCCATATCTGATACTGCTTCCGCCTCCCCATGACCCTGAGCAGACGTGACCTCTGGCTGACCTGGACCAACATAAGCCCATCTGTCGGGTGGCCTCCTCACTCTTCCTGAAGTTGTCCCCCGTGTACGCACCCCCTCATCTTCCTCTACTAATCCTGTCAAAGAACCCTCAATAAACAGTTTGGTACATTTATCCATAGGGCTGCTGGCTCGCGTACTCTCCATCCGCTGTGGAGTCTTACTGCGGTGTGTCCCACTTGGACCCGGAACCTCAGTCCACACGTCTCCCCTCACACTGTCACGTGAACTACTCTTCCACCGAGCCTTTCTGCCTTCCTCCTCCTCACAGTCAGACAACTCATTAAGAAACCGCTGTCGTCTCTGTGCAGTCATTCTGCTACCAATGCCCCCTAAGTAACCATCCAGAGTACCACCTTCCTCAGAATCAGTCTCCTCAAATGACAGTCTGCCTTTATGAACCTGCAACACCGGATAAGTCCCAGCAGGTGGCGCTGTCGGCAATGTCACGTCAGTCCCAGCAGGTGGTGCTGTCAGCAACGTCCTGTCAGTTCCAGCAGGTGGTGCTGTCAGCAACGTCATGTCAGTCACATAAGGTGGTGGTTCACACTTTTCTGTCTCACCCAAGTTTTGTACACTCTGACACAACACTGCTAATTGTGTATACATACCCTGTACCTGTCTGCGTTTATCTAACTTCTTCTGTAGCTTCAGACGTTTTACACATGATTTGCAGGTCAGCAAATCTTCAGTAATCTCCTGAATTTGTTTGTTCTGATCTTTAACTTTGTCCCAAGCTAGTTGTGTGAGTGTGTGTGACGATCCTGCCTCAGCCTGGACCAGCTGATGCAGAAGGCTGTCCAATTCTCTACATTTACCTGTATTTGCTGCGTGTATAACATTAATAACAGCTTTAACTCTTTTTGATTGTTCTTGTAGAGTTTCCACAGGAGTTACAGATTTCTTATTTATGAGCTCCATATCTGCTGACATCATTCACACAAACATTCATTCAAATGTCTTTATTCTCATACATTACTGGCATCTGTTGAGAAAAAACAACACAAGCCTTCAACTTCAGCAAGTAAAGACTTGTAATTGCCTTATTCAACGGCGCCCCCTTGCAGTCAGGATATGGATGCTCCAGTCAGTCCGAGTCACCTGACACAGACAGAGAACAACGCACACACTTTCACCTAAAAGGACAGAGCAAAAAAAGAAAAGGCTGCACCTTCCCCCACCCCCATTTAAACAGAGAGAAAACAAATCTTCTATGTCAGCCTCACACACACGCGGTCCCACAGATAAGGGAGACAGGAAGAAAAAGAAAAGTAACACCTCCCCCACAGCAGCACCACAGAGCAGAAAACCAGAAGAAGAAAGAAAGAAAAAAGAAAAAAGCTTCCTCTCACAGACACACACAGTCTCAAGTCTTCCAGAACACCAACCCCCCTCACACGAGGCCTGCATAGCACACGGCACGACTAAAAAATAAGAACCCTAAAATGATCCCTGATCACCGGAAATTTGGTAAACTCACTAAGTCCCAGACTTTTTCACATTTTCCTTTGAAGTAAACTATTAATGGAGCGCAATTGAACAACCAGTCAACAGTTGTAGTGGAGCGCCCACGCCACAGCTCATCAAGTCCCCGACTTGATTTAACCTTAATCTCGTCAGATTAAGGGTTTGATCGCCACATCCGCTGAGAAAAAAGGGAAAATGTGTCGGCCACGTCCTACGTGACCTCCGGCAGGCTTCTTGCCTTCCTCCGGTCACAAGTAAAACTTGTGAAACTATCTACAACACATACCTAAATGGTAAACTAAGCCGTGCAAGGTACACACACACGAACGCACGCTGCGTTCAACACCCAACGTCTGACTACACATAATCCGTTTGTCAGAAGTATCACTAATTACCGTAAATTAGCTTATCAACCATCTTAATTTCCGGAGATGGTACGAAAACCCACAGATGAACAAATAATTTAGTTTACGGCCGAATTGCGGACCTTTCTGAGCCTTACGACCAACATAGGTAAAATCCGCTTACCTTTTTTAAAAAGTGGGCCCAGTTCTCTCTGTGGGGGTACCGTACCAACTCGATCCGATCCAGACTAGACCTCGTCACGCTGCACGTTCGGGGTCACCAATCTGTCGTGGCTAGAGGCCACCGTCGTGTTCAAAAACAGCTGAGACGGCCACCTTAGTTCAAAAGATTTATTTGACAACGGATTACAAG
>NC_056500.1:53757662-53759446 GCF_014905685.2 Nematolebias whitei | reverse complement strand
AGACGGCCACCTTAGTTCAAAAGATTTATTTGACAACGGATTACAAGTATTCAGAAATCATTTAAACAAGATACAATTGTATGCATACAAGGGGCATTTTACCGAACCGACCTTCTGCAGATGAGTCTCCAAGCAAATGCCCAGATCTGCAGCCTCCTGTCCCTGGATCTTATCACAGATTTTAGCAGGCCCTTCCTCTGATTGGTTTAGACGAAAAGGTTGCCATGGTTACTCTGCTCTGTCAGGGACTTTCGACATTCTTTAGATAAGAGTTCTCATGATTTATTGAAATCAGTTCTTTGTTTTAGCTTTTTTTATTTTAACCTAATTATACCTTAGTGATACCAAATGATTCTGTTCTAAAGTTAGTTTCGTTCTAGGAATAATTAATAACTATTAATTATTAACTAACTCCTGTCTGTGTGGTTTTGATTGATCTCTCTGGCTTATACTCGTGTTTCAGTTAGCTGAGCCACCCTGCCCCCTCTAACAAAGACTCTCTGGTATTTTACTATGAAGATTAAGCCTGTATTCCTCTGAACCGGCCCCCTCATCAAATAATGGTTGTACGGTTACCTGCTAATTGTTATTATGATACTAATTCTACTTAGTCAAACTATCTTAAGTCTAAATTAAAGAAATGTGTTCTAGTTCTCTATATATGTTTAATCAGTCATTGTGTGTGTGTGTGAGCGTGTGTGTGTGTGTGTGAGTCCATACTCAGAGACACTTCCCTGGAGTCTAATCAGTATCTTACCTGCTATGAGTCGCTTGTAATTACATCAAAATGTGAATTTATAAGATTGTGAATTTATAAGATTGTCTCTAGCTAATGTAAGATTATATTTAAGCAAAGTAATTGATTAATATTTAAATGATTGTAAGGTAGTGAAACCCTTCAAAAATGACACATACACACATTTTATAACATGGAATTTCAAGCTTGATTAAAATAATAAAAGATAAAACATGAAATCCAACAATCCCCCTCTTGGTCTATCACAAACGATAGACCAACTAAACCTCAAAGGCTACAGGTATTTTGTCTCAGCCAACTGCAGGTGATCCTGTCCTGGCTGCGAGGAGTCCTCACTGGCCTGGATCACAGGACATGCTGTACCTGTGCCCACCACTCCATCAAAGTTAATCATTTGCGCGACTGCAACCTTAGCGCACGGTGCAACACACCCCAACAAGACACAAAAAAGAACAATAATAGCTAGAGGAGGGGCCAAAAGTTTGAGTAGCACCTGACTCCAAGACCCCCTCATGCACCATGACAAAAATCCCTCTGACCCTGCAGGAGGATCCTCTTCTTTAGCCTTCTGCAGCCCTCTCAGCTGTGATAGGGCCTCTGTTACCCTGCCTTGGGGGTCTGCACTACTCTCATCAGGGATGTAAGTACAACATGCATCCTTACCAATAATCTCACACACTCCACCTCTAGATGCAGTTAACAAGCCCAAGACCATTCTATTCTGTAACACCATTACCCTCAAGGCTGACAATTCCTCAGAGATGCCCTCCAGCGCCTTAATTGTTGAATTAATGAAAATTCCAAAACGGTAATCTAATGTTTCCACCCGTAAAAGGAGTTTATCAACTCCAGCCCACGGAAAAAGTGAAAGCATTACCTTCTCCCCCGTCGTCCAGTGTTTAAATTTTTCTGGCACGTCTGAACCCCAAATAGAGTCGTGCGGCCTGATGCCCACAGCCCTTCTTTGCCTGACATAATGAGAGCCATTACTTACAGACACCAGAAATGATTCGTCTGTGACCGCCAC
>NC_056500.1:53753583-53757562 GCF_014905685.2 Nematolebias whitei | reverse complement strand
GAAAAATGTTGGATTGTATACCTGGATTATTGAGCATGGACTTTGTTGGTTTGAACCAGTTTGACATGATTGTCGACGAGGAAGAGGGCTGGCACCGGAGGAGGGTGCGTGCCAAAGAGACCATCTTAGCACCAACATAACTGGTTTGTTCCACTTTGGAGTAAGCTGTTGGGGGAAGAATCAGTTTTGTGTTGTGCGTTTCCTTGACTGATGAAGCCTTCTGGATCGAAGGCGAAACGTTTCAGCACAAAAAAAGAAACTGTCCAGATGACCTGACTGAAAAATGTTGGATAGATCCAGGATATTTTTTGACCAATATGCCAAACCTGTCATTAAACTATGGACACTTTCGTTATATTTCATTAAAGCAAGCTAAATTGAAAATTTGATTTAAAAAAAAACAAAAAAAAAAACGATAGCTGTACCCTTGATAATACATATAATGCACAATTGTCAAAAGAAAATTTGGGGCTCACTGTTTTGAAACTGAATTCCACCAGACCAACTTACAAACGTTCAGACCAATTTACATCAAGCTAGTCAAACTAAAAACATGTTACAATAAAAACTACAGTACAAAAAAAAAAATCAAACAAAAAAAAAAAAAGTACCGTACCTCACCATTTTTTTAATAGGAAATGACCACATGTATAACAAGAGTAGCATTATGGCACATTATATGCCCGTCGACTAACTATCATACAGTAATACAGTATAGCAATGACCTGGACAAGCACAGACTTGAATAACCTTTGATCTTGATTTGTGACGTTGATCTAAGACTGTTTCCACTACCTTCATTCAAGGAGGGTGCCCCGTCCTGTCAACAGAACCGAGCGCCCTATCTACAAAATCCCCCACCTCAGGGAGCTGAGGTTTTAGCAACAAGATGATAAGTTCAGACCTCTAGTACTGTGATGCTCCACTAATCCAGGGGAAACACTGTTCGAGATGCAGTCATGAAAAAATTAAGTGACATGCTATTTAGTGGTGGTACAAATGTGAATCAAGTTTCTATAAATTATCTTGGGCAGATCTGAAGTTATGGCCAGGACAAGTAAAGATTTTGTATAATGTTTGACCTTGTTTTATGACCTTGATCTTCAAGCTGGGCTGATGAAATGTATTGTAATTTCCAGACTATAAGCCGTGACTTATTTTGCACATTCTGAATGCCATGGTTTACACAATGCTGCAGCTAATTGTAGTGAACTCGGCCTCCGACCAAAACCTGCCTCTGAAGACCTTCATGGGACATGAACTGTTATTTCATTGATTTGAATCCAGAAATACAAATTAGCTCATTCAGAGACTGTCTAATTGTATCCTGAAGTAATCAATTGAAAGAACACTCTTCTTTTTATATTATCATTACTATTTTACAATATCTTGATAATCATTTTTTCATTTTTTTTCATTTAGCCTTTATTTATCCAGGTTAGTCTCATTGAGCCACGAGAACTCATTTTCAAGAGAGACCTGTTTAGGAAGCACATGGTGGGGGTTAAGGGCCTTGCTCATGGGCCCAGAGTGGGGCGAATGAGGGTGGGGGCAAGTGTGGGTGTTTCACCTACCCCACCCACAATTTTGATGTTGTCGGGGCCGGGGCGTGAACCGGCGATCTTCGGATCACAGGCCCACCTCTCTAACCTCTGCGCCACCAATCCCCCAATAATCAAAGTGTGTTTAGTTCATATCATTTCTAATGTTGAAGTGAACCACTCATTTTAAATCAACTGTGAAACAGTATTAATGATTTTTTTAATCCTCATTTAAATTAGAAATCAAGTTAAATGTCTATTTACAAAGTAATTATGCATTTTGATTTTCTGTCTAAAGGAGAAGTAGTGATGTTGGTCAAAAGTCAGTGACAGTCAGAAAGAAGTTGTTAGAACGAAGTGTCCTGTTTTTAAACCTAGCAGACAGTAAAAAAGAAGCAACTGGCACCTGCTTCCTCTCAATTCTTCAAAACATTTCTCTGTCTGTACTAAACATTCCTAAACATTCCTGCTGTCTTTTTGACTTTAAATAACCCTCTGACATCACTGAAACACACCCCCTGTTGGTTGTTTCAACCAATCAGGAAGTCCTGAGTGACCGGAAGTGAGAACTCTTTAAAAGTCCACACTTCCTGGAACTATTCAGTCTAGCCCCTCTTCTGGAGTCTACTCTGTCTTACGGAGTCTACTCCGTTCTTCTGAAGTCTTGGATCTGAGTTGAACTCAGTCTTTGATGGAGTCTTCTCAAGCCTTGTGGAGTCTTCCACTTCTGAGTGGAAACTCTGACGGACTCACAGATGCTGGCTGTGAATCCACCCGGGTGTAACGCCTCCAACTTCGAAGGGAGCTGAGTCTGTTTGTTGAACGGAGTAAACCGACACGACTTCTGACAATGACCAGCTGCTCTCACCGGAGACGCTGGAAGGTAGCGTTGAAATGGACCCGACACCGGAGCTGATTTATCTACTGCGAAGGTAACGAGTCGTCACGTGCTAAGTGTTCCGGAGGTTTGAGCTGGTGTTGGAAGAAGCGTGCCATCCTGGTCCAAACATACATCTCCATTCACCCATCTTTTCTTTAAACCTCTAAATTCCTTCCTTTAAACTCTTCTATTTTGCCAGTAATCTAGATGCCTTCAGAAATGTCTTGTTGTCTTATTAGTAAAGCGTGCCAAGTTTTATTAATCAAAACCAGATCAGCTAATCATGTGTGCATGTTTTGATGTTAAATTTTGATTCTGTTAAATACATGACCTCATTTATTCTGATGGGTCAAAGGAAACTTAACATCTCGTCACTGATTAAACAATCCTTAGAGTTACCTCGTCACATGGCATTAATTTAACTCGAAAAAGAAAGAACCCGTTATATTTAAATAATTAGTAGTGAAGGTACAGCAAAGCTGACCTTGACACACTACATAATTTTTTTTTTTTTAAATTGACGGACTAACGAGCTTCATGCCACCAAAACATTTAGTCTCCTCACACCTGGGTGCTCACAGAGCTGCCCAATACATGCCTCTCTTGGGAGGTGGGTCCTCGTGACTCAATGAGACTACCTGTATAAACAAAAGGTAAAAAAAAATCTGACCAATGAAATTATCAAACAGGTCATAGTGGACCTATGAAACAGGGATGGAAGGAGGGAACCGGGGGGGCTTCCCCCGAAGGACAGCACAGGCTTGCACTGGAGGAAGATGAATATAGCGATCAGTGATTGATTTCCTGGTAGGCTACTGTATTTTTTTTTTTAACCAGCTGTGTTACAGGCATTGTTAAAAAAAAACCATTTACTATATGTATTTATGTTACGGGTAAGTATTTAATTAAAAGTTTTAAAAAGTTTTCTGTGTAAATATCTCATGTTACAATGTGGACACCAACTGCATATATATCAAATAATATCATGGCTTACAGTACATCTTCAAAAAGTTTTGTCATATAACTTAATTTCTAAAACAACTCCATTGGCTCCCATTCCATTATCAATGGATTTCAAGGTTTTGGTTTTGACTTGGTGAGCTCTGCATGGACAGACACCAATATACATCTCAGAACTTTAACATCCCTACACTCTGATCAGGACTTTGAGGTCCTGTGATCAAGATCTGCTGATTGTCTCCCAGACAAAACTGAAAACTAAAGGAGACAGATCCTTTTCTTCTGTGGCTCCAAGACTCTGGAACTCCCTTCCTCCAATTCTCTGATCAGTGGACTCAGTGGCTTCAGCTAAAAATGCATCTTTTTAAATCTGCCTTTGCTTAAATTTGTTTTGTACACTTGTTTATGTTGTTTGTCAAAGCACTTTGTGATTTTTATCTTGAGAAGCACTATATGGAGCTGATGGACGGCAGCTCCCCCCGGCTTCTCTGTAGTCTTTTATCATCAAACTGACCCGTTTTTTGAACCGGACTAAAGTTGGTCCCCCTTCCAACCGAATTCGGTGTTCAGTGACTCAGAGAGCCGGACGGGACCGTCC
>NC_056500.1:53744223-53753483 GCF_014905685.2 Nematolebias whitei | reverse complement strand
TCCCACACAAGACAGGCTCTAGAGCAATGTGGATATCCTAACTGGGCATTCCTGAAAGCAGAGAAGAAACCCAAACAGGACTCCAGTCAGCCATCAGGTGAAAAGGAGGAACCCAGACCCAGACCAGTGGTCATTCCATATGTTGAGGGAGTATCAGAGAAACTGAGATGTTTATTTTCTAAACATAACGTCCCAGTGGCTTTTAAACCCCAAAATACATTACGGCAAAGACTGGTTCATCCCAAAGATCCAGTCCCCCGGCACAAACAGAGCAATGTTGTGTATGCTGTTCAGTGTCAGGAGGGTGATCAGTCTTACATCGGGGAAACAAAACAGCCACTGGCCAAAAGGATGGCCCAGCACAGAAGATCAACATCATCAGGCCAGGACTCTGCGGTCTACACTCATCTCCAGGCCAGCGGTCACTCTTTCAGGGATGAAGATGTTCACATCCTGGATAGAGAGGAACGATGGTTTGAAAGAGGAGTAAAGGAGGCCATCTTTGTGAAAATAAATCGTCCATCGTTAAACAGGGGTGGAGGCCTCCGGGTTCAACTGTCCCCCTCTTACAATGCTGTGATTGCTAGTATCACTCAGCCCTCTGTGAACAGTAAACAGCCATCAGTGTGCTAATGATCCATTGTTAGGCTGATGGTCCTTCTTGAGCATGTGATCAGCTGGTTTTGGTTGTCAGCAGCAAAACTGGTTGATCCACTCTGAGACGGTGCTATTTAAGAGACTGAGCTGAAAACAGTATCTCAGACTGAGGAAGTCTCTCAGATGAGAGACGAAACGTTTCTACATTTTTTTGTTGATTTGCTTTGTTTTTTTGTTTTTTTGAATGTCCAGAGGACCAGATTTAACTTTTTTAGAGTCTTAAAGTTGCATTATAGGTTTTTGAAAATATAAATATATAAATATGTTCTACCTTATCTGTGAGGTGGAGGTGAACAGTTGAATCTTATCCTGATGAAGTAGATATTCTGTGTTGAGCCATGCATCTGTGAAGAGGCTGTTTAGTTTCTCCAGTGTAGAGGTCTGGACAGTCCTCGCTGCACTGGTCCACATACACTACACCACTCTGTTTGCGTATGGGTGTTCTGTCCTTAGGGTAGACCAGCCTCTGTCTGAGAGTCCTGCTGGGTTTGAAATGTACTGGGATGTTGTGTTTGTTGAAAATCCTTCTGAATTTCTCTGATACTCCACCAACATAAGGGATGACAATGTTTTTCCGTCTGTTGTTCTCCTTTTTCTGTTTATTATTGTGTTTTGTAAATTTCCTCGCTGACTTGACAAAAGCCCAGTTAGGATTTCCACATATTTGGAGAGCTTCTTGGATGCGTTTCTGTTCCTTTTCCTTCCCTTCTGTCTTCGTGGGGACGCGTTCGGCCCGATGCTGTAAAGTTCTGATGATAGAGAGTTTGTGTTCCAGTGGATGGTGGGAGTCAAACAGAAGATACTGGTCTGTGTGGTTTGGTTTTCTGTAAACTTCAATGTTGAGGCTGTCCTCCCTCTCCATCTGAACCAAACAGTCCAAAAAAGGCAGCTTGTTCTCGTTTGCATCCTCTCTGGTGAACTTGATGTTGTTATTGACCGAGTTAATGTGTCTGGTGAACGATTCTATTTCCTTGGCTTGGATTTTGACCCAGGTGACCTCCACATATCAGAACCAATGGCTTGGCGTTGTTCCCTCATAGGAGTTTAGGGCTCTCTTTTCCACTTCCTCCATGTAGAGACTGGCAACAATGGGTGACACTGGAGATCCCATTGCACAGCCGTGCTTCTGTCTGTAAAAACTGTCATTGAACTTAAAATAAGTGGTGGAGAGACAGAGATCCAACAGGGTGCAGAGCTGGTCTGGGGTGAAGTTGGTCCTGTTGATTAAGTCCTTGTCTTGTAGAAGTTGTTTTCTGACAGTTTCTACTGCTTCAGAGATGGGTATGCATGTGAAAAGAAGTCACATCATACGATACAAAGGTTTTTCCTGGGGTTAGTTTCAAATGTTGAATTTTGTTGGCAAAAAATCAATGGAGTTCTTTATGTGATGAGGTGTGTTTCCAACAAGAGGAGCTAAAATACCAGCCAGATGTTTAGCAATATTGTATGTCATGTGTATGCATTCTCATCTGGAGTTTTGTGGTTCTACCTGGTTCTGACAAAAATCGTTGGGTGGTATTTTGATGGCTTTTTAGCTGGCTTTCTGCTGGACTGGCCCCTCGTGGTGACTTCATTCGGTGTGGGGGAAGTGTACCTGTGTCCCCCAAACTGGTCCAGAACCGAACCGAGTTGGCTGTGGTGGACTTGGTCTTTAATAGAGCCAATCTCAGCTTCAGTGAGCAGCCCGTTATCTTTAAACAAAGGACTGTCCACCTCCGTGGGAATCACTGTGTTCACCTGGAGGAGACGCTCTGCTGCTTTGAAGCACCGCCGGAACCGGACCGGAGCATAACCGGGCCAGGGACAGCTTCAGCCTCTTCGGTCAGTCTCATCATTGTTCATCAGAAGTAGCCTCTCGTGCTGTGGAGCGCCGGAGACAGACTGGAGCAGAACCCAACCGGACTAGTATCGACTTCTGCCTCTCTGGTCAGTCTTGTCGTTTTTCACCGGGGGTAGCCTCTCGTGCTGTCGGGTGCGGAAGTGACGGGCGGAGAAGAGGAGTGAAGTGCGGAGAAGCAGCACTGTGTGATGCTCGAGAGAAGTCCGTAGTTTGCATTAGAGTTGCTGCAGGCCTGCATCCGAACTCACCTGGATAATAAATAATTTTTATTCCGGATCATGCTGTTGTCCGCTGTTGACCTGAAACGAGCTAGGACCATGCCTTTCATTTCAGGAGGATTTGCTGACAACTCGCTTTCTGGTAGCTCGCTCTGCTATTTGCTACAAATGATCTGTTCCTGCCTGTTGATTCTGGACCCAGCTTCTGTTTCTCAAGGGAGCATCCATCCATCTTCACAGGGGGTCTGGAGCCCCCCTCGGCCCAACTCAAACTGCAGGTGGGCCACCTCGTCGGATTTGTTTGCCCATTTGATTTGTGACACTTTATGGTTTGAGACTTTTCTGCCCCATTCATATTATTGTCATTATTTTCAGATCTCAGACTATCTGGAGTCACTGAATCTTGTTAATACACCTGGATCTGCCCATCACTGCAACTTTCACTGTTTTTGGGTTCTGAATGATCACGTCTTCATCAGTGTTTCTCATGGTTAAATTACGAGGGCTAATTGTCACACTGTTAACTCTTGTAATTACACATCAATCATGAAAAACTCAAGAAAATGTCAGATAATAATGTTGTTACTGCTCTCAGAGATTCATGCCCAACCCTGGACCCCCCACTAATTACAGCACATCAAATGACTTTAAGAACATGTCAGGTCTTCATTTTCTACATGTAAACGCACGTAGCCTTCTGAGAAAACTTGACGCCTTGAAAATTCTGGTCAGTTCTTCTGGGGCAGATGTAATCTTCATCTCTGAAACCTGCCTCAACAATTCTGTACCGAATAATGACCTGGTAATCAATGGATTTAACATCTATCGCTGTGATCGTCAAAAAAGGGGGGTGGGGGGTGGAGGCGCTATTTACATCAGAGATTCTCTGGTTTCTAGTCTTGTGTCTGCTAAAACAATCCCAAACCAGTTTGAGGCCTTAGCTGTAAACATAACTTTGAATGGAGGCCAGATCTTATCTGTAGTGGGTTGTTATCGTCCCCCCTCAGCAACATCTGAGGCTCTGTCCTCCCTGATGGAATTCCTTGGAAATTTAAAATTCAAAGAGATTTTTTTGGCAGGAGATTTCAATATTGACTGGACTAAATCAACTCCCCTCTGTGATAAATTCAAGGAATGTTGCCTGTCACTTAATCTAATCCAACTGATTGACTCTCCCACTAGACCAAACAAAAACTGGCCTGAAAAATCTTCCATCTTAGACCTGTTTCTAACAAATATGCCTCACAAATTCCCTGGTACATGTGTATTTGCTGACATTTTGAGTGATCATTGTGTAAAAGCAGCTCTCAGAGATATTAAACTTCCACCTTCTAAGCCCAGAATAATTCAAAAAAGGGATTTGAAACGTTTTTGTGAATTCCTCTGGGATCTAGCCCACTTTGACTGGCATCGTACTCTATTAACTGACGACGTGAACTCAGCTTGGAACTATTTTCGTAATAGTTTAATTTATTTTGTGAACAAACATGCTCCTTTTCGTCAGTTCAGAATAAAGGGATGAGACAGACCCTGGTTTACTCCAGAGCTAGCTGACCTCCTGCATAGGTGAGATCATCTTTGGGCCACAGCGAGAAAATCTGGCTCAGACACTGATTGGTTGAGTTTTCGACAGATGAGGAATAAATGCACAACTGCCATCAAAGCAGCAAAACATAACTATTTCTTATCTCAGACCTCCAAAAATCTAAATGACCATAACAGATTCTGGAAAAACATCAAATCTTTCTCAGGCAGCTCCCAATCATCTGACCTCCCATCACAATTTCTCGTTAACTTTGTTCCTGTATTAAATAAGCATGAGATCCTGAACCGTATCAACAAACATTTTGTCACTTCTAGTTCATTATTTGACACAGTTACTAATGGAAAATCAGACATTTCACATAATAACCAAACTTCTACAAATCAAATCCCTCCTATAAATCAATCCTCGGTTAATCACACCTTCTCTTTTTCTCCGTTCTTAGTTAGTGAGGTCAATAAACTGTTAAAAGGTCTTGATCCTAAAAAATCTGCAGGACCAGATGCTGGTCACTCATATCATTGTAGTCCCTGTGACTCACATCTTTAACCTGTCCATAAGCCAAAACTTCATTCCAGATGCTTGGAAAACAGCCTTTGTTCTTCCTTTGCTGAAGGGAGGTGCCCCCACCTCACTGAACAACTATTGACCAATCTGTAAACTCTGCATTTTAGCCAAGGTTCTAGAAAAACTGATCAACTCTCAAATCAAAAATTACCTGGACTCATTTAACATCTTACCACCACATCAATCTGGTTTCAGGAAACAACACAGCACAACCACTGCTTCACTGAAGGTTCTTAATGGCGTTGTTGAAGCACTGGATGCCAAGGATTATTGTGCTGCACTTTTCTTAGACCTGTCTAAAGATTCTGACACTGTGGATCAGAACATCTTGTGTCATAAACTCTCAGAAATTGGTTTCTCAGAACACACCATTGGTTGGTTCTCCAACTATCTTTCAGATCGGAGGCAACATGTTCAACATAATGGTACTTCCTCCAGTTATTTAACAGTCAACAATGGTGTACTACAAGGCTCAGTCTTAGGACCCACCCTCTTTACAATCTACATAGGTAGTGTAGGTCAAAGCATTCCTGATGCCTCCTTACATTTCTATGCTGATGACACAGTTGTTTATTGTCAACCTAAAACAGATAAGGATTTCCAGCTTTTGCAATCCGCATTTGACATAATCCAGTCTGATTTGTTCCGCCTCAAACTTGTCCTAAATGCTGACAAAACCAAAGGGATGCTTTTTTCAAACAGGAAGTCGGTCTCAGCAGTTCTTCCTCCGATTTTATCCTCAAATGGTGTCCCCATTGAGTTTGTTGATTCCTATAAATATTTGGGTATCTTGGTCGACTCACATCTCTCTTTTAAGCTCCATGTGGAAAACCTAGTAAAGAAACTGAAAGTTAAACTGGGTTTCTTTTTCAGAAACAGATCCTGTCTAACCCTGAATGCTAGGAAACGCCTTGTATCTGTGACTTTCCTTCCCTCCATTGATTATGGTGACATTATTTACATGAACGCTCCTACAAGAACCCTGCAGATGTTGGATGCTGTCTATCATGGTGCACTAAGATTCATAACTTGCTGTGATTATCGTACCCACCACTGCACCCAGTATTCAATGGTTAACTGGACATCATTAACTTCACGCAGACTCTCTTACTGGTACATTTTCATCTTTAAATCACTTCTTGGTCTGCTGCCTTCATTCATCTCCTCCTATATGTCTCTGCGTGAGTGCAGCTACAGCGTGCGCTCTCAGGACATTATTACCTGCAGTGTTCCCTCAGTGAGGACTGAACTTGGCAAAAAGGCCTTCTCCTACTCCGCTCCTGTTTCCTGGAATATCTTACAATAAGATCTGAAGCTCTCGACCTTGACCTCTCTAAGTGGCTTTAAGAATCTGTTGGACTCCTGGCAGGGACCAATGCAGACATGTTCCTGTTTTTAGTTTTCTACATTCACCTTATAATCTAGCTGTTTTTGGTACTTTTTTTGCCATCTTATTTGTTGAAAAAACAAAACAAACAAAACAAATCTGTATGACTTTTTATAACTGTCTATTGTTGTAGCAGTTGTCCACTGTTGTCATCATTCTTTGTTGAAATCAGGTCTCTCTTGTAAAGGAGTCCTCAAGGCTCAGTGTGATTAACCTGTCTAAATAAAGGTTGAATGAATATAAATAAAGTATTACTTACTTACTTATAGACAAGCAAGACCTATATACTGTATATGTCCAAGATTTTTCTTTTTAAATTTAGTGGGCACGTCTTATCCAGTCCTGAAATTACGATATATGCGACACTCCGTCTAGTGATGATGCATTTGAATATCAAGTTTCAATAAATTATCTTGAGCAATTTAGAAGTTACGGGCGTAAAACAAAGTGCTCCTATACTCATATTATATTATATCCCCATATATTTATGAAACAGACAATGCAACATAAGCAATCATGTTTGTTTTTTAAGCAAACAGAAATATATAAAAATGATGAATGTAAAAAGTTTAACTTTTATTTCCTGATGCATGCTCAATAATCCAGATAGAAAAATCTAAAAAAGTTCAATCTGGTCCTCTGGACATTCAAAAAAACAAAAAACAAAACAAAGCAAAACAATCTAGATACGTTTCGTCTTTCATCTGAAAGACTTCCTCAGTCTGAGGTGCTGTATTCAGCTCAGTCTCTTAAATAGCACCTTCTCAGAGTGGATCAACCAGTTTGCTGCTGACAACCAAAACCAGCTGATCACATGCTCAAGAAGGACCATCAGCCTAACAATGGATCATTAGCACACTGATGGCTGCTTACTGTTCACAGAGGGCTGAGTGATACTAGCAATCACAGCATTGTAAGAGGGGGACAGTTGAACCCGGAGGCCTCCACCCCTGTTTAATGATGGACGATTTCTTTTCACAAAGATGGTCTCCATTACTCCTCTCCCAAACCATCGTTCCTCTCTGTCCAGGATGTGAACATCTTCATCCCTGAAAGAGTGACCGCTGGCCTGGAGATGAGTGTAGACCGCAGAATAGTGGTAGAAGGTAGAAAAAATTAGGAAAAGAGAGCCTTGACGTCCTTTTCAGGGACACCACACCAAGTCATTGGTTCAGGTATGTTGACGACACCTGGGTTAAAATTAAATCTCAGGAAGTCCAACATTTTACAGACCACATCAACTCTGTGGATAAATACATCAAGTTCACACGAGAAGATGTAAAAAATGGCAGGTTGGCTTTCTTGGACTGTGAGGTCTCAGTCTCTGATAGAGGACATTTGCAAACTGAGGTGTACCGCAAACCCACCCACACAGACCAGTATTTGCAGTTTGACTCCAATCACCCTTTGGAGCACAAGTTAGGAGTCATCAGGACTCTGTACCACAGAGCAGACAGCGTCCCCACTAGCTCAGGAGCCAGGCAGAAGGAGAAATCCTACACAAGACAGGCTCTAGAGCAATGTGGATATCCTAACAGGGCCTTCCTGAAAGCAGAGAAGAAACCCAAACAGGACTCCAGTCAGCCATCAGGTGAAAAGGAGGAACCCAGACCCAGACCAGTGGTCATTCCATATGTTGAGGGAGTATCAGAGAAACTGAGACGTTTATTTTCTAAACACAACGTCCCAGTGGCTTTTAAACCCCAAAATATATTACGGCAAAGACTGGTTCATCCCAAAGATCCAGTCCCCTGGCACAAACAGAGTAATATTGTGTATGTTGTTCAGTGTCAGGAGGGTGATCAGTCTTACATCGGGGAAACTAAACAGCCACTGGCCAAAAGGATGGCCCAGCACAGAAGATCAACATCATCAGGCCAGGACTCTGCGGTCTACACTTATCTCCAGGCCAGCGGTCACTCTTTCAGGGATGAAGATGTTCACATCATGGACAGAGAGGAACAATGGTTTGAGAGAGGAGTAAAGGAGGCCATCTTTGTGAAAAGAAATCGTCCATCATTAAACAGGGGTGGAAGCCTCCGGGTTCAACTGTCCCCCTCTTACAATGCTGTGATTGCTAGTATCACTCAGCCCTCTGTGAATAGTAAACAGCCATCAGGTGCTAATGATCCATTGTTAGGCTGATGGTCCTTCTTGAGCATGTGATCAGTTGGTTTTGGTTGTCAGCAGCAAAACTGGTTGATCCACTCTGAGAAGGTGCTATTTAAGAGACTGAGCTGAATACAGCACCTCAGACTGAGGAAGTCTCTTGGATGAGAGACGAAACATTTCTATTCTTTTTTTTTGTTTTGCTTTGTTTTTTTGAATGTCCAGAGGACCAGATGAACTTTTTTAGATTTAACTTTTGTTTCCTGATGCATGCTCAATAATCCAGGTAGAAAAATCCAAAAAAGTTCAATCTGGTCCTCTGGACATTCAAAAAAACAAAAGCAAAACAAAGCAAAAATAGCACCTTCTCAGAGTGGATCAACCAGTTTGCTGCTGACAACCAAAACCAGCTGATCACATGCTCAAGAAGGACCATCAGCCTAACAATGGATCATTAGCACCTGATGGCTGTTTACTATTCACAGAGGGCTGAGTGATACTAGCAATCACAGCATTGTAAGAGGGGGACAGTTGAACCCGGAGGCCTCCACCCCTGTTTAATGATGGACGATTTATTTTCACAAAGATGGCCTCCTTTACTCCTCTCTCAAACCATCGTTCCTCTCTGTCCAGGATGTGAACATCTTTATCCTTGAAAGAGTGACCGCTGGCCTGGAGATGAGTGTAGACCGCAGAGTCCTGGCCTGATGATGTTGATCTTCTGTGCTGGTCCATCCTTTTGGCCAGTGGCTGTTTAGTTTCCCCGATGTAAGACTGATCACAGCCCTCCTGACACTGAACAACATACACAACATTACTCTGTTTGTGCCAGGGGACTGGATCTTTGGGATGAACCAGTCTTTGCCGTAATGTATTTTGGGGTTTAAAAGCCACTGGGACGTTATGTTTAGAAAATAAACGTCTCAGTTTCTCTGATAC
>NC_056500.1:53700773-53744123 GCF_014905685.2 Nematolebias whitei | reverse complement strand
TTTTGGGCTTCATTTTTGAAGGAGGACAATACCGCACAGACCCTGAGAAAACTAAGGCAGTGGTGGAATGGCCTACGCCCGGGACACGTAAACAGCTGCAGCGATTTCTGGGCTTCGCCAACTTCTACCGTAGGTTCATCAAGAACTACAGCAGGATCGCTGCTCCTCTCACCCAATTGACTTCCACCCTGCGGACTTTTAAGTGGACTCAGGAGGCAGAAGCGGCTTTTGGTGAGCTAAAAAGACTTTTCTCCTCTACTCCTATTCTTTGCCACCCCGATCCAAAAATTCAGTTTATCCTTGAGGTCGATGCTTCTGACACTGGCGTGGGAGCCGTTTTGTCTCAGAGATCGCCTGTTGACAACAAAGTGCACCCCTGTGCGTTTTTCTCTCGACGCCTCTCCTCCGCTGAACAGAATTATGACGTTGGAAACCGTGAGCTCCTTGCTGTCAAGTTGGCCTTGGAAGAATGGCGACACTGGCTCGAGGGCACAGACATACCGTTCCCAGTGGTGGGGAGTAACGAAGTACAAGTACTTCGTTACTGTACTTAAGTACAATTTTCGTGTATCTGTACTTTACTTAAGTAGATTTAATAATGGGTACTTTCTACTTTTACTCCACTACATTTTACAGCAAGTATCTGTACTTTTACTTCACTACATTTCTACAAAGTGTCACGTTACTCGTTACATCCAAGACGCATTTCGTTTTTTATTTATTTGTTCGTTAGTTTGAAATTATCCAATGGCGAGAGCGGAATCAGTCCACTGAACCAATCCAAAGCGGGAAATAACCATTAGGCCCTCCCTAAAGGAGAGCAACGCAGTACGCAGGACCTGCAGAATCATTAACTCCCAGAATGGAGTCCAAGGATAGTCATCCTCCAGAAGACCTGCCCCACCCATGGCCTTATTTAAAAGATTTCTTTGAAATAGCCGGGTCAAAAAACGGTTCCTGGAGATTCAAATGCCGCCTTTGCCTTCCCCGAAAGCATGAAATTCTAGCTTTCAAAAATTCACCATCAAATTTGAAAAAACATATAGAGGTAAGTTAAGTTGCTAAACGCTATCTGATGTTAAATTAATTTATGTTAGTGAAGTTTTATGTAATCTTAACAAGCTTTTTGTTGAACTCGACTGCAGTAAATAAATACTATTACTGTATATTGTTATAAGCTAGCATGAACTTGCAGCGATTACTGTCGTGATCATGTCTCCCGCCGCCATGAATGTTACATAAGTTAACGCTAAACTCCTTCTCGTCCTGGTTACTGAATAAATGTTAGCGCCGTTAAAATAATGTCCATGTTACAGTTACAGTCATATTCAATAAATTAGAATATGGTTTCCAATGAGACTCAATTGTCGCAAGTCCGGCGACATTGGTGGACATTCCCACCCACAGTTAGCCGTACACCCCTCCCCCCTGGCCTGGAAAGTGTTTATTTTAATATTATTTTTTTATCTTAGAATTGCCAACTCTCCGTTATTGCTATATAAATTTGATACAGTAGAGGCTGCCGCACTTCCCATATCTGTGCTTTTTGTCACTATTTTCATGAGTTGAAACTGTTTAAGCCGTTGTTAACCTGCTTTTACAAGCCGCCTCTAAATGCAGCACAAGTGTTAAGACGCTGGCTGGGTTTTTAAACATGTGGGGCAGTGAAGGAGACTTGCTGCTGCTGAGTAGAGCTACGCAAGTGTGTTAGAATAATGGCAGCAAAACGCAAAGAACTTTGTGCATTCAGAGGGATCAGTTTGAGATCACTGCTTTAAAGAGCCCATCCTTTCAGGATTTTTTGTTTGATGGTGTTGTGTGCTTGGTGTTTTTTATTATTCTTATCTAACTTGTATAAATTAGCATTAAGATTTATAAAGAGCATATGTTTATTTTCAGAGAAAGCATGGCAGTCATCTCCAGCAATACCTTGCAATGACAGCTGGGGTCGTAAAAAGGAAAGGAGCTGACTCCAATGAAGGTGCTTCAACCAGCAAGCAGAGAAAACTTGAGGAAAGCAGTAAAGTTTCTCAGAAGAGTGTTGACCATGCAGTGATAAACTTTATTGTCCAGGGTTTGCACCCTTTTGGAATAGTAGAACAGGCAGGATTTCGAAGCCTGGTGCAGCAGCTTCAGCCTAATTCTACTGTGATATCTCGTTCAACAGTTCGAACCATGATTGAAAAAAAAACAGCTGAAATGAAGGCAAATGTAAGAAAAGCAATGCAAAATATCAAATACATTGCTACAACAACGGATTCCTGGACTTCACACCGGCAGAGCTTTGTTGGAGTGACTGCTCACTGGATAGATCCTGAAAGCCTTGAGAGATCATCGGTAGCTCTTGCTTGCAGGCGACTTAAAGGTCCTCACACATTTGACGCATTGGCTAGTCTCCTCAACGATATTCATACTGAGTTCAACATCCGGGAGAAAATTGTGAGAACCACCACAGACAATGGCTCCAATTTTATTAAGGCCTTCAGGGTTTATGGCCCTGATGAAAACAACAGTCTGGACACATCTAGTGTAGGAAGTTTAGCTGAAGGGCAACAAGTAGTGGAAGCGAATGAAAATGATGAAGATGATGCTCTGGGAGTGGAGGTAGAGGCTGTTGAGATTGGATCTCTCTTGGATGAAGAAGATGATAGTTCAGAATATCAGCTACCAAAACATCATCGCTGTGCCTGTCATGTGCTTAATCTGATCTCAACAGTGGATGCCACCAAAGCAAACTCAAATGAGACTTACAAAAAGCTTTCACGTGCATCATTTGCCAAGTGTGGGGGTCTGTGGAACAAGAGTGCTCGATCTACAGTAGCTGCTGAGGTAATTGAAAGAGAGTGTAAGCTCCAACTTATCCGCCCCAATGACACCAGGTGGAACTCCCTGTTTCTGGCAGTGGAACGTATTCTGAGGATCATCAAAGACAATGGAGAAGGGGCCATGAGAGCAGTTTGCATTGCACTTAAAGTTCCCATGTAAGTGACACTTATTGCACTTTTTTGTCAGTGAGTCTGAAATAAGCATTACTGATACAGGTACTGCTGAAAATTTACCCTACACAAACTAGTTGAGAATAAAATCAAATTACAGAAACATTCTGATGGCAATATAACTTTTTAAGATTTATGCAAATGGTTTTTGTATTATTTTTTTTATCAGGTGCAATTGCTAGTGAAGACATGTTATTAGTATATCATGTTATTAGTATATTTAACTTAAGAAATAGTTAAAACTAACATAATATAAATATACATTAAATTGTATAATTGTTTAACAGGTTAAATCCTGCTGAGCTTGCTTTCCTGACTGAATATGTTGCAACCATGAGACCAGTCGCCCAGGCCCTCAACATAATGCAGGCAGAAGCAGACGTCCATATGGGATGGCTGGTGCCCACCATAAGCCTTCTGAGTGTGAAACTTGACCGCCTACGGATCTCCTCTAAGTTCTGCCAGCCACTGATCGATGCACTTCAAGGAGGAATACAGCAGCGCTTTGGACCCATGCTTGCTGACCCTGAACTCATTGCAGCAGCGATTCTTCTTCCAAAGTTCCGAACATCCTGGACAAGCAATGATGACATGCTGAAAATGGGTAAATCATATAAATTGTTCCTCAATGGCCATTTAAAAAAATTATAATAATAAAGTCCTCTATTGTTTTCAAATTCAAAGAACAGTTCCTAGTCATCAGAAAATATGACCTATAAATCAAAAATTGAATACATTACAGAGTGTATAGCAGTTTATTATTTGAATAAATTATATCCAGTCTTCACCTCCCTTATTTGTTTCTCTCATACCACCAAGGAGCAAAATTGTAGGTGCTACCCATTATGGTCATATATGTAGTTGTGAAGACCTACTTAGTGGTTGTAAAAGTACATTGGTGACATTTATATATTATTTATAAAATTTTGATGAATTATGTTTCCTATGTGATATTAATTCTGATTGTTCTGTATAGGACTGGACTACATCAAGACAAACCTGGATCAAGAGCCAATGCAGCTCGTTCGGAACAACTCAAGCTCATCAGATGAGGAGGACTACTTCAGAGTCATTAAGAGCAACATTAAAGAGACTACCAGACAGCTAGATGCATATTTGGCCAGCACAAGTGATACCATGGATATTCTCAAGTCAGTTCCGGCAGTGTTTAATTTGTCTTTAAGAGTAAACACACCTTTGCCCGCCTCAGCAGCCTGTGAAAGACTCTTCAGTGTAGCAGGACAAATTTTCTCACCCAAAAGAGCCAGGCTGGACTCTAAAAACTTTGAGAACCAACTTCTGCTTAAGCTGAACAAGAAATTCTTGCCGTGATATTAAAATAAGTTCATGTCGCGCTATGGTTAGAGTAGGCTGACTGAAGCTGAACCCCACACTTTCTTCAAATCAATGTTAAATGTTTGTGCAGTGAGTTTCTCCTGTTTTGTCTTTGAAGATATCAATGGATGTTTAAAGGTAATTTTGACTTCGTAAATGGGGTGTGGGACTGGTTGACCTCTGGACCTTTAGACGTTCATTAATATTTTCAAAGGTAAGCAATAAAAACAACAAAAATTCTGCATAAACACACATGTTTGACACCAATTTTGATTGATTTGAAGAATGTGAGGGGACCAATTTAATTCAGATCAGGCGCAACCATATACAGAGGTTACAGAACTTTTTGTGACTGTTCCAAGTTGGACTCCCCTTCCTTGATTGTATTTCCTCAGCCCTTTTCTGTTAAGAGTTCTCTCAAAATAGCTTTCAAAAAAGTGAAGTTCATGTTTTGTCAGGATGGAAGACTAGATGTTTCCAAATCGCTTGATGTTTGTTAGGTCAGTTTAAAGTCCCTTTTTCAGGGAAACAATTTTCTTTTGAATGTGTTTATTTTGAATTAAATAAAACATTTCAAAGGTATAATAATTCCTCTCATTTTGCCTAATTACATTTAACCCTTCTGGTCATCCCTGAAATTCTGATGCATAGAATAAGATTTTATCTAAATCTAAACTGTCACAGAGAGTAAACACAATAAAAACATGCTTTATCTGCAGCATTGCTCATTAAAATTGCACATTACTGATTTATTCAAACTAAATACGATAGGTACACTTAATGACATTATATAAGCCGTTAGGTAATACAGTCGGCAAGTACTTTTACTTTTAATACTTAAGTAGTTTTAAAAGCTTGTACTTTCTTACTTTTACTTAAGTAAAATAATAATCTGGTACTTTGACTTTTACTTAAGTAACTTTTTGTCTGTGTATTTGTACTTTTACTTAAGTACATTGTTTGAGTACTTTCTCCACCACTGACCGTTCCTCATCTGGACTGATCATAAGAACCTCACTTATCTCCGTGAGGCCAGGAGATTGAACCCTAGACAAGCTAGATGGTCGTTATTTTTTACGAGATTTAATTTTGTGTTGACTTTCAGACCCGGCTCAAAAAATGTGAAGCCTGACGCTCTCTCCCGTCAGTTCTCACCACCAGAGGACACCGAACAGGAGCCAAACATTCTTCCCTCATCCTGTGTGGTCGGCTCTTTGACCTGGTCCATCGAAAAAGACATCTTGGAGGCCCAGAAATCTGAACCTGATCCTGGGACAGGCCCTGCCGGCACTATGTTTGTACCCACCTGTATCAAGGCTAAGGTACTCAACTGGCTCCACACTCATAAGATCTCTTGTCACCCAGGTGTTGCTCGCATGTTAGCCCTGACTAAAAGACACTTCTGGTGGCCCTCCATGAACGAGGATGTAAAAGATTACGTAGCCGCTTGCCCCACGTGTGCCAGAAGTAAGACTGGCAACCAGCCTCCTGCTGGAAAACTACAGCCACTCCCCACGCCTAGTCGCCCATGGTCCCATATTTCACTGGACTTTGTTACTGGGCTGCCTCCCTCTGATGGTAACACTGCTATTCTCACTGTTATTGACAGATTTTCTAAAGCGGCTCATTTTGTTCCATTACCCCAGCTTTCCTCGGCCTTGGAGACAGCTCAGCTGTTAGTCCAACATGTGTTTCGAGTTCACGGCATCCCATCGGACATCGTTTCTGACAGAGGACCCCAGTTCATATCTCAGGTATGGAAGAACTTTTGTAATTCCTTAGGGGCCTCTGTCAGCCTAACATCGGGTTACCACCCACAGTCCAATGGTCAGGCCGAGAGGGCCAATCAGGAGTTGGAAGCTGCCCTCAGGTGTGTGGTGGAGGACAACCCCTCCACATGGAGTCAACATCTGGTGTGGGTGGAGTATGCCCACAACACCCACACATCATCTGCTACTGGTTTGTCTCCATTTGAAGCCTCCCTTGGCTACGCTCCGCCATTGTTTCCCAGTCAAGAGGGTGATGTAGCAGTTCCTTCGGTGCAACATCATTTCAGGAGATGTCGTCGGGTCTGGCGCCAAGCTAAGCTCGCCCTACTGCGTACAGCTGCCAAGAACAAGGAGATTGCAGATCATCATCGATCTGCAGCCCCATCTTATGAGGTCGGACAGAGAGTCTGGCTGTCGACCCAGAACATTCGCCTCAAGGACACCCCACGTAAGTTGGCGCCCCGCTTCATTGGCCCCTTTAGCATCACGCGTATCCTGAGTCCTACGGCAGTCAGACTCCAGCTACCCGCATCTATGCGAATTCATCCCACCTTCCACGTGTCTCAACTCAAGCCCGTTGTGGAAAGCTCACTGTGCCCTCCTGCCGACCTCCCTCCGCCCCCCCGTCTCATTGACAACCATCCAGCCTTCACGGTCCGCCGCATCCTGGACGTTCGGCGCCGGGGGCGGGGGTTCCAGTATTTAGTCGACTGGGAGGGTTACGGTCCAGAGGAGCGCTCTTGGATCCCGAGGTCTTTCATCTTGGATCCCAGTCTCATCACCACATTCTTCAGGGCACACCCAGAGAAGCGCTTCAGGTCGCCGGGAGGCGACTCTTGAGGGGAGGGTAATGTAAGGATCCAGCCCTGCACCCTGCCTTTCTCTCTCCATCACTCCTAATTGGCTCCAGCTGCAGATGATCAGCTCTACACCCAGGAGGAGTATAAGAAGTTTCAGGAACCACTCTGCAGGCGCTGGGACATTGCCTACCAACGGTAGTAGTGTTCTGGCCAATATTCAGTGATATTAGTAAATACTAATATTGTGTTTTTTCCTCTGCGCTTCCTCAGAGTTTTGGATCTAATTGTACCTGCCCTGCCTGAGTTTCCACATGAACTGTGACTCCTCCTGCCTAGCTACAGTTGCTGGATGCCTTCCACCACTTGCCTCTATCTACTTGTTTGCTTCACCTTGTGCCACTGGACATCTTCAGGATAATACCTTCACCTGCTTCACTCCGTAAGAAATAATCTACAAGATATATTCCCATTCACTCGCAGCCCTCTAAATCATCACTCTCTCTCCAGGTGTTCCCGTTCCCCTCATTTCATATTGTGTATATATCACCAACCTGTAAATAAACACTTTAATTTATTCTCTGAGTCCTGGTCTCTGTTCAGTTTCTGGTCTTTCATTCTGGGTACACCGCAATCGTTACAAAAGGACAACAGACAATTGAACCAAACTATATTTTGCCATGTAAAGCTAACTTAAACCAAGTTAGAAATGGAAAAATAGTTTGGGCCCCTTTTCTATAGGTATAAACCCCTGTAGTTACCCTTTTTCAGCATGTTCCACCCCTTAGCTGGTAGTTGTAGCTGTTCCCAATCATAATAGCTTATACACCAGGTGCATATAGTTTAAGGCCTTATGTAAAATCCCTTTCATAAGCCCACCTTAAACCACATAATTGCATGTCACATTTGAACCAGAACGGCACCGACTGGACGTCGCCCAGAGACGACCTTCGCTGGAGGCGACCTGCAATCCTGACGTTGGTCTCCGCTCTTCATCCAGTGGCCGCATCTTCAGTTCAATCCAAGGGTACCCCTCTGTATGCTGATTACTCAACACTTCCAATCGTTGTGGATTTACCGTTGTGGATTATATGACTTTTTCAATGGATTACAGACTCTGTTTCCAAGGGGTTAAAGCATTGCTACAATGGAATTACCGAGGCGTTATGGAATTATAATCAACACAATGGAATTGCCAAGAACATTGTGGAATTACCTTTGACTTTGTTTTCCTTGCTGGATTACTTTTGACTTTTGTTTTCCTTGCTGGATTACTCTTGACTCTTGTTTCTTTGCTGGATTACATCAAGCTTCAAGGACAATCGAAGGCGTAAGTTCATGTTTGGAATTCATCACCATGGACAGGTGATGATTTCCAAAGTGGGGACTGTAGTGAACTTAACCTGATGTCAAAACTAAGCCTAAGGTCAAAACCCTTGACCTTAAGAACCTTGTGGGACAGAAACTGTCATTTCATTGATTTGAATCCAGAAATACAGGTTCACCCATCCTGAGACTTTCTTTCTTGAAAATCAAGTGAAAGAACACTCTCTTTTTATTATCATTACTATTTTACAAATGTTGATAATCAAAGTGTTTTAGTTCAAACATTTTAGATGTTACAGTGAACTAATCAATTTTATTAACTGTAAAACAGTAACAATGATTTGTTAGTTGCTTATGCAGAGTTAGAATTCATGTTAAGGTCTGTTACAGATTTTTATGCATTTTCTGATTTCTGTCTTTGAATGAGCAAGTGTGCGTTTTCCAAGGTCAGGAGTCGAAGCAGACATGTGTTGGAACAACTGTCTTGTTTACATCCTCTCAGACGTCAACAGAGAAGTTGGCACCTGTTTCCAAACTCGCCAAAACAAAACTCTCTCTGTCTCTGAGAACAGTTTTAATCTGTTCCATAACAATTCTTGCTGTTTTCTGACTTCTAATAACCTCTTACGTCACAAACCACACCCCTGTCTGGTCGACATTGACAAATCAGGGACTCCCAAATGAACCGGGAATAGAGCTCTTTAAAATGTCGGTACTTCCTGTTCTCCTAGTTCTGAGAAGTTCAGTTCTGCGCTGAGAAGTTCTGAGATGTTCGCAGTTCTGTGAAGTCGTTTGGGAGAACAGAAGTCCAGCCATGAAAAGGCTCTTCCTTTGGATTATAACATCTTCCACCTCTAAGTGGAACTTCTGAAGGACTCCACTCATGTGAAGTCCACCCGGTGAGGTGAACTGTTGTTGACGAAGCCCCGTCACCACTTCGGACGAGTCACAGCCATCCTATGGAGACGCTGGACAGGTAGCGTAACTGGACTTCGTTTCTTCTGATTCATCTTCAGAGAGGTAAAGGAGTCTAGTCTCCTACTTAGCGTACCGAGGAAAAGCTGGGTCGGATGGAGGGTGTCGTCCTGGCAACACTTTTCACTCATACACACCACATTCTCCCTCATCCATACTTTACTCCCTTTAAACTTCATTTCCATCTTTAAATTCTTCTCTCAAGTAGAAATCATTCCAGATATTTTAGAAATGTCTGTGTAAAGTGCTCATTCCACCGCCGTGTGGATTGAGGTCTGCTGTTCTGCTGAAGAGTGAAAACAATCGCCGCATTGTTTCTCACTACCTGTAAAGCTGTTTAATTATGTTGTTATTCTCATATTTGCCAAATTAATGTAAATGTTTGATGTTAAACTTTGATTCTGTAAAATAAATGACCACATTCATTTTGATGGGTCAAAGATAAATAACGTCTCACGTCACATTTCATTAAATTCAATGCACGTTTTATTCAGTCCAGAAAAATGAAGAATCCGTTTTTAATTGATGAATATATCTCAGCATCTGTTCATCTACACATCCACCAGGGTGCGCATATGCCTAAACTTGGCAATCGCCTTCCTCCCATATCAGTATGAGAGGGGGTGCACTTGAGTCATATGTTAAACCACAATATCAATGTGTTTAGACGTGGTCACCCATTATGCACCAAAAATCTGTTTCCGATCGGATGATAATTCACTGAGATATAACTGTTGGAATAATGTAGGGGGCGCACTTGAGTCAAATGTTAAAGAACAATATCAATGTGTCTATAAGTGATCACTGATCACGCACAATCAATCTGGTACATATTGGATGATATTTCACTGAGATATAACTGTTGGAATAATGTAGGGGGTGCACTAGAGTCAAACGTTAAACAACAATACCCGTGTGTCTAGAAGTGGTCACTAATGATGCACCCAAAATTTGGTGCAGATCGTATGATATATCATTAAGATATAACTTTTAGAATAATCTAGGGGACGCTCAGGAGTCAAATGTTTAACAACAATCCCAATGTGTGTAGAATTGTTCACTGATCAAGCACAATAAATCTGGTACAGATTGGACGATATATAACTGAGATATTACTGTTAGAATAATGTAGGGGGTGCAATGGAGTCCAATGTTAAAGAACAATACCATTGTGTCTAGAAGTGCTAAGTGATCATCCACAATAAATCTGGTACATAGTGGATGATATATCACTGAGATATAACTGATTAAATAATCTACAGGTGCACTTGAGGCATATGTTAAACCACAATATCAATGTGTGTAGACGTGCTCACCGATTATGCACAAAAAAAATCTGGTTCTGATCAGATGACGTATCACTGAGACATACCTGTTGGAATAATATAGGGTGCACACTAGAGTCATATGTGAAAAACAATGTGTCTAGAAGTGCTCACTGATCATGCACAATAAATCTGGTGCAGATCGGATGATGTATCACTGAGTTACAACTGTAGGAATAATGTAAGTGGCGCTGTGGAGGCAATTGGCCACTTATCATGGATACCTGTTCAAGGAGTGGATAATGATTGATCATAGTGATTTTGGTGTACCTCGGCTGAAATCTGTGTATTTTAGAGCTAAATGTATTGCAACGGCGTCACTTCTTGATTCACCACGCCGCCATGCCCACATCCTCTAGCAAAAACGGTTTGCACTTTAAATCAAGTCAGACCATTTTATCTGTCTTCTAACACAGGATCATCCTGATTAGGTCAATGGTGTCAAAGAGGGAGCATTCCAAGTAAAAAAAGAGACATCCTGTTCTGAGGGGGCGGGGCTTTGATGACATCAAAATATGATGACAGTGGATCGTCGGACATCCAACAGGGATGAGTCATGCCAAGTTTGGTTCATTTCAATTTTTCACTGTGAAAGTTATAGCGTTTGGAAATTTATGGCGTGAAGAACAAATTTGAGGCCTGGCCACGCCCCTTTAACCTAAACGAAACTGAAAGCTTTTGATAACTTTTATTCCCCAATGTGTTAAGGGCATATTAACCAAGTTTGAAGGCAATCACTCAAAATCCCTAGGAGGAGTTCGTTAAAATTCGCCATTAGAAACGCCCAAAAATGACCCTTTGACCCAAAATGGCCGACTTCCTGTTGGTTTTGGACCAGGGCTCCAAGAGACTTTTTCATAGGTCCTGAGATGATACAGATGTTCACCGAGTTTCAGAATTATCAGTCAAAAAATGGCTTGGGGCTGAGGTTTTGAAATATTCTAGGGGGCGCTATGGAGGCTATTGACCAATTATCATGGCTTCCTGTTCAAGGGGTGGATAATGATCAATCATACTGATTATGA
The DNA here is from genome assembly GCF_014905685.2 of Nematolebias whitei. Classification (NCBI taxonomy): domain Eukaryota; kingdom Metazoa; phylum Chordata; class Actinopteri; order Cyprinodontiformes; family Rivulidae; genus Nematolebias; species Nematolebias whitei. The sequence continues at coordinate 53,732,575 of NC_056500.1, read as the reverse complement.
TGCACCTCGGTTCAAATCTGTGGAATTTTGTGGCGTTACGTCTTATTCGCTACATCGCGACCCCCACATGCTCCACCCAAAACTGTCAGTGTTGGAAAGCAAGTTACACCAACATGTCTTCGGTCACTGGACACGCTATCATGCTGATCAGGTGACAGGGGTCTGATAGGGACCGTTCAAGGTAAAACTTTACACTTCCTGTTGTCAAGGGGCGTGGCTTAAGTGATGTCATGATTTGACCATTCAGTCTTGCAGGGGACCAGATGTGGATCAATCACTTAAGGTTTGATGTCCCAGACAGTTTTCATGTGGGAGCTATTAGCGTTTCGTTTTTCATTGCGAGCTGTCAAACTTTCAGGTCTGGCCCCTCCCCTTCAGCATGCCTTGAAATGAACTGTTTAGATAACTTTGCGTCCCCCATAACTTTTGACCAAAATGGCCAAGTTTGAAACCGATTGAGCGAAATCCCTAGGAGGAGTTCGTTCAAATGCGGAGGCTGTAAATTGCCAAAAAGGTGTGAAAATTGGGCTGGCATTCCAAAATGGCCACCTTCCTATTTATTGTACAACATTGGTGCCAGAGGGTTTTCTGTGCATCTTGGGGGATTGGACAAGCGTACCAAATTTCATGTTTCTACGACAAACTAAGGTTAATGTGGAGGGTATTTTGAAAATTTCTAGGTGGTGCTCTTAAGCCGTTTCTGTTGCGATTTTTGCCACGCCCTTAAAAAATGTAATTTTTCACCAGTCCTGATGCGTCCGCCACTTTTGGTGAATTTTGGGATATGTTAAGGTCCCCAAAACGCCAATTCATTTGACGGAAAAAATTGTAGCTCGGGCCTGAACAGAGCAATTACAATAGGCCTTTGCAGCGCTTCGCTGCTCGGGCCTAATTATTATATAATTCCAGGTCATTCACAGACAAGCCGTGAGAGAGAACCAGATCCAATGTGTGTCCATGTTCATGCATGGGACCAGCCACCCACTGAACCAGGTTAAAAGAGTCAGTGAGGCTGAGAAAGTCCTTCACCAGTAGTTTCTCTGGACAGCATACATGAATGTTAAAATTCCCAATAATAAGGACTCAATCATAGTTAGGCATGAGCAGCTAAGTGCTGCGAAGGCCTATTGTAATCGCTCTGTTCAGGCCCGAGCTGCAATTTTTTCCGCCAAATGAATTGGCATTTTGGGGGCCTTAACATATCCCAAAAGTCACCAAATTTGGTGGACGCATCAGGACTGGTGAAAAATTACGTATTTTGAAGGGCGTGGCAAAAATCGCAATAGAAACGGCTCAAGAGCGCCACCTGGAAATTTTCAAAATACCCTCCGCATTAACCTTAGGTTATCCTAGAAACATGAGATTTGGTACACGTGTCCAATTTCCCAAGATTCACAGAAAACCCTCTGGCACCAATGTTGTACAATAAACAGGAAGGCAGCCATTTTGGAATGTCAGACCAATTTTCATACCTTTTTGGCGGTTTACAGCCTACGCATTTGAATGAACTCCTAGGGATTTCTCTCAATTGGTTTCAAACTTTGCCATTTTGGTCAAAAGGCATGGGAGATGAAAAGTTATCTAAACGGTGCAAACCGAAGCATGCCGAAGGGGCGGGGCCAAACCTCAAAGTTTGACATCACTATGGTAGCCCTAAGGTGTAAATGAACAACATTTGTAAAAATGGAATTACATTTGCAAAAACACAACAAAAACAACAAAATCACACCGTACATCTCGCCATGAAAAACAAAACGCTAATAGCTCCTACACGAAAACTGTCTGAGACATCAAACTTTCAGTGATTGATCCACATCTGGTCCCCTGTGAGAATGAACGGTCAAATCCTGACATGACTTAAGCCACGCCCCCTGACAACAGGAAATGTAAAGTTTTACCTTGAACGGTCCATATCTGACCCTTGTCACCTGAACTGCATGATAGTGTGTCCAGTGACTGAAGACATGTTGGTGTAACTTGCTTTCCAGTTCTCCCCAAGAAAATTTTAAATAAAGTAGATGCCATTTCTTGCATTCTGGCATATTTTAATGGGTTGTTAAACATCTACGTTTAAGTAAACACTTGATTCAATAACTATTTTAGAGAGCATGGTTGATTGCGCTGACGCAATCAAAAGTCAGACACCGACACGCCCATCCAGCACATTATTATATTATTATATATAATGGGGGGCGTGTCTGGGAGTGAACTTGCAGCCGCTGCTCCCCGACTTCTTTTTCAGTTTTTAGTAATTTTTTAGTAATTTTATCATCTGAAGACTTTGCTTATTGTTATCTATGAGTTGTTCGCTTGTTAATTTAAACTTCTGATTCAGTAGCTGCCTCTGTTTTGTCTGAACGAAGACCATCAGACTACCTGCTGACATGTCCCCGGCAACTATTTGGGCCTACTGTGTGTGGCTTGTACTAGCCTGGATTGTCCTGTTTTTGGTCCATCACCGAACGACAGCAATACTCCAGTACTCTGCCACTGAGCTTTATAAGCTCCGTTTACATCTACATGGGCCACCACCACCAGCTCTGCTCCTACACCGAGACATCTTCTATCAGCCCCATCAGAAATACACTCACCGAGTCTCTCGCCGGATCTTCTGCTGTGACGGACCCAACTCCATTGGATTTATCTGGTCAACTGTATGACGTCCACCGAGGAGCACCGGTTGCCGCGCTGATCACAATGTGTTGGCCCGCTTGGCTCAGCCAGCTAATGCCGCCGTCAACCACAATAAAACAATTAACTTCGGCTCTTCAACATCCGCTCGCTTATGAGTAAGGAGTGTCTGGTGCAGGATATCATCTCTGACCGTGAGTTGGACTTTCTATGTCTCACATGGCAACAGCCTAATGACTTTACTTCTCTCAATGATGCTACTCCTCCGGGGTTTGTTTACACCGCTCTACCTCGTGAGTCTGGCCGAGGAGGAGGTCTCGCGATAATCTACCGTGAGAAGTGGAGGGTAGCGCCTGTAACTGTTCCTGTCTGTCAATCATTTGAAGCAACTGTATGTCAGCTCTCTGGACCAACTCCCACTATCATTGCAGTCTTGTATCAACCCCCCAAACAGAACAAAGATTTTATGACTGAACTTGCAGGATTTCTGATGCATCTCTCAACAGTTTACCAAATAAAATACTTCTGGGGGATTTTAATATTCATATGGATAAAGATAATAATCCTCTTACCAAAGACTTCATATCCTGCTTGGACAGTTTTGGACTACATCAGTATACTAACTTCCCCACACATATTAAAGGACATATTTTGGATTTAATCTGCTGCTCAGGTGTTGAACCTGTTGGCTGTAAAGCCGATTCCTTCCCTTTTTCAGATCACGTTTCTATCATTTGGAGTTAATATTTTTCTTTCTAAATCTAACCCCCCACGCACTATAACTTTTCGTAAAATTAAGGACATTAACTTGGATAATTTATCTTCTGGTATCAGTAATCTTCCCAGTGCTGACCAGTTTTCTACCCCTGATGAACTGATCTCACACTATAACAAATACCTTCATAACCTTTTAAACAATCTTGCTCCACTTAAAACCAGATCAGTTTCATTCACTCATACTGCACCTTGGTTTACTTCCATCCTTAGACAGTTAAAAGCAAAAGGACGTCAACTTGAAAGACTATAGGAAAACTGGTCTCACTGTGCACAGACATGTATTCAAATCACATCCTTCTCTACAAAGATTCCATTTCTACAGCCAAATCCATTTATTATTCCAGTTTAATCTGTTCAAATGAGGGTAATTCCAAGGCCCTCTTCTCCCTACTTGCAAATATTACAAAACCACCTGATTCACTTCCTCCTCATTTGTATTCCTCTGATTTTTGTAACACGTTGGTATCATTTTTTTCTTCAAAAATAACACATATCCACCAAAAATTGCCACCCACTGTGGCAAAGTCTGTGGTCTGTCAAAGACTGTGGCTTCCCATCCCATATTGCATCAACTACAAAATACTCCTCTTTACCTTCAAAGCTGTCCACCACCTCACTCCTCCATACCTTTCGGACCTTGTTCACATCGCCACACCCGCTCGTACCCTCAGATCCTCTTGTTCTATTCAGCTCATTGTTCCCCTTGCCCGTCTTGTTACTATGGGGAGCAGAGCATTCAGCTCTGTGCTCCCCAGCTCTGGAACTCACTCCCACCTGATATTCGTAATACAGACGCACTGCCACATTTCAAAGTTAAACTCAAAACTCATCTGTTTAAAGAAGCCTTCACTCTGTGATTGCAACTGCATTGTCTTATTTTAATTCTATTTTACTTGTTTTTACTGTGTGTATATTATTGTGTCTGTTTTTATGATTGACAATGTAAGGTGACCTTGAGCGCCAAGAATGGCGCCTACAAATAAAATGTATTATTATTATTATTATTATTATTATTAGAGAGCAAGTGGTTTGAATATTCTCCCATTAATCAAGTGGAATGGATTTGTTCATTTGCTAACTATCAACTACCTATCGTAGACTTCACGACCAGAGCTTCAATGTAACATCTGTAAGCCTGTGTGTGGACTCTGCCCCCTCGCAAGTTAACTGGGTTGAGAAATCTTGTCGTGTCCTCAGAGTGACATATTTGAGTAAAGAAATGATGAAAGGATATTTATTTTAGCCAACAATTATCTCTCCCTCCTCGTCATTTTCTGTTCAGTTCTTGTTTCATTCAGTTTCACTGAGGAACTTTCATACATCCAAACTGAATAAATCTCTGCTTGAGTGCAACTACAGCGTGCACTCTCAGGACATTATTACCTGCAGTGTTCCCTCAGAAATACTCAGGAGACAGAAGTTGGTAAAAGGGCCTTCTCCTACTCTGCTCCTGTTTCCTGGAATATCTTGCAAAAAGACCTGAAGCTCTCGACCTTGACCTCTCTAAGTGGCTTTAAGAATCTGTTGGACTCCTGGCAGGGACCAACGCAGACATGTTCCTGTTTTTAGTTTTCTACGTTCACCTTATAATCTAGCTGTTTTTGCTACTTTTTTTGCCAACTTATTTTAATTTGCTAAAAAATAATCTGTATGCCTCTTTTATGACCGTCTATTGTTGTCCATTGTTGTCATTCTTTGTTGAAATCAGGTCTCTCTTGTAAATGAGTCCTTGAGGACCAATGGGATTAACATGTCTAAATAAAAGTTGAATGAACGAAAAAAAAAAATACAGTAAACACACATAAGCCCTTTTTTTTTTACCTGGGCACAGCTAGAAATATTTCTTACCACAAATCAAACTTTTATCACGGCTAGGATCAGCCCAGTTCAAACAAAATAAATCGGTTCGCATATATCATATCACAGGAGAGCTATAGGTGGAAACTTCTGCCATCAGAAACTGAATAGGAATTGCTGTTATGAAACTGAATGTGTCACGGTTGTGTTTTTGGATTCAAAATAGCCAGACACAGGAGTGCAAAAACAAGAACAATTTTTATTATTGGCTGTGGGTGAGAAGTCATGATCAGCTGTGTTAACAGGTCTTCACTGGTTGTAGGGAGAGAGTCACCTGTCAGCAATGATGTCACTGGCAGAGCAGCTGCAGTTGTATGTGGTTTGTGGGGTGGCAAGTCCAACAGCAGGGTCCATATAACAACGCAGGGGTCATACACGGGGAAACAGAGCAGAAACCAGAGCCAAGTCGTAATCCATAATCGTTGTGAAGGGAAAGCAGAGTCCTTTACTGTGGTCAGAGCAAAAAGTCCAAATCCAAAGAGGGGCAGGCAAAACAAGGAATCTGTGGTACAGGCGAGGGGTCAAGGCAAGGATGCAAGGCATGAAACAAGATACTATGACAAAAAGGCTTCAGAATCAGGTACCATGGAAGGTGTAATAATCTCGCCTGGTAGAGAGGGAGAATGGAGTATATAAAGGGTGCAGAGCAGGTGAACTAGATGAGCTAAACAGGTGAGTGTAATCAGGGCTAATGAGCTGAAAGTGCAGAGGGGGATGTGGCTAATGACAGAAGAAAAACAGCATGATGACAAAGAGGAGCAGAAACATGACATGATGGGGTTGCGAGTGTGAGACAGGGGCTGATGGGGGGGTCAGCGGGGGCCACTGATCATGACAAAGCCCCCCCTTTAAGGTCCGGCATCCTGACGGACCTACCAGCAAAGAACTAGCAAGAGTCGGGTGCGTGGAGGGGGTCCTGAAGTGGGCAAGAAAAGAACTGGGTGGTTGGAGGGGGTCTTGGAGGAGGGTATGAAATAAATTGGTAGACAGAACGGCCATCCAGAGCTATTACAGGGGTCGGGTGGGCGGCCAGGAGGTCGTCCGACAATTGCAATGTCCAGGGAAAAAGGCCGGGCGACCCTCCAAGACCTCGAGATGGGACCAGATCTGCAGCAGGCGGCGTGGAGACCTGTGGCCCTGCAGCAGGCGGCGTGGAGACCTGTGGCCCTGCAGCAGGCGGCGTGGAGACCTGTGGCCCTGCAGCAGGCGGCGTAGAGGCCTGGGGCCCTGCAGCAGGCGGTGTGGAGGCCAGGGTCCCTGCAGCAGGTGGCGTGGAGGCCTGGGGCCCTGCAGCAGGTGGCGTGGAGGCCTGGGGCCCTGCAGCAGGCGGCGTGGAGGCCTGGGGCCCTGCAGCAGCAGGCAATGGGGTCAGAGCTGCAGCAAGCGATGAGCTATGAAATGTCACTGGGGTGGGTAGGCAAAACCTGGCACAGAGCATAGTTTTAACAATCTGTAACTGAGTGTCCAGACGTGTAAGGGAACTCTCGACCCCTGAGAGCCACTCCTTGTCTGGCTTACAATCCATATTGGCTGAATTATTCTGTCACAAACCAAAGTTTTGGATTCAATATAAGTCACACACAGGAGTGCAAAAATTAACAGTTTTTATTAATAAGGCTGCTGGTAGGTGCAGAGGGAGGCCTTTAATGCTATGGACAGTGGGGCAATGAAAGTTTGTGGTCCAAAGGGCAATCCAAAAGGGTGATCCCTGAGTCGAGGTCATAGACTGAAGAGGAGGTCGTTACCGTGGTCAGAGAGGCAGAACAGAACCAGATGAGGAACAGGCAAAAAACAGGAAATCCAGAAGGCAGGCGTGAGGTCAATAATCCAGAGAACAAGGCTTGAGGTCTAGGCATGAAACTATGAGGGCTTGAAAATCAGGGACCATGGAAGGTGTAATAATTCAGCCTGGTGGAGAGGGAGAATGGAGTTTATAAAGGGTGCAGAGCAGGTGAACTAGATGAGCTGAACAGGTGAGTGTAATCAGGGCTGATGAGCTGAAAGTGCAGAGGGGGTGTGGCTAATGACAGAAGAAAAACAGCATGATGACAAAGAGGAGCAGAAACATGACATGATGGGGCTGCGAGTGTGAGACAGGGGCTGATGGGGGTCAGCGGGGGCCGCTGATCATGACAGAATGTCACAACTCTGGAACTGAATTTAATGGTTGGGAACTGAATTCATTTGCTTTGAATTCAGTTTGTTAATTCATTTTCAATTTCAAAATTCATTTTTTGTGTCACACATCCGGGTCCCTCCAGAGTAATAGAACGCAGATTTACAGATTTACAGATTTACAGATTGACAGACTGACGTCAGTGAAACTTTCTTCCTTTATGAAATAGAAAATGCAATAATTTCACAAATAAATGAATGTGTCTCATCTGTCAGGTCTATTAGAGTAATTTAACATTAGTACTGTGGCAGTGGTTCACATGACATTAAATATATTAATTTTGTTTCTCAAGAGTTTTGGTTCTGTAATTTGTTGATGGCCCCTAGTAGAGTGCTGTATGAATGGGTAAATGAGGCACAGATTGTAGTGTAAAGAGATTTGAGTGTCTTGATAAGATAGAAAGGTTCTATATAAGTACAGTCCATTTACCATTTACCATTTATTGTGATCAGTTAACATTAAACAGATTTTGTACAAAGAGTTTATTAGGTTGTGTAAAGCAGAGCACCACTGTATTTTCTGCTGTAAACGTAGCTCCACCCTATAAGTTGCATCAGTCCAAATATGTCTAATAAAGTGGAAAAATCCATAAATATGTCGCTTTGCCGTATACGTTGCTTCTATTATGCGTCACTGCTGACATGTCATGTTTGTTATGCGTCATCGCTGACAACCCAGAAATGTGGGCCCGTGTTGTACCAAAAATCGATTGGATGCTAAATGGTGGCCGCTGAGGCATGCACGGGGGGACTTTAAAAGAATTGAACAAGATTAACACTTAAAAACAATTATTTGCTTGCTCGAAATTATAGTAAAGGTGTGTCTCAGTCTTACTTTACCTTAATAAATGCACTTTGACGATCAAATCAGCTGCATTTCAAAAGCCAATACGGGGATGTGAGCGCGTGCATGTGACAAGTTGCTGTGCAAATTTAACAAGATACCCACCAAAAAAAAAAAGATAACCACCTAAAAACAATTATTTGTTTGCTCGACGTTATAGTAAAGGTGTGTCTCAGTCTAACTTTTGCTTATTAAAAGGACTTTAATGGTCAGATCAGCTGTATTTCAAAAGTATTCGCTGCCTCAATGCTCCAGGGAGCGCGCAGACAGGGAGGAATAAAGGAAGGAGCAACGCTGTGCATTTGTTCAAAATTTAACAAGAAAAGCACCTAAAAACAATTATTTGTTTGATTATTGAGCATGCATCAGGAAATTATTTGTTTGCTTGAAATTGTAGCAAAGGTGTGTCTCAGTTGAACTTTTACTTAATAAATACACTTTAATGGTCAAATTAGCTGCATTTCGCTGGGGCAGTGCAACAAAATGAAGCTGGTTTGACAGTTGCTCCAAGCAGCAAGCAGGACAAAAGTGGCAGGTTATGGCAAGCCGATTGTGTCATTAATAGCTGGTGAAGATTCTCAGTCATCAAGGACATGGTAAATTCAAAAGAAGTTCAAGACAAAATCAATAAAGTATAAAGTAAAGTATAATAAATAAAGTCCAGTTGTTTTTGTCTTGGGCAGCACGGTGGCGCAACTGGTAGAGCTGCTGCCTCTCAGCGAGCAGGTCCTTGGTTCAAACCCCGGTCCAGGGGCCTTTCTGGGTGGAGTTTGCATGTTCTCTCCGTGCATGCGTGGGTTTTCTCCGGGTACTCCGGTTTCCTCCCACAGACCAAAAACATGCATGTTAGGCTGACTGGTAACTCTAAATTGTCCCTAGGTGTGAGTGAGAGAGTGAATGGTTGTTTGTCTCGTTTGTCTCTATGTGGCCCTGTGATGGACTTGCGACCCGTCCAGGGTGTACCCCGCCCTTCACACAGTGATTGCTGGACATGGGCACCAGCGACCCCCGTGACCCAAAATGGAATAAACGGGTAAAGATAATGGATGGATGGATGGATGTTTTTGTCTTGAACTTTTTTGAATTTGTCATTATAGCCACTTTTACCTATTACATGATACAAAGGTATGCCTTACTACGCTGGTGCCATCTAGCAGCTAAAAAATGGTAGTGTTCAATTTTTTCAGTCAGAATGAATGAAAGCGGTAATATCTCATCCAAAAATTGGTTTATGAATATGGGAAAAAAAATCATAAATATGTTGCTTCAGCCTATAAGTCGCAGGGCATGCAAATTATGCAAAAAAAGTGACTTATACAGTGAAAAATACGGTACATCTATAGCACCTTAGCTAGCATGTTTGTATTGCACACCGCTAGCTCAGTGTTACTTCTTGTTGTGCTGAGCTCTCTAAAACAGTTATTGAGTCAAGTGTTTACCTATGGAGGTAAACATAGATGTTTAACAACCCGTTAAAATACACCAGAATGCAGGAAATGGCATCTACTTGATTCAAAATTTTGTGGAGATGACTCCCATACCCCCCCCACCAGTGTGTCCCCCACCCACACCACACACACACACACACATTAAGAATGCTTCTGACACCAATGGCCACCACGTTTTTCAAGCCAAGAGCCAGTGTCAGCACTGGGGGCTAAACACCCCTAAAGGGCAGAGTCTAGAATTGTCCCTGGCTTTAAAGATTATTGTATAAGAAGTATTTTGAAAATCCTAGTTATACAAGCTGTCTGTGCTAGGAATAGTTCAGATATTTTGAAATGGGTCCTATAGAAAATTTATGAACATTTATTATCTTACCTGTTCTAGATAACTCTTTGAACAACCTCAGTTTGGAGATGAATAGTTTTATTCTGATCTGATTAACAAGCTAACAGCTAGTTTAAGACATTATTACCTGCAGTGTTCCCTAAATGAGGACTGAACTAGGCAAAAAGGCCTTCTCCTATTCCGCTCCTGTTTCCTGGAACATCTTACAAAAAGATTTGAAGCTCTCGACCTTGACCTCTCTAAGTGTCTTTAAGAATCTGTTGGACACCTGGCAGGGACCAATGCTGACATGTTCCTGTTGTTAGTTTTCTACATTTGTCTTGGAATCTAGCTGTTTTTGTTTTGTTACCTTTTCCTTTTAGCCATCCTATTTGTTAAAAAAAAAAAAACTGTAGTATGCTTTTTTTTATAACTGTTTATTGTTGTTGCTGTTGTCCATTGTTGTCATCTTTCTTTGTTGAAATCCGGTCTCTCTTGTAAATGAGTCCTCGAGGCTCAATGGGATTTACCTGTATAAATAAATGTTGATTGATTAAGACCAAAATGGATTGCTGCTATTTTAAAACAACCTTAATGTCAAACATTCACTGCAAACTCATGCAAACCCTAACATCATCGTCAGTTTTTTTTTTTTTTTTGCATTAAATTGTTATATAATCAAAAATTGTCTAACATTCAGAGTCAGAGTCAGAGATTCTTTATTGTCATTTGCACCTCATGTGGTGGAATGAAATTATGTACACAGGGTCCCAGTTACATCCAACAATAAAAATGTAAAAGAAAAACAGTAATAACATCTAAGATATGAACTAAGAAAAACATCAACTAAATATACACTAAGCACTAGTAGCATAAAAACATTACCTTGAACAGCAGCACAAACATGAGTCTGTGAGCAGATGAGCACACATGAACACATCAACATGAAAGAGATCAGCAGCAACATGAAACAGATCAGCAGCAACATGATATGGTTTTTCACAGTGATTATTCTGGTTAGAGATTCATGAGTCTAACAGCCTCAGGGTAGAAGCTGTTCCTCAGTCTAGTGGTTCTACACTTAATGCTCCTTAACCTCCTTCCTGAGGGGAGCGGGGCAAAAAATGTGTGTGCTGGGTGAGTGTGGTCCTTCATGATGCAGGTGGCTCTATTCCTGCATCTGGAGATGTAGATGTCTGTGGTGGTGGGGAGACTGACTCCAACATCTTCTGTGCAGCCTTCACCACTCTCTGCAAAGCTTTTCTTTCTGCAGCTGTGCAGCCTCCATGACACACGTTGATGCTGGAGCATATGCAGGGCCAGATTAACACTTCGCTGTACCCTGGGCAACAATCTTCAAGGGCCCCATCATCACAACCCCAGAATCACTATAATCTGGCAAAATACAGAATAAATTACCATAATATACAGTAAATATACTTAAAATTCTAACTATCAAGTGTATTTTTATGTATAAAACTCCAAATGCTCATTGACACAAATCCTCAAGACTGAATTAAGTTGAACGCACTTTGAACACCACATGACACCATATGTGTGCTTGTTAAGTAACGTGTTGGCCACTGGTGTCAGAAGCATTTACAATGTGTGTGTGGTGGGACACACCGATGGGGGGGTCCTCCCCCAGAAAATTTTGAATAAAGTAGATGGCATTTCCTGCATTCTGGTGTATTTTTATGGTTGTTTAACATCTAGTTTTACCTACACAAGTAAACACTTGGAACACCTTGGGATTCCCCTGGAGGAGCTGGTCCAAGTGTCTGGGGAGAGGGAAGTCTGGACCTCCCTACTTAGGCTGCTACCCCCGCAGAAGGATGGAAGTAAACACTTGATCCAGTAACTATTTTAGAGCTAATGACACAACAAGAAGTAACCTGACCAACAGCTGATTCAATGAATTAAAAATATTATATATTCAAAGGTGATGATTTGATGCCCACATTAAAATTAAATGACTGTAACTTAGTTGACTTCAAATGAAATAAGATTATCAATGAATGTTTGTGACAAAGGATTTACTGAGTGTAACAAAGATTCCTTCAAGAAACCTCCCAGTATAAATCATAAAACCATGACGACTTCTGCTCATTCTAAATTTGTCAAATGGCCTAAATCTCCTAAAGTGAATGAGAATCATTTTAAAATAATAACCAAGATATGTCCTGTAGCCATGTTTCTGCAAAGAAGATTTAAATTTTGAGGTTGATTTGTTGCCTTTTGTAAATCACAAGATGAATCCCTCGAGCAATTTTTTTTAATGTCTTTGGTCAGACATAAGAAACTGGAATAATCTCAAACTTAACACTCCCTCTTTTCATGCTGATGTCATTTTACTTTATGTGGATAACTTAAGCTCAGCTTTCTCTGATGCCATTAATATAGTTGTACTTATAACAAAGTACCCCATTCACTGTAAGAGGAGGGATAATAAGTCTTCCTTCCTGTTTGATGAACAATTTTAAGTCATACTATTCTTCATTAAGAAGATTAAAAATCTGCAAAACTGCTAAAATCATCTTACAATAGATACAAACTTATTGTTTTAATTAAAACAATGTTTCTCAAGAAAAAAAACCTGATGGGCTTGTCAGCAGGTAAGGGGCGTTTACCTTGGGACAAACTGAGGTTGTCGATTGGTCAGTTACTGACACGCCTTCTGAGTTGATTGACAGGTCGTGCTGTCGAGGATCCAATTGGGGAAGAAAAAAAAAACAAGAGCTGCAGCAGCCGCCGCTGGGAGGAGGAGGGGCTGCCCAAATGCAGTGGAAGCACAGCAGTCTCTTTGCGCAGCGCAGGACTCCAAGTAAAGCAGGAGATAACCAGATATTCTGCTTGTGCCCTCACAGCCCTGGGCCCCTTAGAGATCATGGGGCCCTGGGCAGTTGCCCAGTTGCCCATATGGTTAATCCGGCCTTGAGCACAGGATGCTCTCCACTGCAAACCTGTAGAAGGAGGTGAGGACTGAGCTTCCCAGACCAGCTCGTCTCAGCCGCCTAAGGAAGTAGAGTCTCTGATGAGCTTTCTTGATCAGGCTGAAAATGTTGTTGCCCCAGCTGAGGTTGTCATTCAGGTGTACACCCAAGTACTTGTAGCTGGAAACCACTTCCACCGCAGATCCTCTTATGTTCAGGGGGGTGTATGTGTGTTTGTTCCTTCTGAAGTCCACAATCATCTCCTTTGTCTTCTTCACATTGATGTGAAGGTTATTCCCTTTACACCAGCTCTCCAGATGTTCCACCTCCTGCCTGTAGCTGGACTCATCATTGTTTGTGATGCATCCTACCACCACTGTATCATCTGCAAACTTTACAATTTGACAGCCTGGATAGGTAGCTGCACAATCATACGTTAGCAGAGTAAACAGGAAAGGGCTCAACACACATCCCTGGGGAGAGCCAGTGCTGAGGGTTAAGGTGGAGGAGGAGAAGTCGTAAATGGTAAATGGACTGTACTTATATAGCACCTTTCTATCTTATTTCAAGATACTCAAACCGCTTTACACTACAATCTGTGCCTCATTTACCCATTCATACAGCACTTTATTAGATCTCTATAAAGCTAATTGAACAGTTCATGCTATAGAGACTAATCAGAGCTTTATCACATTCATACACTGATGGGACACACATCAGAGGCTATGAGGGGTTCAGTGTCTTGACCAGGGATACTTCAGCATGTGACTGCTGGTGGATTCGAACCCCCAACTCTTGCATTGGAGGACGACTGCGCTAAACCACTCAGCCATACCCGCCCTTTAACAAGTTGTGGATCCTCACTGATTGTTGTCTGTTTTTTAAGAAGTCTAGTACTCAGTGGAAAATGGAGGGGCTTAGTCCTAGTGTGAATAGTTTGTCCATCAGGGTTTGGGGGATCATGGTGTTGAAGGCGGATGTGAAGTCCACAAAGAGCATATGGACATAAGAGTTTTTCTGCTCCAGGTGGTTGAGCGCAGTGTGGACCACAGAGGAGATGGCATTCTCTGTTGATCTGTTCTTGGGGTATGCATACTGATGAGGGTCCTCATTGATGTTGATGGTTGTTTTGATGTGGGTCATGACCAGTTTTTCGAGGTATTTAGCGACTATCAGGTTGTGGGCCACTGGCAGATAGTCATTCAGATCAGTCACTGTAGAGCTTTTTGGGACTGGGATGATGGTGGCAGTCTTCAGGCAGATGGGAACTGTCTCCAGGGTAAGTGAGGTGTTAAAGATGTCTCCCAGCACCTCACAGAGCTGATCGGCACATTCTTTCAACACTTTTTCAGGAATGTTGTCTGGGCCGGTTGCCTTGTGCGGATTAATCCTGAAAATACTCTTTACTTCTGCTGAGGTCACGCTGACATGCTCGTCATTCGGTGGTGAGGTGAGTCTGGTGCTGGGTTATTTCTTCGGGTCGTCAAAGCATGCATAGAACTTCTTGAGGGCATCAGGCAGAGATGGGTCTTTGGGGCATTGTTCAGTCCTTCCTTTATAATCTGTTATACACTTAATGCCCCTCCACATGCTCCATGGGTCTTGTGAGGTGAATTGACCCTGGATCCTCTGTGCATATGTGGCCTTGGCCCTCTTAATACCAGCAACCATCTCTTTTCTTGTCCTACTCAGCCCCTGTGAGTTTCCAGACCTAAAGGCGGTGTTCCTGGCTTCCAGCAGGATGTGCACCTCTGCATTCAGCCAAGGTTTTCTGTTTGTGTAACTTTTAACATATCTTATGATGAAGACAGTGTCAGTACATGTACTAAATGTAACCCAGAACTGAGCATGCATATTGGTCCAGATCAAGCGAACTTCCATTTTCAGCAGCTTCTCTGAAAACCTGCCAGTCTGTTTGATCAAAAGAATCTCTCCGTGTGGGGCCACAGTCCTGGATCCAACATTTAACTTTCTTTTGTACCGGTCTGGAGCGTCTCAGCGGGGGCAGGTGAGCAGGAGCCATTAAGATTGAGATGTGATCAGAGAATCCTAGGTGGGGGCGGGGTTCGGCTTTGTATGCATCTTTTACGTTCGTGTAAACATGGTCCAGCGTGTTGTTTCCACATTTTGGTATGCCCACATACTGGTAAAAACTTGGGAGGCAGTCCATTAAATTCACGTGATTAAAGTTTCTGGCTACCACGTAAAGAGCCTCAGGCTGTTTGTTCTGCAACAAGCTGATGATATCATGTAGCTCCGACAAGGCGTCATTAGCATTATCATCCGGTGGAATGTAAACAACGGCAATGAAAGTCACTGTGAACTTGCAGGGTAGATAATGTGGCTGACATTTCACTGTTATTTGCTCCAAAGCCTTAGAGCATGAGTTTTTTTTTTACAAAAGTACAGGTTGTGCCCCAACTTTTACTCACGTAAATGCACACTCCGCCTCCCCGTGATTTCTCCATTAGCTCGCTGCAGCAGTCCGCTCGGAAAAAAGTCTGTCATCCAGCTTGAAGACTGCATCCGGTGTTTCACTTGTAATCCATGTTTACGTGAGACAAAGCACCGCACACTTCATCATCTTGTCTTGGGGGTTATGGTGAGGCTACGAGCTAACACTAAAGCCAGTAAACTCCCCATGCTGTCTCTCTTTCTGTCGAACGTCTGCTCGTTGGACAACAAGGTGGATTTACTTCGTCTGAGAGCGGGCGCCTCAGAAGAGATGAAGAAGTGTGTGGTGCTTTGCCTCACATGGATTACAAGCAAAATGCCGGATACAGTCTTCCAGCTGGATGGCAGACTCTTTTTTCGAGCGAACCGCTGCAGCGAGCTAATGGGGAAATCACGGGGAGGCGGAGTATGCATTTACGTGAGTAAAAGTTGGTGCACCAATTGTACTGTTGTAAATAGCTCATGCTCTAATGCTTTGGAGCAAATAACAGTGAAATGTTGGCCACATTATCTACCACGTCAGTTCACAGTGACTTTCATCACGGTTGTTTACATTCCTCCGGATGCTAATGTTAATGAATCACTGTAGGAGCTACATGATATCATCAGCTCGTTGCAGAGCAAACACCTCAAATCTCTTTACGTTGTAGCCAGAGACTTTAATCACGTGAATCTAAAGGACTGTCTTCCAAGCTTTAATCAGCATGTGACAATTCCAACACATGGAGACAAGACGCTGGACCGTGTTTACACGAACGTAAAAGATGCATACAAAGCCGAACCCTGCCCCTACCTAGGACTGTCAGACCACATCTCAATCTTCCTGGCTCCGGCTTACATGCCCCTGCTGAGATGCTCCAGACCGGTAAAAAAGAAAGTTAAATGTTGGATCCAGGACAGTGGCCCCATACTGAGAGATTGTTTTGACCGAACAGACTGGCAGATTTTCAGAGAAGCTGCTGAAAATGGAGGTTTGCTTGATTTTGACCAATACACATCCTCAGTTCTGGGTTACATTAGTACATGTACTGAAACCATCTCCACTATCAGAAATGTTAAAAGCTACCCAAACAGAAAACCTTGGCTGAGTGCGCATCCTGCTGGAAGCCAGGAACACTGCCTTCAGGTCTGGAAACTCAGAGGAGCTGAGTAGGACAAGAAAAGAGCTGGTTGCTGGTATTAAGAAGGCCAAGGCCACATATGCACAGAGGATCAAGGGTCAATTCATCTCACAAGACCCTCAGAGGATGAAGAGGGGCATTAAGTGCATAACAGATTATAAAGGAAGGAGCAAACAATGCCCCAAAGACTCATCTCTGCCTGATGCCCTCAAGAAGTTCTATGCACGTTTTGAAGACCTGAACAGACCACCCAGCACCAGACCCACCTCACCACCGAATGAAGAGCATCTCAGCGTGACCTCAGCCGAAGTAAGGAGTGCTTTCAGGAGGATTAATCCGCACAAAGCAACTGGCCCAGACAACATCCCCGGAAAAGTGTTGAAGGAATGTGCCGATCAGCTCTGCGAGGCACTGGCAGACATCTTTAACACCTCACTTACCCTGGAGACAGTTCCCACCTGCCTGAAGACTGCCACCATCATCCCAGTCCCAAAAAACTCTACAGTAACTGGTCTGAATGACTGTCGGCCAGTGGCCCTCACCCCAATAGTTGCTAAATGCTTCGAAAAACTGGTCATGACTCACATCAAAACAACCAACAACATCAACGAGGACCCTCATCAGTATGCATACCGTGAGAACTGATCAACAGAGGATGCCATCTCCTCTGTGGTCCACACTGCGCTCAACCACCTGGAGCAGAAAAACTCTTACGTCCATATGCTCTTTGTGGACTTCACATCCGCCTTCAACACCATGATCCCCCAAAACCCTGATGGACAAACTATCCACTCTAGGACCAAGCCCCTCCATTTGTAACTGGGTACTAGACTTCTTAACAAAAAGACCACAGTTAGTGAGGATCCACAACCTCTCCTCCTCCACCATAACCCTCAGCACTGGCTCTCCTCAGGGATGTGTGTTGAGCCCCCTCCTGTTTACTCTGCTCACGTATGATTGTGCAGCTACCCATCCAGGCTGTCACATTGTAAAGTTTGCAGATGATACAGCGGTGGTGGGATGCATCACAAACAATGATGAGTCCAGCTACAGGCAAGAGGTGGAACACATGGAGAGCTGGTGCAAAGAAAATAACCTTCACATCAATGTGAAGAAGACAAAGGAGATGATTGTGGACTTCAGAAGGAACAAAAACACCTACACCCCCTGAACATAAGAGGATCTGCGGTGGAAGTGGTCTCCAGCTGCAAGTACTTGGGTGTACACATGAATGACAACCTCAGCTGGAGCAACAACACCACCAGCCTGATCAAGAAAGCTCATCAGAGACTCTACTTCCTCAGACGGCTGAGGCGAGCTGGTCTGGGAAGCTCAGTCCTCACCTCCTTCTACAGGTGTGCAGTGGAGAGCATCCTGTGCTCCAGCATCAACGTGTGGCATGGAGGCTGCACAGCTGCAGAAAGTAAAGCTTTGCAGAGAATGGTGAAGGCTGCACAGAAGACTGTCGGAGTCAGCCTCCCCACCATCACAGACATCTACACCTCTAGATGCAGGAAAGGGCTACCTGCATCATGAAGGACCTCACTCACCCAGCACACACACTTTTTGCCCCACTCCCCTCAGGAAGGAGGTTGAGAAGCATTAAGTGTAGAACCACTAGACTGAGGAACAGCTTCTACCCTGAGGCAGTTAGACTCATGAATCTCTAACTAGAATAATCACTGTGAAAATCACATCATGTTGCTGCTGATCTGTTTCATGTTGCTGCTGATCTGTTTCAATGTTGATGTGTTCATGCGTGCACATCTGCTCACACAGTCTCATGTTCATGTTCATGCTGATGTTCAATGTTTTTATGTTTTGAGTTCTTAGTGAATATTTAGTTGATGTTTTTCTTAGTTCATATCTTAGATCTTATTACTGTTTTTTCTTAAACATTTTATTGTTGGATGTAACTGGGACCCTGTGTACATAATTTCGCTCCACCACATGTACCACATGATGGGTGAATGACAATAAAGGATCTCTGACTCTGACATCTCTTCTGAGGCGCCTGCTCTCAGACGAAGGAAATCCATCTTGTTGTCCAACGAGCGGACGTTGGACAGAAAGAGAGATGGCATCAGGAGTTTTCCGGCTTTAGCATTAGCTTGTAGCCTCACCAGAACCCCCACCCGGCGTCCTCTCTTCTTAAGCCGGGAGCAGCGCTTCCTCTTCTGCCTTTTGGAACGCCTCTGCTGCAGCTTCCAGGTAGATGACTTTAAGATCTGTATTCTGCCGAGCGTAGTTTTGAGTTTGTTGCTGATTTTTGCTATATTTCGTGGCAAATCCGCTCTTATTCTCATCATTCCGGTTTGGCTATAGTTCACACGCATAAATCGTGCGGAGTCAGGCACAGAGTCAATATCAAAACTTCTAAAAACTGGGATAGTACCAGGAGCCTGTGAAGCTGCAACTGTTCTGTGCACGGCCATCTTGGAACTCCTACCTAGAATTGCATCAAAAACTATCAAATAACTGCTGCTGCAATTACTGGAAGTTGCAAATAACTAATAAACTATTTGTAAATAATCCAACATTTTTCAGTCAAGTCATCAGGACAGTTTCTTTTTTTGTGCTGAAACGTTTCGCCTTCGATCCGGAAGGCTTCATCAGTCATCAAACCAGTTTTGTTTGTGATAAGATCAGTTTGACAAGACTGTCAACAAGGAAGAGGGCCGGCAATGGAGTGTGTGTGTGGGGGGGGGGGGGGCGTACCAAAGAGACCATCTTATCACAAACAAAACTGGTTTGTTCCACTTTGGAGTAAGCTGTTGGGGGAAGAATCAGTTTTGTTGTGTGTTTCCTTGACTGATGAAGTCTTCTGGATCGAAGGCGAAACGTTTCAGCAAAAAAAAAAGAAACTGTCCTGATGATCTGACTGAAAAATGTTGGATTGCATACCTGGATTATTGAGCATGGACTTTGTTATTTGTAAATAACTTCATAAAACAAAATTGAGAGCGGTATAAATGTTTCTAAAATAGCATGCACACGAACTTCTAAAACAAGGTTGAGATAGACATTTTATCATGGAAAAAATCCACTTTGAAGATACTGTGTGTCATTTCCTGTTTGTTGCAACAATCCACAAATCTCTATTTATTTTTCTTTGTTGACACAAGTTCTAGCTGTCTTGAAGCCTGTATAGCTTCAGATGTTACCGCAAGGCCTCTCAATCTACGCTCCTGTGGCTCTCGAAGGGCCAACAGAACCACTCTTGGGCACTCAAGAGTGAATTCTGGCATGCCTCCGGCCTCTCAGGAGACAGCATCATTACCTCTTATTAACTTCTGTAGGGGCTGACTATGCAGAAAGTCCCACTGATGCAATGTGAAGGTTGGTAAACCATCTTCCTCCCATACAACAAGATTATCTGCACTGTACCTGTGTGCATGGAAATGACACAGACCGTCCTGGACACCAGAGAGCAGGTGACATACTCTGACCTCATACAAATTTGTGTAATTTATGTCAACTTGTTCTGCATTCTTCTCAGTACCCGCCGACCATTAAAGCATTCATTAAACACAGCTTAGCTCAGCGAGTAACCAGGAAATCTGATGGAATTAGTCTCAAACTGTGTTTCCACCATCGCAGACACGCCTGACAAACCAAGACGGGGGTTTATTTAGTCCCTGACCCCCCTCAGACAGCCGTCTGAAGGTGAACAAGGAAATGAGGGCCTGTATATTAAACTAACATCTTCAATAACAGAGAATAAATCAAATACTGATAATTTTTCCAAAATAAACTTTAAAAAAATATGGTATCTAGCTCATTTTATGAAAAACTACATATCAAAATGGGACAATTACTATTTAATATTTTGTCATCTCTTTGGGTGACAACACAACCCATAGGTAAAGACAAAGTTTTAAGCTAAAATATTGTGTGATAAATTAGTGCTCAGAGTACGAGCTAAGGATGACTCACAGCTATTTTTTGCTAAATAACTTTGAAATGAATAGGCTTATAGCTACTTTTGTGTTTTCTAAGGTCTGTTAGCTGTGCCAGCCATCTTACATCATGTTGACTCCAAAAGTTAAAGAGTTGTAGATGTTCATACTTTGTGATTGTTTCATTAAAATCCATCCAGTGGTTCAAGGGATATTGTACTAACAGACAAACAAACACAGACGCAGGCAAAAACATTATTGTTCATCTTTTGCACACAAGTTAAACAAACAAGTCACAGAAAAATTATTTCTTCAAGAAACAATGTTTGGCTTTGAGAGTAATGTACAATCAGAACAGGCATTTTCATTTTTAGTTTCAGTGAAAAAATCTGAAAACTTTTCAGAATAAATGTCTTATACCACCACAACCCGAAAAGGAAGAAGCAGGTAAAGATAATGGATGGATAGATGGTTGTCTAATACCATTTATCTAAAAAAAAAAAAAAAAGATTTCTACTTAGTACAGCAGTTTTTCTGAACATGTAAAATCTGATTGGAAGTTTTTGAATTATATTGACTTAACCCCTTTTTTTTTCAATAAACATTATCTTGGATTTGATCATGAAAGCTGAAGTGCAGCTCTACAGGTGTCCATCCTAACTCCTCAGTTAAACATACTCAAAGTTTTTCCTGAGGTCGGTGCTCTTCACCTGGTACCTCCTCTGCATGATGGGTTGCGGCTCCACCTGTAAACACGTACAGGAGGTGACCATGATTAGTCCAGCCATGATGAGGAGGAACCCCGCCGCCCAGCCACAGAACAATGCGTCTCCAAATTCCCACCGAGGCACCCCATCCGGTACTTTATCATCAAAGAAATGGACCACAGCTAAATGAGCCGTGTAGCAGACAGGTATCAGACACAGCACTCCAGAAATTATCCCCAGCACCCCCCCTGTGATTATTATAGTCCTCTTGGTTTGAGAGCCGCCACAACCTCTACAGCTGTTGACCAGGGACAGCCCAGGTGTGGCCACAAGGATTCCCAGCACACCAACAGCCAGGGAGGAACACATGAAGATGCGGGCCAGCATGAGGTGGCTGGAAAGGCCCAGCAGGCTGTCGTAAGACCTACACTCCATGCCTCCAACATCCTGGACCACGCAGGTCTCCCACAGGCCCTGGTTGTAGCTCTCCACAGGCAGCAGCGATGTGGATTTAGTCAGCCACTGTGGTAAGATGGTGGTGGCTAAGGCGCACAGCCATGCCCCGACATAGAACAGCATCCCCAGCAACTCCAGAGCGCAGGCGGACGTGCCCATGTTTCCCTCTCCAGCCTCCATGGTTGAAAGAGCCACAACAGTTCTTCTTCTTCGGCTGAGGGTAGAAAAGGATTCTTCTTGTCAAAGCAAAGCACCTGATGTTTAGAGCTGGATTGCTCGGGTTCAGGGAGCTCGTTCACAAACAGCTCCCTCTTGGAGGAGCACACATCCTCTGTGGCAGAAAGGAGAAAGGGCCAGCTTGGCCCTCCCCTTTGTGATCCGTCTGCTCCTGCTGCTGTGCCAATGGGCAGAAGGGTCCAGGCAGAGATGGACATTGTCAAACAGTTGACCGAACTGCAAACCATATGAGATGTCATTAAGGACAGACCGGAAAATATTCATTTTACACAGGAAAATTGGCCTTCCAGATGTATATATTTTTATTTCTTATGTTAGTGCATTAAACAAGTAAATTATTAGTCTGTACACATACAAAGAAACTGGATTCAGATATAAAACATCAACATAACTATAAAATACAACCAGATTTCTGAAAAAGAAAAATTAAACAAGAACAAAGACAACAAGTTTTAGCGACAATCAAAATATAACTTATCACATTCATCAGTCCGGGTGCTTACAGTCAGGCTCCTTCCTGCATGTGACTGAATGTGAAACAACAGAGACGCTTATTGTTGCTGCCTTACCACTGCAGAGCTTGTGGAAAATCATCGTAGGAGGATAGAGATCAAAGCTGAGATGTGAGAAAATGTTTCCCATTCTTAAACTGACTGAAAGACGTTCAAACCACAAACAAACAAACAAACAAACATAAAAAGGCATAATATAAAAGCCTCAGCTCAAGACTGATGTCCTGACGATGACTCGCAGAAGCAAAAGACGGGACAAAATCAAAAAGAGTGCTTCGGTTTGATTTCTCCCAGTGCGAGAAGCACAACATCAGCAAACATTTTCCTCAGTGTCTCAGGTGAAAAGAAAGCAGAAATCCAATTGGCTTGTTTTTAATGCATTTCGTGTCTAAGTGGATTTTTGTTTCTTGCAGAAAATGAAACAGTGTCACTGGTGTAGTTCCATTTGTCATTCACATGAGGACAACAAACTTCTTGGTTGGCAAACAATCAATTCCTCTTCAACATAGCCTTAACATAAATTTTTCATCTGAGATTTAAGGATGAAACTTTCTAACAACTTAACATTTTTTTCAAGTAACTTGTTTTTTTTTTCTTTTTTAGAAATAGTAGGCTCCTCTTATTACCAAAGGTGTTAGCTTACATTCGAGTCAGGCAACATACCTGACCAAGTTAAAGTTATTAATAATAATAATCATTTTATTTAAAAAGCGCCTTTCATGACACCCAAGGACACTTTACAGTAAGAACAAAGATCAACAGGAATAAAGAATATAAAATACATAAAGAATATAAAATACATAATATAAAATACATAAAGAATATAAAATACATACAGAATATAAAATACATACAGCAAAGGTAAGGATAAGCGAGTCTAAAGAGATGTGTTTTCAGAGCAGTCTTGAATAGAGAAAGAGAGGTGGTGTTTCTTAAGTCAGGGGGTAGAGAGTTCCAGAGATGAGGAGCAGAGCAGGTGAAGGTCCTGCTCCCCATGGTGGAGAGGCGGGCAGAGGGTACATGGAGGTGTAGTGAAGAGGAGGATCTGACAGAGCGAGAGGGGATGGAGATGTGTAGGAGGTCAGATAGGTACGGAGGGGAAAGGTTGTGGATAGCTTTGAAAGTGAGAAGAAGAATTTTGAAGACTATGCGTGATTTAACCGGGAGCCAGTGGAGCTGCTGCAGGACTGGAGTGATGTGGCTATAGGAGGAGGTTTGAGTGATGACACGGGCAGCTGAGTTCTGGACCAATTGTAGCTTCTGGAGAGATTTGTTGGGGAGGCCATAAAGAAGGGAGTTGCAGTAGTCAATCCGAGAAGTCACAAGACTGTGAACAAGGATGGCTGTGGAGCGGGGTGTGAGAGAAGGGCGGAGACGGTTAATATTTCTGAGATGGAAATAGGCAGACCGAGTGACGTTGTTGATGTGTGAAGTGAAGGAGAGAGTGGTGTCGAGGATGACACCAAGACTCTTGACCTGAGGCGAGGGGGATAGCAGGGAGTTGTTAAGGGGGACGAGAAGATTTTCTGATTTTGAAAGAGAGTTTTTGGTACCGACAAGAATGATTTCTGTTTTGTTACTGTTTAGTTGTAGAAAGTTGTTGGAAAACCAGTGATTTAGCTCATTGAGACAGTCGGTGAGGATGGAGGGTGGGGGGGTGGAGTTTGGTTTTGTTGATAGGTAGAGCTGTGTGTCATCAGCATAACAGTGAAAATGGACACCAAATTTACGGAAGATGTGACCTAGAGGAAGGAGGTAAATGATGAAGAGGAGGGGTCCGAGGACAGAGCCTTGGGGGACACCCGTGGAGACGGGGGAAGACTGGAAACGAAAGGATTGAATGAATTGAGTGCGGTCAGAGAGATATGATTTGAACCAGTCTAACGGAGTACCCGAGATGCCAATGGAGGTTAGTCTGTTGAGGAGGATAGAATGACAGATTATGTCGAAGGCAGAACTTAGATCCAGTAAAATGAGGATAGACAGAAGAGCAGAGTCAGCAGCAAGAAGAAGGTCATTAGTTATTTTTATTAGAGCTGTTTCGGTGCTATGGTGGGGGCGAAAACCAGATTGAAACTCTTCATAAATGTTATTGTTGGATAGAGATTGGACGAAGATTACTGAAGTTGGTAAAGTCAAGACCTGGTTTCTTGATGATGGGGGTGATGGCTGCAGATTTGAAAGCTGTGGGAACAATGCCAGAGGTTAGGGAGGAGAGGATGATGTTCGTGATGATTGGGAGCAGAGACGGGAGACAGGATTTAACAAGAACTGTGGGAAATGGATCGAGCTGACAGGATGAGGACTTAGACTTGCTGATAATGTCAAGGGATGCATTGGTGTGCTGGGCCGACCTTCCTCAGCTGCTGCTCCCTGCTGCTCTGGCCCTCGGCCTGGGGCCGGCTTGCGGTCACTGTTGGGCGGGTGGGGCGCATGGACGGCTCGACAGAGGCTCTGTCGGGCTGTCTCGGTGTGCCTGTTTGTCTCAGGTTGGGTTTTAGGTGGTCCCCTCTCTTGGATCAGTTTTGGCCCCCCATTTGGTGTGTCGTGCTCCCCTCCAGTGGTGGGCCCCCCTGCCGCCGGTGCATTGGCGGCTCTCAGCAGCTGGGGCTGGGTGGTGGATGTGTGCAGGCCCGCCCTGGTGGCTGCCTGCGGGGGCCTGGGTGCCCTGGCTCTGCCGGGCCTCTGTTGGGGGGTGGTATGACCTCAGGACTCGGTGCTTGGTGTCCATGGCCAGATCCACTTTGGAGGGGCGGGTTGCTGGCGGGGCCTGTTGACTCGTCGCTACAGCCTCCTGGGGTTTCTGCATTGTGGTTGCTGGGGATCGCCCGGGGCTTCCCTTTGCTTCTCTCTCTGGGGGGTGCGGGTGTCCCTGTTGGGGGACTACCATGTGACTACACTACTGTGTTACCTTCGTATCCTGTGGGGACGGGTTTATGGGTCCCCACATCCACTATTGAACATTTTTATGGAGAAACCTTATAGTGATAAGCATGCTCACACAGGTGTTTATCAGATACACACTCAGTTGGGTTGTGGTGGCCATCAAATATATATTGTATTACCATGTAATGTATAAAATACTTTCTAATGATGTTATAAGTATCATTACATATGTTGTTTGTTGTGGTTTCTTGGTTTAGTCGTTTTTTTTCTTTCTTTCCGCAGGTCTAGAGTCAGACTTCAATGATGTTGATTTGTGTTCTCTTTATCTCTCTCCTCTATTTCTATGTCCTTCTTTACACTTTAACTCTTCTCTCTCTTTTCTGCTTTGTTATCTTCTTTGTTTTCTGTCCCCGTGTCCATTACATCTGGAACAAACCCAAAGCATATTCTAATAAAATTTAATTTATATATCAAGTGGAGCATTAATGCCAGCCATAATTCTCTGCTTGTGAAAGTGAATCTGTTGGGCATCACTTTGACACTCAGACAATAATTCTAAGTGTCACAATGCCGGACAGGACAAGGGAGGGAAAAAAAACGAAAATAAAAAAAAGAACAGTTGATAAAAACACTAAGAACAGCTGATCAAAACAGTAAGAACAGCTGATTAAAACTGTAAGAACAGCTGATAAAAACAATACGGTAAGTAGAATATTTAACTAAAAGCTTGTCTGAATAAAAGAGTCTTAAGCTGATTTTTATAGGAATCAACAGAGACGGCCACACGAAGAGACAGGGGCAGGGCATTCCACAGTCTGGGGGCTACGGCCTGAAAGGATAGGTCAACCCAAGTTTTAAACCGGGTCTTAGGAACCTTTATGAGGTTCAGTGCCAAAGACACAAGGGTGCATGCTCAAGAATAAGGGATCACCATTTCAGTGATGTTTTGGGGGGGGCTGTCCATTTAAACCTCTTCAACAGATTCAAGGGATTCAAGGTTCTTCATTGTCATTTGCGTCACATGTGGTACATGAGGTGGAACAAAATTGTTTACACAGGGACCCAGTTACATCCAACAAAAGTATAAAATGCAAAAGAAAAACAGTAATAAGATCTAAGATATGAGCTAAGAAAAACATTAACTAAAAATACACTAAGCACTAGTAGTACAAAAAAATATGCTGAACAACAGCAGCACGAACACGAGTCTGTGAGCAGATGAGTACAAATGAACACAGCAGCATGAAAGAAATCAGCTTCATGATGTGATTCATGTTTTTTCAGTGATTATTCTGGTTAGAGATTCATGAGTCTAACAGCCTCAGGGTAGAAGCTGTTCCTCAGTCTAGTGGTTCTACACTTAATGCTCCTCAACTTCCTACATGAGGGGAGAAGGGGCAAAAAGTGTGTGTGCTGGGTGAGTGGGGTCCTTCATGATGCAGGTGGCCCTCTTCCTGCATCTGGAGGTGTAGATGTCTGTGATGGTGGGGAGGATGACTCCAACAGACTTCTATGCAGCCTTCACCACTCTCTGCAAAGCTTTCCTTTCTGCAGCTGTGCAGCCTCCATGCCACACGTTAATGCTGGAGCACAGGACTTAAAGTCAGTGGTTAATTTGAGCTGAATCCTGCCGGAACAAGATCCGGGAACTCTCTTATTTTGACCCGCTGTGTTCCGGCAACTGTTTGCTTGGCTCCAGCAAATCAAATCTCTGCCCCTAAAAGTCCAAAGTCATGGCACATTTTTATTTTGATTATTTATTTTAAAAAAAAACCTTCCCTGGGCTGTCACCTTGCCGTGGTGGAGGGGTTTGAGTGTCCCACTGATCCTAGGAGCTATGCTGTCAGGGGCTTCATGCCCCTAGTAGGGTCACCCAAGGCAGACAGGTCCTAGGTGAGGGACCAGACAAAGAGCAGCCCAAAGACCCCTATAATGAGCAAAATGAGTGGAATCATTAAAGTCCATGCTCAATAATCCAGGTATACAATCCAACATTTTTCAGTCAGGTCATCTGGACAGTTTCTTTTTTTGTGCTGAAACGTTTCGCCTTCGATCCGGAAGGCTTCATCAGTCAAGGAAACACACAACAAAACTGATTCTTCCCCCAACAGCTTACTCCAAAGTGGAACAAACCAGTTTTGCTTGTGATAAGATGGTCTCTTTGGTACTTTTGGTACTCGTTGGTCTACTCCATTGCCGGCCCTCTTCCTTGTTCAGGGGCCGGCAATGGAGGAGGGGGCGTACCAAAGAGACCATCTTAGCACAAGCAAAACTGGTTTGTTCCACTTTGGAGTAAGCTGTTGGGGGAAGAATCAGTTTTGTTGTGCGTTTCCTTGACTGATGAAGCCTTCCAGATCAAAGGCAAAACGTTTCAGCACAAAAAAAGAAACTGTCCAGATGACCTGACTGAAAAATGTTGGAGTGGAATCAATGTTCCCTAGCCCAGACGTGGGTCACCAGGGCCCCACTCTGGAGCCGGGCCTGGAGGTGGTGCACACTGGCGAGAGCCAGGTGGCCAGGCTTTACCCACAGAGCCCGGCCGGGCACAGCCCGAAGAGGAGACATGGGTCCCCCTTCCCATGGGCTCAGCATCTTTGGGATGGGCCAAAGGGGTTGGGTGTAATGTGGGATGGGTGGTGGCCGAGGGCGGGGACCTTTGCGGTCTGATCCTCAGCTTCAGAAGCTGGCTATTGGGATGTGGAATGTCACCTCTCTGGAGGGAAAGTAGCCTGAGCTGGTGTGTAAGGTTGAGAGGTTCCAGCTAGAAATAGTCGGACTCACCTCGATGCATGGTTCTGGATCTGGAACCAGTTTTCTTGAGAGGGGTTGGACACTCTTCCATTCTGGAGTTGCCCCTGGTGAAAGGTGCCAAGCAGGAGTGGGCATACTTGTTAATAATAATAAAGTGCTATGTGTTGTCATCATTGAATGTTCTCATACAAAGACAAAATTGGCTCTCTGCATTGAACACATAGCACCTGGGATACATCCAGGTGGAGCAGTGGGCAGCTATGTGAGCGAATCAATCCCATATTGTGTTATTATTCTGTTAAATGGGATATAATCTACTTCCTCATATATATGTTCCAAATATTCGATTCCTTTACACCTCCAACCTTGGAAGTTTATCATATTATTCTGTTGTAGGATGTCAGGGTTGTTCCAGACAGTTGTTCCAGATGGGTGTACGTCAGCATGGAATTATGAATACAGTCATTTTAAGAAACTTCCACCAAGCTGTCAGAGAGGAGCTGATATTGATGCTTTTAAAGCATTCCTGTCAGGCTGAAGAAGGAGTCCTATCGGGCCTTTTAGGCCTGTGGGACCCCGGAAGCAGCTGAAGGGTACTGGCAGTCTATAAGCGGCATGCAGCTCGGGTGGTCGCTGAGGCAAAAACTCGGGCGTGGGAGGAGTTCGGAGAGACCATGGAGAATGACTTCTGCACGGCTTTGCTGCAATTCTGGTCCACCATCCGGTATCTCGGGGGGGAAAGCGGTACACCACCAACACTGTTTATAGTGGGGGTGGTGTGCTGCTGACCTCAACTCAGGATGTTGTGGGTCGGTGGGCAGAGTACTTCGAAAACCTCCTCAACCCCACCGGCACGTCTTCCACTGAGGAAGCGGAGCCTGGGGACTTTGGGTCAGGCCCTCCAATCTCTAGTGCTGAGGTCACCGAGGTGGTTAAAAAGCTCCTCGGTGGCAGGGCCACAGGGGTGGATGAGATTCGCCCAGAGTTCCTTAAGGATCTGGATGTTGTAGGGTTGTGTTGGCTTACACGACTCTGCAATATTGCATGGACATCGGGGGAACTTCCCCTGGATTGGCAGACCGGGGTGGTGGTCCCCCTATTCAAAAAGGGGGAATGTAGAGTGTGTTCCAACTAGTCGGGGAGGAGGTCTTGCCCCAAGTGGAGGAGTTCAAGTATCTTGGGGTCTTGTTCACAAATGAGGGAAAAATGGAGCGTGAGATCGATAGGCAGATGGGTGCAACGTCTGCAGTGAAGCGGGCGCTGTACAGGTCTGTCATGGTGAAGAGAGAGCTGAGTCAAAAGGCAAAGCTCTCAATTTACCGATCGATCTACGTTCCTACCCTCATCTATGGTCATGAGCTTTGGGTTGTGAACAAAAGAACAAGATCTTGGATACAAGCGGTCGAAATGAATTTTCTCTGCAGGGTGTCTGGGCTCTCCCTTAGAGATAGGATGAGAAGCTCGGTCATCCGGGAAGGGCTCAGAATAGAGCCGCTGCTTCTCCACATCGAGAGGAGCCAGTTGAGGTGGCTCGGGCTTCTGGTTAGAATGCCTTGAATTCGTAATGTGGGGGGGGGACACAATGATGTGTAGGTGTGCGTGTGTGCACGTATGCACACGTGTGTGTGTGTGCGCGAGTAAAAAAAAAAAGTACACTAGTGTAAAATAAGCAGAATTTCAACTAGATTTCCTTTAATTCCACACCTTTAAATCATGTTTCTCACCAAATTTGTGTAAATTCAGCTGTGGGTTTTAAAGACATTTTAACTTTAATACACTTTAATACAGAACGTCAGGTCGGCACTATTTGTGTTTATAGAGAAATAAAAAACACCACCGCTAGACTTTTTTACTTGTGTTCAACACTCCTCGTCTAAATTATGTTTCTCACAAAGCTTGAGGACAATAAGGTGTGGGGTTTTAAAGACATTTCAACTTTAATGCACATTTTATTTACACAGCATCTCTTACACCTGCAGCTTCTTACAGCGTCACAGTTACTGTTAAGTTTAGGTGCTATGTAGCGCTCCTCTCAGGCATCCTCCTAACCCTGCATATATGTTTATGATCAAACCCCCCGGTCAACAACTGCCCACAATAAGCTTGCTAAACTGGCGAGCGAGCAACAAAGAGGTGTCTCCACCTCCTCCACCTGTGCACGTTTTATACAGAGGCAGGAGGAGATGCACAGAAACACTGCAGGCTGCTGCATTTAGAGTTGGAGGTAACCAGGAAAACTTGGAGTGGAGTTTTAGTGGCTTGAGTATTCTTCTATCAATCAAGTGGAATGGATTTGTTAACGAAGAAAGAGAAACTGTGCTGACTGAACTAATGTTTCATAGTAAAAGTGGGGGGGTCCAAATGAACTTTTTTTTAATGTGGGGGGGCGGCATGTCCCCATCACATATAATGGTTGCAATGCCTATGAATGGTGGTCTCTCCCTACCCAATTTTTTTCTTTCTTTCTGTTTCCCCCTTGTCCTGTCTGGCATTGTGACACTTACAATTATTGTCTGAGTGTCAAAGTGATGCCCAACAGATTTACTTTCACAAGCAGAGCATTATGGCTGGCCTTAATGCTCCACTTGATATATAAATTAAATTTTATTAGAATTTACTTTGTGCTTGTTTCAGATATAATGGGCATAGGGATGAAAAACAAAGAAGAAAACAAAGCAGAAAAGTGGGAGAAGGGTTAAAAGGCAAAGAAGGAGATAGGAATAAAGGAGAGAGAGAGAGGGATAAAGAGAACACAAATCAACATCATTGAAGTCTGACTCTAGACCTGCGGAAAAAAAAAAAAAAAAAAAAAAAACAAGACAAAATCGAGAAACCAAAACAACAAACAACATATATAATGATAATTATAACATCATTAGAAAGTATTTTATACAGTACATGGTAATACAAGATATATTTAGTGGTCTCCACAACCCAATTGAGTGCGTATCTGATAAACACCTGAATCTAAACACCTGTGTGAGCATGCTTGTCACTATAAGGTTTTTCCATAAAAATGTTCAATAGTGGATATGGGGACCCACAGACTTGTCCCCACAGGACACCATGGTAACATAGGGAAGACCGGAGCCACAGACACACAGTGGTCCCCGAGCCCGGAGCTCCGGCAGTCCCCCAGCAGGGACACCCGCACCCCACAGAGAGAGAAGCAAAGGGAAGCCCCGGGCGATCCCCAGCAACCACAATGCAGAAATCCCAGGAGGCTGCAGCGATGAGTCCACAGACCCTGCCGGCAACCCGTCCCTCCAGAATAGATCCGGCCATGGACACCGAGCCCCGAGTCCTGAGGTCATACCACCCCCCAAACAGAGGCCCAACAGAGCCAGGGCACCCAGGACCCAGCAGGCAGCCACCAGGGTGGGCCCACACGCACCCCACCACCCAGCCCCAAATGCTGAGAGTCGCCAATGCACTGGCAGCAGGAGGGCCCACCACCGGAGGGGAGCACAACAGGGGGAAGTTGATCCCACATTAAATGGGGGACCAAAATTGATCCAAGAAAGGGTACCACCTAAAACCCAACCAGAGGCATAAACAGACACACAGAGACAGCCCAACAAAGCCTCTGTCAGGCCGTCCATGTGCCCCACCCACCCGACAGCGACCGTAAGCCAGCCCCAGGCTGGGGGCCAGAGCAGCAGGGAGCAGCAACTGAGGAAGGCCGGCCCAGCGCACCAATGATCAGGCACCCCAACAGCTCCACACCACAGGCCTGGAGAGGCCATGGCATGCCACCCATGCACCCCCCCCCCCCCCCCCCCCCCCCCCCCC
>NC_056500.1:53685866-53700373 GCF_014905685.2 Nematolebias whitei | reverse complement strand
TATATGTATATATATGTATATATGTATATATATGTATATATGTATATATATATATATATATATATATGTATATATGTATATATATATGTGTATATATATAAATAATTAACAGGAAGACCCAACTCCTCCCTCCTCCCACTCAAATAAGGTGTTGATGCATGATGTTATATAGTGCGTTTAAAATGGGGGGATGATGCGGCGAAAGGCACAGACCCCCCCACCCTCAGAGAGCAGGCAGTGCCCGTTCACCTCCCTTGGACAGAACCCTAAATGTCTACATGCTACATATGAGAGTGGGCACAGGTCCCGGAGGTGAGAATGATTACACATCCCACCACCTATATGCCACCGTGTGCCCACTCCAGACCCTATATATGCATGCACGTGAGAATGTCATATGTGAGTGTCTAGGTTGTATAATAAAATTGGGGCCCAGGTTTCCACGAATCATGGAGATGGAGGATCCTCCCCACAGCTCAGTAGTGCACCTGAACCCCAAGGCTCTGCTTGAGTGGTGGTGTGATGGAGTGGCCGGAGGAAGATGTCGGGATTGGGAGGAAGAACTGAGGTGGCAATGCCCTCCCAGGGGGTCAGCTCCCCCACTGACCCCAATATGCACCCCTATTCTCCAAGATCTACCAGGGGAGGGATTCTCCAGTACCTCAATCCAGGAGCATGAGGCAGCTGCATCACCAGGGACTCAGGCCACGGACTGGTACATAGCCCTGAGGACCGACTAGAACCGGGGCCAGCGACCCAACCCCCCCGAGACCGTCCAGAAACCCCCAACCTAATCCCCAGCTCAACACCCAGCCCCCCGATCAAAGAAGCCACCAAATTCCAACAGCGACAATCGGCCAGGAGTTCCCGAACAGCCGCAGATAGTGCACCATGATGACCGAGAGCACCCCCCCACAAAAGAACCAACACGTCCACCACAGCAACACCCACAATGAGAGTACCCCATGCAAGGGAGGGCACAAGCCTAACATGCCCAGACACCCCAGGGCCAACAGTGCAGAGTCACCTGAGCGAGAGCCCCCAATACACCCCCCACCCAAAGCCCCCCACAGCCCCGACCCCCAGCCAAGCACCAGACCACAGCCACAGCCAGGCAAGAAGAAACCCAGGCTGAATCCACCCATCCCCTCCCATGGCCCATTCTCCCCCACCAACAGTATCACCCCCCATGGTAGAGGCCCCAAAGCCCACCAGCGCAACAAGGGCCCCCAGGCCAGGGCCAGGCGCATGCACCGGCCCAAGACCCCGACAACATACCCGCCAAGACCCGAGACCCCTTCGTCAAGCTGTGACCCCAGCCCGGGACCGACACTCACCCAGAACCCAGAACCCCGAACTCGTGCCCACCCCAAACCCACCCAGGAGCAGCCAGACCACCAGGACAGTAACCTGCGTCCACCGGTACAGACCGCCCAGAAGCCTACATGCAGCCAGCAGAGGTCAACGCCCAGAACCACCAAAGCCACCTCCCCAGTCGAGCGTAATTGCCCTGGGCTCACGACCCCCTCATGCCCCCCCCCCTGACCCCCCCCCCCCCCCCACATCAACAACGATGCCCCACGGGATGAAATCAAAGGGGTTCACCCACCTCCACTATGGGTTGGAGCCAATAAAAAAAGCCCAGATAGATTGGTCTGATGTGGAGGTACATGCTGTCTCAAGACTGATACAATCCAACAAAAGGTTTTTATACTGTTTAATACTAAGAGTATTTTTATTTTTCCAATTCATGAGTATAGTTTTTTTTTTGCTATACATAAAGCAGTAAAAATCATGTGAATTGACTTTGTCTCCAAGGTGACATCATCTAAGTGGCCTAATAAGTAAACTGACGGAGAGAGTGGAATATTACATCTCAGACACTTTGATAAGTAAATGGTAAATGGACTGTACTTATGTATATAGCAACTTTCTATCTTATTTCAAGATACTCAAAGCACTTTACACTACAATCTGTGCCTCATTTACCCATTCATACAGCTCTATACTAGATCTATACAAAGCTAATTGAACAAATCATTCTAAAGAGACTAATCAGAGCTTTATCACATTCATACACTGATGGGACACACATCAGAGGCTATGAGGGGTTCAGTGTCTTGCCCAGGAACACTTCGACATGTGACTGCTGGTGGATTCAAACCCCCAACTCTCGCATTGGAGGACGACTGCTCTAACCACTCAGCCACAGCCGCCCCGTCTTCACATATCCAGCACCAAAACCTCTGAACAGGTGTACAGAACCAAAATGTGTGGATGTAATTGTCAGGAATATTGTCTGTACACTGTGAGCAAACATTAGATGATGCGAAACCCATCATGAACATCTCTTGACCTGTATAGTGTACTCTATGAAGGATTTTGTATTGTTGTAAATTGGGGTTATTAATCATCTTTAAAGTTCCCAGACATATCTGAGACTAGAAGTTTTGGTCAAAGTTGACTGACAAGTCTGTCTCCCATTTTACAATGGGAAGAGATATTGATCTATCTATTTTAATGAGTGTCCAGTAAACCTTAGATATTAATTTGGGAGGGTTAAGATTTAGGAATTCTAATACACTTGTTGGTATTTCAATTTTAGTGTTATTAAGGTTAAATTTATTTTTTGTTATAGATTTAATTTGTTGATATTCTAAAAATTTATTCTTATCAATCCCATATTGTGTTATTAATCTGTTAAATGGGATATAGTCTACTTTCTCATATATATGTTCCAAATTTTCGATTCCTTTACACCTACCCAATTTTTAAAATGTATTACTGGTCTTCACATCTTCACAAACTAACCTATTGGCAAAATTTACCTAACTTGATCTGGTATAATCTTGAAATTCAATCAATTTATCCATCTTTTTCACCTGCCTCTATTATCATCACTACCTATTAAATTATCTTCTGTTACTTCAAATCCCATAGTGCTCTCTACATTTAAGATTTGGTCTCAGTTTAGGGCTCATTTCAAATTTGTGTTTCCCTCTAACAGAATGACGTTGTTAAAAATGATCAACTTTCCCCTGCTGCTACTAATGCTACTTACAGTATATGATTAGGCATTAAAACCATGGCAGACCTTTACCAAGATGGTGTTTTCCTTAGTTTTTCAGAACAGTCTACAAAATTTAACCTGCCTCCTTCTCACTTGTTTCTCTATTTCCAAATTAGACACTGTATTTCATCATTGTTTCCAAATATTTCAACTTTCTCTGCTGACCCACCATGGGTTGACCTTCTGGTTCTTAGGTCTAATCAGACATCACCCCTTACTAATATATATGGAACACTGGTGACAACCGAGTCTGACTCATCTGATAAAATCAGAACTGCCTGGGAGCGTGAATTAGGCGCTGAACTGTCTGAATCATGGTGGGATAAGATGATTCTCAGCACACATTCAAGTACACCTTGTGCTAGATTGCAGCTTATACCGTTTAAAGTAATAAACAGAGTCCACTTTTCAACATCCCGTTTATCAAAAAAATGTCCCTTCAATTTTAGACTAGTGTGACAGATGTCAGACTTCATCTTGCAACTTGAGCCATGTTTTTCTTCTGTCCAAGTTTGCATAAATTCTGGAGAGATTACTTTTCTGTACTTTCAAGGATTTTTAGAACCCAGATCCCAAGTGACCCACTAATTGCCATTTTTGGAGTTCCAATAAACATGCTTAGCATTTCTCCCCTGCAAAATGAGATTTTAGCTTTCTGTTCACTTCTTGCGAGACGCTGCATTTTAGTCTTCTGGAAATCTCCCACACCTCCATCTACATTACTATGGCTTAACACTGTCAGGACATTTTTCAGGGTGGAGAATATTTCACTAACAGTGAAGGGTAGTTCAGAAAAATTTACTCGCAAGTGGTCACCCTTTGTGGAGTGCCACAAAGCTTTCCTCCTTAGTGTATAGAATTGTGTAATTTACCCACCATGTGACAAAGTTATAAAGACTGTAAAGTATTGTTTATTTTTTAGATGCCCCCCCCACCACCTTTTTTTCTTTTCTTTCTTTATTTTCATCCATCCATCCATCCATTAGCTTTACCCGCTTATTCCATTTTGGTTCACGGGGGTCGCTGGTGCCCATGTCCAGCAATCACTGTGCGAGGGGTGGGGTACGCCCTGGACGGGTCGCAAGTCCATCACAGGGACACATAGAGACAAACGAGACAAACAACCATTCACTCTCTCACTCACACCTAGGGACAATTTAGAGTTACCAATCAACCTAACATGCATGTTTTTGGTCTGTGGGAGGAAACCAGAGTACCCGGAGAAAACCCACGCATGCACGGAGAGAACATGCAAACTCCACCCAGAAGGCCACTGGACCGGGGTTTGAACCAAGGACCTGCTCGCTGAGAGGCAGCAGCTCTACCAGTTGCACCACCATGCTGCCCAGCTTTCTTTATTTTATTTTATTTAAAAAAAGGAGGTGGAACACCTGAAGAGTTGGTGTAAAGAGAATAACCTTCACATCAATGTGAAGAAGACAAAGGAGATGATCGTGGACTTCAGAAGGAACACACACCTACACCCCCCTGAACATAAGAGGATCTGCGGTGGAAGTGGTCTCCAGCTACAAGTCCTTGGGTGTGCACCTGAATGACATCCTCAGCTGGAGCAACAACACTTCCAGCCTGATCAAGAAAGCTCATCAGAGACTCTACTTCCTCAGACGGCTGAGATGAGCTGGTCTGGGAAGCTCAGTCCTCACCTCCTTCTACAGGTGTGCAGTGGAGAACATCCTGTGCTCGAGCATCAATGTGTGGCATGGAGGCTGCACAGCTGCAGAAAGAAAAGCTTTGCAGAGAGTGGTGAAGGCTGCACAGAAGATGTTGGAGTCAGCCTCCCCACCATCACAGACATCTACACCTCTAGATGCAGGAAGAGGGCCAACTGCATCATGAAGGACCCCACTCACCCAGCACACACACTTTTTGCCCCACTCCCCTCAGGGAGGAGATTAAGGAGCATTAAGTGTAGAACCACTAGACTGAGGAACAGCTTCTACCCTGAGGCTGTTAGACTCATGAATCTCTAACCTATATTTATGGCATCAGAGAAAGCTGAGGTTAAGTTATCCACATAAAGTAAAATGTTATCAGCATCAAAAGAAGGAATGTTGAGTTTGAGATTAATCCAGTTTCTGATGTCTGACCAAACACTTGTATTAACATGAAAAAAAAAAAAAAAAAAAAAAACTTGCTCGAGGGATTCATCTTCTGATTTACAAAAGGCACACAAATCAACATCAAATTTAAATCTAAAAAAGTTAAATCTGGTCCTCTGGACATTCAAAAAACAAAACAAAGCAAATCAACAAAAAAATGTAGAAACGTTTCGTCTCTCATCCGAGAGACTTCCTCACTCTGAGGTGCTGTTTTCAGCTCAGTCTCTTAAATAGCACCTTCTTAGAGTGGATCAACCAGTTGAGAGACGAAACGTTTCTACATTTTTTTGTTGTTTTGCTTTGTTTTGTTTTTTGAATGTCCAGAGGACCAGAATTAACTTTTTTAGATTTTTCTACCTGGATTATTGAGCATGCATCAGGAGATCAAATTTAAATATTATTTCAAGAAACATGGGTACAGGATATATCTTCTTTATTATTTTAAAATGATTCTCCTTCACTTTAGGAGATTTAGACCATTTGACAAATTTAGAATGAGCTGAAGTCATTCTGGTTTTATGATTTATACTGGGAGGTTTCTTGAAGGAATCTTTGTTACACTCAGTAAATCCTTTGTCACAAACATTCATTGATAATCTTATTTCATTTGAAGTCAACTAAGTTACAGTCATTTAATTTTAATGTGGGCATCGAATCATCACCTTTGAATATATATTTTTAATTCACTGAATCAGCTGTTGGTCAGGTTACTTCTTGTTGTGTCATTAGCTCTAAAATAGTTACTGGATCAAGTGTTTACTTCCATCCATCCGTGGGGGTAGCAGCCTAAGTAGGGAGACCCAGACTTCCCTCTCCCCAGCCACTTGGACCAGCTCCTGCAGGGGAATCCCAAGGTGTTCCAAGTGAACCCATCACTCTATCTTCTCTAGAGCAGGTCATGTGCAGCTTGAAACCTTCTAGCTCCCCCTTTGATGCGGTCCCCCCTCGACTACTAAAGAGGTTTTTCCCACTCTTGGTCCGTCCATTCTTGATATAGTAAACAGTAGTTTATCCACTGGCGTGGTGCCAAAATCCTTTAAACATGCTGCTGTCCATCCTCTCCTGAAAAAACCAAACCTTGACCCCTCAGTCGTATCCAACTTCCGGCATGTCTCCAAACTCCCATTTGTTTCTAAACTACTGGAGAAAATAGTCGAGTCCCAGTTGAAGTGCTTCCTGGAAGGTCACACCATCTTAGAGCTATTCCAATCTGGCTTTAAACCTCTCCACAACATTGAAACTGCCCTGCTGAAGGTCTTTAACGACATCTTCAGATCCACAGATACTGGTGATTCTATGCTGCTTGTCCTATTGAACCTCACAGCCGCCTTTGACACCATCGATCATGAGATCCTCATTGCTAGGTTAGAGCAGTGGGTGGGCATCACAGGGTCAGCCCTCAATTGGTTCCGATCCTACCTCACTGACAGATACTTTTGTGTCTCCATCAAGGATTTTAGTTCTATAGAGGCAGAGCTTAAATGGGGGGTTCCACAGGGTCCATCCTGGGTCCCCTCCTACTCTCTTTATACCTGCTGCCACTTGGTGCTATTTTCCGGAAACACAACATACCCTTTCACTTCTACGCCGATCACTGTCAAATTTACTTCCCCCTAAGACAAAATGGTACATGCTCTATTCAACCTCTGCTCGACTGCCTGGCTGACATCAGGGACTGGATGGCTTTAAATTTCTTAAGTTTCAATGAAAAGAAGTCTGAAGTCATGTTGTTCCCTCCCAACGACCTTCACCCTTGTGCTTTTTTTCCCCGGAGTCTCTCCTCAGCTGAGCGCAACTATGATGTTGGAGATCGGGAGCTTCTTGCTGTTAAACTCGCCCTGGAGGAGTGGCGTCACTGGCTGGAGGGCTCCAGGTTCCCGTTCCAGGTGTGGACGGACCACAAGAACCTGGAGTACCTCAGGTCCGCTCGCCGCCTTAATCCTCGCCAGGCCAGGTGGGCACTGTTTTTCTCTCGTTTTAACTGCATGTAACAGTGTTGAAAGGTTGAGCTTGACGATAACAATCTATGGATAAAAACAATGAAATATAGTGTTGAGGAAAATCAACACAACAACTCAGACTTTTCAGCCTATTCACCTGTTCCTCTCATTGGTTTTGAGATACATGGAGAAAAGACACAATAATCAGTCAGAGAGATTCAAGTTAAAAAGTATTACCAACATTTATTAAAGCTTTCAGCTGAAAGGAGACGCTCTTACCCCAAACCAACAGAGATACAACAAAAACCCAAGACGTGTCTGACCGGAGCTTTCAACCTCTTATGTATTTAAACACAAAAGCTCCACCCAGAGACGTGTCACAACATTCTTACAGTTCTTTGTCTAAACTAGTTCAAACTTATGTCTTCATTTCCTAGAAGTCCTTTTATGGAGTTGTTTTATTATTTTCTTCTGCCGTTCCAGTTTACTGGTGATCTTGTCATCAGGTGGAACACACACCAGCAGCTCCCTGTTAGTTCATATCCCGTACACAACAAACTCAAATACATTCTCTGACTTAGTTCAATCTGTACTTGTTAATACCAAAATACAGGCAGATTTAAAAGCCAAGCAGATACAGATAAAGGACAAGATACAGTTGTGATACATAGAGCAATACAGCACAGCAGATAAGAGCATCTGTCACGAATCACGTCCCATAGATTATATTTTCTGTCACCCTGATCACCCTTTATAGTTTGCAAAATATATTTTCTGTAAGTTTCATTTATTCTGTCCGTTCAATGTTTATTTAAATACGTGTGTTTTAGTTTGTCTTCTTTGCATGCTGGTTGAGGGTGATGTCACGGTTGTTTAGTTTTGTCTTCACTGCAGCCAGCAGCAGCTGATTGAACTCAACTGGCTGCACCTGTCTCTCTCACCCTTTAAAAGCTGCACTCTTTCTCCTCTTCGGTGCCCGGTAGTTGAAAACAGTTCTCTGCAAGTAAATACCTCGCGTTCTTGATCCTGCCTTGTTCCCCCATAGCCTTTCATGTTCCCTTGTCATAGTTTACCTGTCTCCTCATTCCTGTCCTTCTCCTGGTTCCTGTCCTCCCCTCTTGGCTTGACCTCCTGGCTCCTGAACCCATGACTCACCTGGACATCATCTCTCGCTCGACCCTTTGGATTATTATGTCTTCTGCTTTCAGTTCTGACCTTCGCCTGCACGACAACGCCTCCTCGTCTTCTCCTCTGGTACCTCTTGTCTTCTGCTCTCCAGTTTTGGACCCTGGCTTGTGTGACCAAGCCTCTTCGCTCAACGGACTCACCACCCACCTGTCGCTGCGGCCGGCTGCAGCCCCTCACCGGACTCAGCCTCTCCTGCAGTAATCCGGATCAGTTTGGACCTCGTCAGTCTCCAGAACCCCCAAGATCATCAGAGACGGTTAGTGGTCCTCCTCATTCTGACTTTTGCTCTTCATTATCTCCTGCACGACCACTAACTGATCTCTGCCTCATAGACTCGTTCCTG
Source organism: Nematolebias whitei (assembly GCF_014905685.2). Classification (NCBI taxonomy): domain Eukaryota; kingdom Metazoa; phylum Chordata; class Actinopteri; order Cyprinodontiformes; family Rivulidae; genus Nematolebias; species Nematolebias whitei. The sequence goes on along the minus strand of NC_056500.1, from coordinate 53,691,712 downwards.
ATCCGGAACCAGAACCCAACCCAGAACCAGTACCAGACCCGGCCCAATCTGCTACTCTTCACCTTGAAAATAAATATAATTTAATTTTGACTTTGTGTGTGGTGATTTTGGTCCAACCGTTAGGTGGTTCGTTACAGAACTACCGGGCCAAAATGATCACCACCAGCAGATTGGCGCTCCGGAGTAGAAGGAGCTATTATGAAGTTAGAGTCTGGCATGGAGGACATGGTCCACATGCTTAAAAACTTAACCCCCCATACTTCCATTCAGGACTCAGTGGTGGCTAGACTCCACTCTGAACCTGTCAGGGAGCCAAGATTGACCCCACCTGAACTTTTTACAGGGGAACCGGACCAGTGTCATCCATTCATCACTCTATGCGATCCACTCTGATCTACAACCATCCTTTTTCCCTTCAGATAAAGCTAAAATGGCGTGCATTATTTCTTTACTTTCAGGCAAAGCTAAGAAGTGGGGAACTGCTGAATGGCAGAGCGTCTCTCCTAACATTTACTCTCTCCAGGCTGTCACTAAGGAACTCTGCAGGGTGTTTGACCCTTTCCTCCCAGAGTGTGAGGCTGCCAGACGTTTATTCTCCATAAAACAAGGTAACAGGAGAGTCACAGATTATATCATAGAGTTTCACTCCATAGCGTCTGGCAGCCACTGGAATGAGGAGGCCCTCGCCGATGCGTTCTACAGGGGTTTGACCGACAACATTAAAGATGGTTTGGCAACAAAACATTACCCTGACTCTCTGCAGGACCTCGAAGACTTATCCACCAGGGTGGATCTAAGACTGGCCAAACGAGCAAGAGAAAGGGAACCTAAGACTTCACCAGTCCCCAAACATGTTGGTGAGTTGTGGTTCAAACCTCAACCCACTCACCATACTCCTGTTTCTCCTCCTCTACCTGCAGAGGAACCTGTGCAGTTGGGCAGGAGTCGAATCATGCAGGCTGAACGCGAGAGGAGACGCAAGGGACACCTTTGTTTTTACTGTGGAGAGCCAGGACATCTCGTCACCAACTGTCCGGTAAAAAGGGGTCGCTCGGTAGATGAGAGGAGATGTCTACTGAGCCGAACCAATCCCAAAGAACTCTCCTCACAGTTTATAGTTTCTGCACACCTCATTACTCCAGACAAGTCTCGATCTCTGGTTAAAGTGTGTGTTGACTCCGGTGCTGATACCGAATTCATAGACTACAACTTCGCTAAGTTGGTGGGAATAAAACTTTGTAAATCTGCTCATGAACTCTCTGTTGTGGCTCTCGATGGCCATCCTCTGAACTCCTCCTCGTTGGTGACCGAACCTGTGGTTTTGTGTCTTGGTGGTAACCACAAAGAACATTACCTTTCTGGTTATAAGATCTCCCCAGGCTCCTATTGTGTTAGGAGCCACTTGGTTAGCTAAACATAACCCACACTTTGACTGGAGGAGGAAGGAAATTTTGGGGTGGTCAGAAGAATGTCTGACCACATGTTTGTTTGATGCTGTGGTACCTGTCGAAGCAATCGCCCACAATGAGAGTTATTACCCAGACATTTCAAAAGTTCCTAAAGAGTACCATGATTTAAAGGAGGTGTTCAATAAGATCAGGGCGACTTCACTGCCTCCACACCGCCCATATGACTGTGCAATAGATCTGCTTCCAGGCTCCACTCCTCCAAGAGGAGCTTTGTACTCTCTCTCTGCTCCTGAACAGCAGTCCATGAGGGAGTACATCCAGGACTCGTTACGATCTGGCATCATCCGACCATCTGCCTCACCTGCCGGTGCAGGGTTCTTCTTTGTTAAGAAGAAAGATAGCTCTCTTCGTCCCTGCATCGATTTTAGGGGTCTTAATAAAATCACGGTCAAAAATAAGTATCCTCTACCACTCATGACTTCCGCTTTTGACTCTCTGCAAGGAGCCAACATCTTTACTAAGTTAGACCTTCGCAATGCTTATCACTTGGTCCGTAACCGTGAGGGTGATGAGTGGAAAACAGCTTTTAACACCCCCTCTGGTCACTACGAGTACTTGGTCATGCCTTTTGGTTTGACCAACGCACTAGCTGTTTTCCAAACACTAGTCAACAATGTATTGAGAGACATGATAAACAAATTTGTATTTGTCTACCTTGATGACACTTATTTTCTCTAAAGACTTAGATTCTCACCGCAAGTGAGATCTGTACTCACCAGGCTCCTTCAGAACAGCCTGTTTGTCAAGACCGAGAAATGTAAGTTTCATGTGTCAACCACGTCTTTTCTCGGTTTTATGGTTTCTCCCAACAAAATGGAGATGGATGCTAACAAGGTCTCGGCTGTGGTGGATTGGCCCACCCCTAAGGACTGCAAACAGCTTCAGCGGTTCTTGGGGTTTGCCAATTTTTTACAGACGTTTCATTAAAGGCTATAGCCAGAAGGCTAAGCCTCTTCACGAACTCACATCCACAAAGATTCGTTTTCACTGGTCCACTGCAGCAGACACCGCTTTTAATGATCTTAAATCCTTGTTTGTTTCTGCTCCCATTCTCCAGGCCCCCAACCCCAATGAACCTTTTATGGTTGAGGTTGATGCTTCCAGCACTGGGGTGGGGGCCGTTCTGAGTCAGCGCGGCCAGGAGGGACGTCTTCACCCTTGTGCTTTTTTTTCCCGGAGTCTCTCCTCAGCTGAGCGCAACTATGATGTTGGAGATCGGGAGCTTCTTGCTGTTAAACTCGCCCTGGAGGAGTGGCGTTACTTGCTGGAGGGCTCCAGGTTCCCGTTCCAGGTGTGGACGGACCACAAGAACCTGGAGTACCTCAGGTCCGCTCGCCGCCTTAATCCTCGCCAGGCCAGGTGGGCACTGTTTTTCTCTCGTTTTAACTTCACCCTGTCATACCGACCAGGTGAGAAAAATGTTAAACCTGATGCCTTGTCACATGTTTTGGAGGAGGATAATTCCCCCTCAGCTCAGGAGGAGAGCTTTATCCTTCCTGAGAGTGCTCGCCTGGCCATTACCCAGTTAGAGCTGGACCTGAGGAGCTCCAGCCGGTCACGTCCCCCTCCTGCCAACTGTCCCCAGAACCGTTTGTATGTACTCACTAACATGGTCAAGAAGGTTTTACATTTCGGTCAAGAAGGTTTTACATTTCGGTCACAACTCTTTGTTATTTTGTCACCCCGGTTTCACTAAAACATTATCTCTTGTCAGGGCTCAGTTTTGGTGGGAGACCATGTCCAGAGACATCCGTGCCTATGTGCGTTCGTGTCCGGCGTGTTCCCAGTCCAAGACCTCCAGACGCCCCCGTTCGGGGTTACTTCATCCTCTTCCTTGTCCATCACATCCCTGGTTGCAAATAGGTATGGACTTCATAACCGGTCTCCCACCTTCCAATAACTTCACTGTCATTTTAACCATCATTGACCGCTTTTCTAAAATGGTTCACCTAGTTCCTCTGCAAAAGCTACCCTCCTCCAAGGACCTAGCCCACATTATGGCTCGGGAGGTTTTTAGGCTCCACGGACTGCCTCAGGACATTGTCTCGGATCGGGGGCCTCAGTTTGTTTCCCATTTCTGGAGAGTTTTGTGACCTCTTGGGCATTTCCGTTAGTCTCTCCTCTGGCTTCCACCCTGAATCTGATGGCCAGATGGAGAGGGCTAATCAGGAGGTGGAAGGCAAGCTGAGGCTCCTCTGTCAACAAGATCCATAGAAATAGAGCTCATCACTGCCCTGGATCGAGCATGCCCTTAATTCTGTTCCCTCCTCAGCCACCGGTTTGTCTCCCTTTTATGTTGTTTTTGGTTTTCAGCCCCCTGCAGTCTCGGTCCAAAAACACGAAGCCTCTGTCCCCTCAGCTCACATGGCGGCCCTCCGCTGCCAGAGATTCTGGAGGAGGGCCAAAAAGGCGCTCTTAAAATCCAGGGCAGCGTACACTAGAAAGGCTGACCACCACAGAACACCACAACCCGACTATGCCATGGGACAGAGAGTGTGGCTGTCCACTAAGGACCTTCCTCTTAAGGTCTCGTCCCACAAACTCGTCCCCGCTTCATCAGACCCTTTCCCATCTCCAAAGTTATCAACCCTGTTTCTGTTCATCTGACGTTACCCAAGTCCTTACGTGTTCACCCTACTTTCCATATTTCATGTGTTAAACCGGTCGTTTCCTCCCAGTACCACTCCCCTATTTGTTCCCCGCCCACCCGCCCGTCTGATTGACGGCTCACCCGCCTACACTGTTCGCCGTCTCCTCCATTCTAGACGAAGGGGCTGGGGGCTCCAGTACCTTGTCGATTGGGAGGGATATGGACCAGAGGAGCGGTCCTGGGTTTCCTCCCGTCACATCCTGGACCGCAGCCTCATCCGGGACTTTCATCGCCTGCACCCCAACCAACCTGGTGGAACGCCGGGAGGCGTTCCTTAAGGGGGGATCTGTCACGAATCACGTCCCATAGATTATATTTTCTGTCACCCTGATCACCCTTTATAGTTTGCAAAATATCTTTTCTGTAAGTTTCATTTATTCTGTCCGTTCAATGTTTATTTATATATGTGTGTGTTTTAGTTTGTCTTCTTTGCATGCTGGTTGAGGGTGATGTCACGGTTGTTTAGTTTTGTTTTCACTGCAGCCAGCAGCAGCTGATTGAACTCAACTGGCTGCACCTGTCTCTCTCACCCTTTAAAAGCTGCACTCTTTCTCCTCTTGGGTGCCCGGTAGTTGAAAACAGTTCTCTGCAAGTAAATACCTCGCGTTCTTGATCCTGCCTTGTTCCCCCATAGCCTTTTATGTTCCCTTGTCATAGTTTACCTGTCTCCTCTTTCCTGCCCTCCCCTCTTGGCTTGACCTCCTGGCTCCTGGACCCATGACTCACCTGGACATCGTCTCTCGCTCGACCCTTTGGATTATTACGTCTTCTGCTTTTGGTTCTGAACTTCGCCTGCACGACAACGCCTCCTCGTCTTCTCCTCCGGTACCTCCTGTCTTCTGCTCTCCAGTTTTGGACCCTGCCTTGTGTGACCACGCCTCTTCGCTCAACGGACTCACCACCCACCTGTCGCTGCAGCCCCTCACCGAATTCAGCCTCTCCTGCGGTAATCCGGATCAGTTTGGACCTCGTCAGTCTCCAGAACCCCCAAGATCAGTAGAGACGGTCAGTGGTCCTCCTCATTCTGACTTTTGCTCTTCATTATATCCTGCACGACCACTAACTGATCTCTGCCTCATAGACTCATTCCTCATGATAAAGATGGCCGCGCTCAGAGCAGTTGTAGCTTCACAGGCTCCCGGTACCATCCCAGTTTTTAGAAGTTTTGATATTGACTCTGTGCCTGACTCTGCGTGATTTATGCGTGTGAACTATAGCCGAACCGAACTGATGAGAATAGGAGCGGATTTGCCTTGAAATATAGCAGAAATCGGCAACAAACTCAAAACTACGCTCGGCAGAATGCAGATCTTAAAGTCAAATGATGAGTCCAGCTACAGGCAAGAGGTGGAACACCTGGAGAGCTGGTGCAAAGAGAATAACCTTCACATCAATGTGAAGAAGACAAAGGAGATGATTGTGGACTTCAGAAGGAACAAAAACATCTACACCCCCCTGAACATAAGAGGATCTGCGGTGGAAGTGGTCTCCAGCTACAAGTACTTGGGTGTACACATGAATGACAACCTCAGCTGGAGCAACAACACCACCAGCCTGATCAAGAAAGCTCATCAGAGACTCTACTTCCTCAGACGGCTGAGGCGAGCTGGTCTGGGAAGCTCAGTCCTCACCTCCTTCTACAGGTGTGCAGTGGAGAGCATCCTGTGCTCGAGCATCAATGTGTGGCATGGAGGCTGCACAGCTGCAGAAAGAAAAGCTTTGCAGAG
>NC_056500.1:53682468-53685766 GCF_014905685.2 Nematolebias whitei | reverse complement strand
ACAGCCATACAAACTACCTGAACTGTAAGCCTGTCAAAGAATCCAAACATTCAGTTGTTGGACTAAATCCTCGTCCAAGAAATAATCCTCCTCCTCTGTCTTCACAGACCCTGAACCTGCTTGTAAATAGTTTATTTTTCACTGTAAATAAACATTTTCAATTACAGTTGAGCCTGGTTCTGTTTTACTCTCAGTCTGTTCACCTGGGTAACTCCACTTTATAACAGAATATAGATTGAGTAGGTAAGAAAAATACTCTGGCCCACACTCCAGCACAGTAGATGGCAATAATGCATCTTAACGTTGGATGCCACCCGCCATAAAACACAAGAAGAAGAAGAATGCTCTGCCCTGCTCAGATCAGCTCTGTACACATCGTATTTCCACTGCTCTTCAGGACCGGTTCTGGAGAAGTTTCCAGAAATCCAAAATCCTGCTGATGAACTTTTAATGAACTTTAGTTCACCATTAAGAGTGAGAGTTCTGCGATGAGTTAAACTCAAAGCAGTCTGCTCCTCAGATAATGTAAAATTATTGTTTTACCATACCATACCATTCCACATCATAGCATATCATATCATACCATTTTATTTATAGAGCACTTAAAACAGCGACAAGGCCAACCAAAGTGCTGTACAAACAGAAAAACAGGCAACACACAAAGCAACATACAAAATGAAGTAAATCAGAATATAGACATAAAAATTATGTAGATAAATATAACAACTAACCGGTATGAAGCATACAGGTTCAAAACACAGATCCTCTGGTGTTGAAACCTACTGAATAGTAGTGAGTTTTTAAACGGGATTTGAAAACAGAGGGAGGGGCTTCTCTGACAAGCAGAGGTAACTCGTTCCAGAGTCTTGGTCCTGCTACAGAGAAGGCCCTGTCACCTCTGCGCTTAAGACGAGTTCCTGGAACTGTGAGGAGCAACTGGTCCGCTGACCTCAGAGAACGTGGTGGGACATACGGCTGTAGCAAATCAGAGAAATAGTGGGGGGTGAAACTGTTCAGCGATTTGTAGACATAGAGGAGTATTTTGAACTGGATTCGAAAGTGAACCGGTAACCAGTGCAGTGAGGCCAAAACTGGTGTAATGTGCTCTCTTTTGCCTGTACTGGTTAAAAATCAGGCTGCTGCATTCTGGACCAGTTGTAGTCATGCAATGGAAGTCTGACTGGTACCAAACAGGAGCGAGTTGCAGTAATCAATCAATCTCTGAATTCGGTGCACTTTATATCTCATGTTTACCTCAAAGATTTTCATATAATGTAAACTACAAAATTTATTTAAAAACAAGAAATAGAAATATCTATGTGTCTTTGCATTATAATACACAAATATATTTTTAAAATGATGTTTTGAAAAAAATTTATGGGTTGCTGAGTCATAGAAGTCAGCCAAATGAGCATGTCCCCACTGACCAAAGTCATTTTTTTCACTGAATATAAAATGAATAAAAATAGCCAGTAACTGCAAAAATTTTTTACTAATATAAACATTTGCCGGTATAATTCAACCTAAATAAAAGGACTATGAGGAAAAATACATGAATTATTTTTAATCACGTACCCCAAGTTTTTTTTTCAACCCTGTAACAGCATACCAACCCCCCCCCCCCCCTTTTAAAAATAATGGTTCAGTCCAACTTCTTCAGCACCCAGGACCTGACATCGCTCAAGTCTTTTCCCCCTCACACTGTAAAGAGATGTAAGTGTTAGCATTCTTTCTTACCTATTGTAAAGATGCATTAACGAACCACCTAACGGTTGGACCAAAATCACCACACAAAAGTCAAAATTAAATTATATTTATTTTCAAGGTGAAGAGTAGCAGATTGGGCCGGGTCTGGTACTGGATCTGGTTCGGATTCTGGATCAGAGTCAGAGTCAGAGTCAGAGTCAGAGTTTCTGTATTGTCATTCGCACCTCATGTGGTACATGTGGTGGAGCGAAATTATGTACACAGGGTCCCAGTTACATCCAACAATAAAATGTATAATAAAAACAGTAATAACATCTAAGATATGAACTAAGAAAAACATCAACTAAATATACACTAAGCACTCATAACATAAAACATTGAACATCAGCACAAACATGAACATGAGTCTGTGAGCAGATGTGCACGCATGAACACATCAACATTGAAACAGATCAGCAGCAACATGAAACAGATCAGCAGCAACATGAAACAGATCAGCAGCAACATGAAACAGATCAGCAGCAACATGATATGGTTTTTCACAGTGATTATTCTGGTTAGAGATTCATGAGTCTAACAGCCTCAGGGTAGAAGCTGTTCCTCAGTCTAGTGGTTCTACACTTAATGCTCCTTAACCTCCTTCCTGAGTGGAGTGGGGCAAAAAGTATGTGTGCTGGGTGAGTGGGGTCCTTCATGATGCAGGTGGCCCTCTTCCTGCATCTAGAGGTGTAGATGTCTGTGATGGTGGGGAGGCTGATTCCAACAGATTTCTGTGCAGCCTTCACCACTCTCTGCAAAGCTTTTCTTTCTGCAGCTGTGCAGCCTCCATGCCACACGTTGATGCTGGAGCACAGGATGCTCTCCACTCCTGCTCTGCTCTGGAGCAGCCTGAAGTGTTGGTCCTGGGCAGGAGCTGCTGGAGGCGGGAGGAGACACGGAAGGAGTTTGGCAGCGCGCGATAATTTAGAACAATTTACTGATACCAGCTGAATGGTTAAAAATTTGAAACTGAAAACAACAAAAGAAGAAAATGTAGATAAAGAAATAAAGAATCTTCGGGTGTCTGGAAGTCGACGTCGAGGGAACACCCAGGACGCTATTGGGAAATCCCGTGGACTGGTGAAGGAACTCTGGATAAAGACTACGGCGGGTAGACACAGCTGTGCTGCGAATGGGCCAGAGAGGGAAAGTAGTGTATGTAATGAGAGTGAGGTGCGTAGTGATAGTTCGTGTAGTGAGAGGGTGAGTCCAAAAAGAGGAAATTCTTTGGTGGCGACAGATGCAGTAAAGAAGGGAAGGGTAGTGACAAACTGGGATGAGTCTGAAGTAGAACTGGAGAGGGAGGTAAAGGAGTTCAAAGTCATTGATAGAGTGAGGAGAAGGGACTTCAATTAATCAACCCAGTTAAGCTATCCACTATTCTGAAGAATCAAGTGGGAGACACTACAACATCAAAAATTCTGAGAGATGGAAACTTGATGATTATTTGCAACACAGAAGAACAAAAAGACAGACATGTAGGCTGAGAGAGGTGGGAAAGTGTAAAGTGACAAGTGTGAGCCTTGTACAAGAAGGGAGTGATTTGGGGGAT
>NC_056500.1:53676579-53682368 GCF_014905685.2 Nematolebias whitei | reverse complement strand
GCAAATAGGGGCAGCATTTATTGTACCAGAGTTTGGAGTTAAAGTAGAGAAGAGATTAAACAACAAATTATCAGTATACACCGGAGAAATGGTCGCAATATTACTGATAGATCAATGGATAGAAGACAATCAACCACTCAGATCAGTCATATGCTCAGATTCCAGTTCATCAGTAATTAGTATAAAAACCAGTTGTTCAGAAAGCAGACCAGACATATTGACAGAAATACAGCAAACATTATTCAAAATTAGTATGATGGGGTTAAAGGTTACATTTTTATGGATTCCAGCTCACACAGGGATAAGAGGAAATGAAATGGCAGATAAAATTGCAAAGGAGGCCACCAAACACAACTCAGTGGAAATAGAGGTCAAATTCAGTCGGGCAGAAATAAAAAGCATCACAAAACAGAGAATGAGGGAAAAATGGCAAAAGCAATGGGAAGAAGAAAGAAAAGGTCGATGGTTCTACATAATTCAATGAAAAGTTGGAGAAATGAGAAGAGCTGAAAGAAACAGAAGGGAAGAAACCGTCATCTCAAGACTCAGATTTGGACACACAGGATTGAACAGGACATTATTCATCATAGGGAAACATAACACGGGAAAATGTGACCATTGTGGAGAAGATGAGACCATACAACACGTGCTAATGATCTGCCAAAACTACCATCATGAAAGAAGACAAATGATTCAAAGACTCGATGCAATAAATGTCAGATTTGACCCTGTAGTGCTGCTCCAAGCAAATTCAAGTTCTGCAAGTACCAACATCTTGTTGAAATACCTGAAAAGGACTCAGTTGTTTGAGAGAATATGAGCGTTATTTATTTATTTATACATTCTTATGGATATAAAAAAATATATATATTTTTTTTAGCGACATTTCAGTTGATAAACTAAAACAGCAGATGGCGGTAATGCTTCAAAATCTTGAATGCCAACCGCCAAAGAAAAGTCAAGAAGTGCTGCGGCTCGACTCAGGACAAGGTGGCAGAGGACTCAGGAGAGGCTTCCAGTTAAGGACGGAAGGGCGGTGCGATGTGCGATAATTTAAAACAATTTACTAATACAGCTGAATAGTTAAAAATTTGAAATTGAAAACAACAAAAGAAGAAAATGTAGATAAAGAAATAAAGAATCTTCGGGTGTTTGGAAGTCGACGTTGAGGGAACACCCAGGACGCTATCGGGAAATCCCGTGGACTGGTGAAGGAACTCTGGATAAAGACTACGGCGGGTAGACACAGCTGTGCTGCGAATGGCCAGAGAGGGAAAGTAGTGTATGTAATGAGAGTGAGGTGCGTAGTGATAGTTCGTGTAGTGAGAGGGTGAGTCCAAAAAGAGGAAATTCTTCGGTGGCGACTGATGCAGTAAAGAAGGGAAGGGTAGTGACAAACTGGGATGAGTCTGAAGTAGAACTGGAGAGGGAGGTAAAGGAGTTCAAAGTCATTGATAGAGTCAATGAGGAGAAGGGACTTCAATTAATCAACCCAGTTAAGCTATCCACCATTCTGAAGAATCAAGTGGGAGACACTACAACATCAAAAATTCTGAGAGATGGAAACTTGATGATTATTTGCAACACAGAAGAACAAAAAGACAGAACATGTAGGCTGAGAGAGGTGGGAAAGTGTCAAGTGACAAGTGTGAGCCTTGTACAAGAAGGGAGTGATTTGGGGGATCCCGGTTGAAGTCTCAGTTGAGGAAATAAAATCAAATGTTAGAGGGGGAGAGTTAAAGATGTGAGAAGGCTCCAAAGTTTTAAAATTGGAAAGAAAAGGAACAGTGAAAGCATTTTGCTAGAATATGATGAAGAAACACTTTCCAGGAAAAGTCTTTTTAGGGTTTATGGCCTACAGTGTGAGAGAATATGTCCCACGTCCACTTAGGTGTTATAATTGCCAAAGATTTGGCCATACAGCTCAGACATGTAAAGGAAAGAGAAGGTGTGCACGGTGTGGAGAAGATCATGAATATGAAAAGTGCAATAAGAGCAGACAACCAAAATGCTGCAGTTGTGGTGGAAGTCACAGTGTGAGTCTATGGAGGCTGTGAAGTGATGAAGAGGAAGGTACAGGTCCAACAGGTCAGAGTAGCAACAAAGTGTCCTGTGCAGAGGCTGTCAAAGTGGTAAAGCAAAGAAAAGATGTTGAGGTGGAAAACAGGATGGATGCAGGGTCAAACCAAACAAGAGAAGATAAAGTGTGTGTGGATTTAAAAAGCTTAGAGACGTTCATTACAGGGGTTATAAATGCAACGATGGAAATAAAGTCAAAAACAGAGAGAATTCAAATAATAGTGAAAGCAGCAGCGAATCATCTTAATATTAACAAACTATCATGGGAAGAAGTGAGGGATGACCTCAGTGCTCAGGACAATCAAGAAGCAGCATGGGTAGGATAACAAAAGTATTATGGTCTTGATTCTTCACTGGAATGCATGAAGTTTAATATCAAATGGACAGGAGTTAAAAAACTTTATTGATACATTAGAAGAGGATCCTGAAATTATCTGTGCACAAGAAACCTGGTTCAAACCCCAATTACATTTCAGAATTTCAAATTATACTGGTGTTAGATCTGATCGGGTAGAAGGTAATGGTGGTGGTTGTGCCACTTTTATTAGAGAGAACCTGCCTTTTAGAGTGGTAAAGAAAGGAAATGAAGATGAAGTTATTGTAGTGGAGATATGGATAAATGCAGAACCATTTATTATAATAAATTATTATAACCCATGTAAAATATTAGATCTGGATAAATTCAAGGAAATTCAGGGACAGAATAGAAATAAAGTTATGTGGTGTGGGGATTTTAACGCTCATAGCAATTTATGGGGAGGACGGAGGACTGATGCAAATGGAGACACAACAGAACCATTTTTGGAAGACAATCACTTGGTGTGTATGAACGATGGGAGGAGAACAAGAATAGATGTTCACACAGGAAATTGCTCAGCTATAGATTTAACACTGGTGTCCAGAGATTTAGCTGGATTATGTCAATGGGAGATAGAGCAGGAGACAACAATAGGAAGTGACCATTTTCCAATGTTTTGTAAAATACATATCAATAAAGAGAATGAGGTGGTGGAAAGGCAGGAAAGGTGGATATTTGGTAAGGCAAAGTGGGATAGGGTTAAATATGTATGTGAGAAACACATTGAGGATGTAGATTTAAATATAGATGTAGAAGAAGCAGAGGAAAAGATTAGGGAAGTTATGTTGAAGGCAGCAAAATTAACAATTCCTGTAAACAAAGGTAAACAGAAAAAGAAAGCGGTGCCATGGTGGACACAAGAGTGTAGTGAAGCAATAAGGAAAAGAAATCGAGCTTTTAGAATAATGAGGAGAACACGTAATATTGAAAGTTTAATTGAATATAAAAAAGCTCAAGCAGAAGCAAGGAAAGTTATTAAAAAGGCAAAGAAAGCAAAATGGAGGGATTACTGTGAAACAATAGGCAGAACAACTCCTATAGCTAAAGTATGGAGAATGATCAAGAAAATGAGAGGGAATAGACGAGAGAGGACATACCCAATTTTAAAACATGAAAAAGGAACAGCTATAAAAACTGAAGAGAAAGTAGAAATAATGGCAAAAACATTTTCAAAGATCCATAGTTCAGATAATTTATCAGAGCAGGGGAAATGCAGGAGGGAACAGACAAGAAGGGCAAATTATATAATGTTAGATGGTAGAACAACCCCAGGTAATATCATGGATGCCCCATTTTCCATGCAAGAAATGAAGAGGGCAATACTTAAATCAGGATTAACAGCACCAGGAAAAGATCAAATATGTTATATTGTGTTAAAACACTTAGGAAATCAAGCAGAAGAAAAACTGTTGGGCCTGTTTAATAAGATCTGGGAAGAAGGAAAGTTACCTAGTAATTAGAAGGAGGCAATTATTATACCAATGATCAAACCAGGAAAGGATCCAACAAACCCTTCAAGCTATAGGCCCATTGCACTTACATCATGCATAGGTAAGATTATGGAAAGAATAACTGAAAGGATTACATATTATGTAGAAAGTAGAGGACTAATATCATCATGCCAAAGTGGGTTTAGAAAGGGAAGGGGTACAATGGATCTAGTTGTATGTTTGGAATCAGATATAAGGAATGCTCAGGTTAATAGGGAAGTAGTGGTTGCAGTATTTTTTGATATTGAAAAAGCATATGACATGGTATGGAAGGATGGGTTGCTTATCAAATTATATAAAATGGGAATAACAGGAAGGGCCTATAGTTGGATTAATTTTTTTTTTTTTTGATAGAGTCATACAAGTACAGATAGGAGTAGCAAGATCAAATAAATATAAAGTTGAAAATGGAACTCCACAGGGCAGTATCATAAGTCCTTTACTATTTTCAATCATGGTTAATGACGTTTTCTCTGGAGTAGATAAGGATATCATGCAATCATTATTTGCAGATGATGGAGCGTTGTGGAGAAAAGGAAGAAATGTTAGATTAGTGTATGAGAAAATACAAAATGCCATTAAATCTGTTGAAAGTTGGGCTTATAATTGGGGAGTTAAATTCTCAGTAGATAAAACAAAGACAGTTGTATTTAGTAGAAAGAGGATTGAGGACATAGATTTAAAAATGTATGGGGAAAAAATAGAAAAAGTAAATAAATTTTGGTTCCTGGGAATCATGTTTGAATCAAAACTTCTATGGGATGATCATGTAAAATATATTGAGGGAAAATGAAAAAAGTTGTGAATATGATGAGGTGTTTAACAGGACTAGATTGGGGAGCAGATCAAATCAATCTAAAAAAAGATTTATGTTGCTCTGATAAGATCAGTAATGGATTATGGAATCCTTTCTTAGTGTATATACAGATGGTTCAAAAGATTTAGAATCAGGTAAAACAGGATTTGCTTATGTAATTCCCGAGCTGAATATAATTATGAAGCAAAGAACATGTGATCACTTAGCTGTGTATAGAGTGGAAATGTTAGCGATTTTGATGGCGTTGCAATGGGTGGAACAGAGTGGGAAAGACAGAGTGCTTATATGTTCAGATTCATTATCATCATTAATGTCCATTTTAAATTTTTCATCCAAAAGCCATCTGGAATTGGTGTATGAAATTTATGAAATTATATTTAGACTTACACAAGCTAAAGTAAAGGGTATGTTTATGTGGATACCGGCTCATAAAATTATATAGGGGAATGATGCAGCAGACCATCTAGCTAAATTATCTTTAAAACAAGTTAGAATCCTTGAAATTGCATTTAGTAAATCTGAAATAAAATCTATTATTAAAAACCAAGTTAACTCTGAATGGCAGCAACTCTGGGAGGAGGGGACTAAAGGTCGTCATCTGTTTCAGATACAGAAGAAAGTAGGGAGAATGGAAATGATTGGAAGAAATCGAAAGGAACAAGTAGTGATGACAAGGTTACGGATTGGACACACTGGATTAAATAAAAAAATTACTTTTGATAGGCAAACACCCAACAGGTAAATGTGAATGTGGCATGGACATGGAGACCGTAGAACATGTAATAATTCTATGTGAAAAATATAGGATGAGTAGAGAAAAATTAAAACAAGAAGTAAGAAAACATGGGGTGGAGACATTAAGAGTAGACAGGGTATTGGTTAAACATGACAAAATAAATGAGGCACTTATTAAATTTCTAAAGGAAACAAAACTATATACAAGAATATGTAGGGTTTTGATATTTTCCTTCCTCCAGGTTCCTGAAGGCAGGGGCGGTGCTGATGAGCAGCTGCAGCTGAGGCCAGTTTCCTTAATTGATGCCAG
>NC_056500.1:53673448-53676479 GCF_014905685.2 Nematolebias whitei | reverse complement strand
GACGTCTGTTGAGTGTTGTAAGAAGAAGGGGGGATGCCACACAGTGGGAAAAATGGACTTGTCCCAACTTTTTTGGGATTTGTTGATGCCATGAAATTTGGAAACAACAGATTTTTCCCTTAAAATGATACATTCTCTCAGTTTAAACTTTTGATCTGTGATTTGTGTTCTACTCTGAATAAAATATTAGATGTTGGCACCTCCACATCATTGCATTCAGTTTTTATTCACAATTTGTTTAGTGTCCAAACTTTTTTGGAATCCGGTTTGTAAGATGGAGCCAGGTTGTTGAGAGCTTTGTAGGTTAGAAGTAAGATTTTGAATTCTATTCTGGATTTGACAGGGAGCCAATGGAGAGAAACTAAAACTGGAGAAATGTGATCTCTCCTACTAACTCCAGTTAAGATTCTGGCAGCAGCATTTTGGATCAACTGAAGACGTTTTAAAGAAGTATTTGGACACCCAGATAATAAACCATTGCAATAGTCCAGTCTAGACGTGACAAATGCATGGACCAGTTTTTCGGCATCATTTTTAGATCAGATATTTCTAATGTTAGTGATATTACGTAGGTGGAAGAAGGCAGTTCTAGTAATGTTTTTAATGTGGGGGATAAAAGACATGTCCTGATCAAAAATAACACCAAGATTTTTAACATTAGAGCTGGAGGACAGATTAATGCCATCTAAGGAGGGAGAAAGACTGAAAAATTCATTCCTAAGGTGCTCAGGTCCAAAAACCAAAACCTCAGTCTTGTCTGTTCAACAGGAGAAAATTAAGGGTCATCCAGGTTTTTATGTCTTTAAGACATGCTTGTAGTCTAAGTAGCTGATTGGATTCATTGGGTTTAATGGACAAATATAATTGTGTGTCATCAGCATAACAATGGAAATTTATCCCATGCTGTTTAACAACTTTACCTAATGGAAGCATATATAAAGTAAAGAGTATTGGCCCAAGCACTGAGCCCTGAGGAACTTCATGACTAACTTTGGTGTATGAAGAAGATTTATTATTTACATTTACAAACTGGAATCTATCAGATAGATATGATTTAAACCATTTTAGAGCTGTTCCAGCCTCTGTAGTAAAATATTGTGATCAACTGTATCAAATGCAGCACTGAGGTCTAACAGGACCAGTAGAGACACAAGACCATTGTCTGAGGCCATGAGAATATCATTAGTTACTTTTACTAGTGCTGTTTCTGTGCTATGATGAGCTCTAAACCCTGACTGAAACTCTTCAAACAGATTATTTCTTTGTAGATGTTCACGCAACTGACCTGCAACTATTTTCTCTAGAATTTTTTAGATGAAAGTTAGATTAGATATAGGTCTATAGTTGGCCAGAATTTCTGAATCAAGATCAGACGTCTTAAGTAAAGGTTTAATTACAGCAACCTTAAAGCTCTGTGGTACATAACCATCCATTAAAGACAAATTAAGTAGATCCAAAATGTGGACATTAATTAGTGGAAATACCTCTTTAAACAGTCTGGTTGGGATGGGATCTAGCAGGCATGTGGATGGTTTGGATGAGGTTATTATTTTTGACAATTCAGAGCTCAACAGGACAAAAACTGTCCAAACATAAATCAGGCTCTAGTGAAATTTTTAAAGTTGCCTCATTTGACAGGGGACTAGAGATAGTAGAAGGAAGGATGGTTTGAATTTTCTCTCTAATTGAAATAAATTTATTTATAAAGAATCTCATGAAGTCATCACTACTTATAGTTGTAGGGATACATGGTTCAACAGAAATGGGACTTTTAATTAGTCTAGCAATAGTACTAAACAGAAACCTAGGGTTATTTTTATTCTCCTATTAAAGATGAGTAATATAAAGTTCTAGCTTTACGGAGAGCTTTCTTATATGTTAGCAGACTATCTTTCCAAGTTAAATAAAATTCTTCAACATTAGTAGAGCGCCATTTTCTCTCCTGGTTTCTAGATGCCTGCTTTAAAGTACGTAACTCAGAATTGAACCAAGGAGCCAGTTTCCTCTGATTGATTACTTTCTTTTTCAGTGGAACAATTTTATCAAGTGAAGTTTGCATTGAAGTTGTAAGATGATCAACTAGATGATCTAAGTCACTGTTCTCTGATGCATTACTCTGCAAGACAGAGGAAACATTGATGGAAGAGATTGTTTCAATTTGGTTACAGCATTTTCTGATAAGCACCTGCTGAGATGAAATTTACTCTCAGTGACTGTGTAGGCATTTAATGTAAACTCAAAGGTTATTAAAAAATGGTCGGACAGAATAGTATTTTGAGGAATTATTACCAAGTCCTTAATCTCTACACCATAGGTCAGAACTAAATCAAGGGTGTGATGATAAGAATGAGTAGATGTGCGGACGTTTTGGGTAAAACCAAATGAGTCTATTAAATTATTAAAGGCTATGCTTAAGCTATCACTCTCAACATCTACATGAATATTGAAATCACCCATTATGATGATTTTATCAGTATTTAATAGTAAGTCAGTTAATAATTCTGAGAATTCAGACAAAAACTGAGAGTAAGCGCCTGGTGGACGATATATAACAACTAGTAAAAGTGGCTTTTCTGGTTTCCATTTTGGATGAGAAAGACTGAGGGACAGTGATTCAAAAGAATCATAACTAATAACTGGTTTGGCATTAATCAATAATCCTGACTGAAAAATAGAAGCTACTCCTCCACCTCGGCCAGTTGTTCTAGGAACATGAACATTTAAATAATTAACAGGAGTGGATTCATTTATACCAACAAAATCCTCCTGTTGTAGCCAAGTTTCTGTCAGACACAATAAATCAATATGATGATCAGTTATCAGTTCATTAACTAACAGGGATTTAGAGGAAACAGATCTGATGTTCAATAATCCACATTTAATGATTTTATGATTTTGCTCTGGTAAAGTAACTGTGTTTATTTTAATCAGATGTTTATGGTTTATATTTTTAGAGCTGATTTTTGGTTTATTTAATTTGAGCCGTGGGCGAGTTGACACTGTTTCATCGGGGGGGGGGGGGGGGGGGGGG
>NC_056500.1:53662132-53673348 GCF_014905685.2 Nematolebias whitei | reverse complement strand
AACAGAGGAGAAGCAGCAGAGAGGTGGAGGACTACAACTCTGCTTCCTGGACTGGACCCTGGGTTGTCAATAATTTGGGGATAAATAAAATCAGCCATATTTCTAGAAAGAAGAGCGGCTCCGTCCAAAGTGGGATGGATGCCATCTCTCTGCATCAGACCAGGTTTTCCCCAGAAAGAACTCCAGTTATCTATGTAGCCCACATCGTTGTCAGAACACCACCTGGACACTCAGCGGTTAGACGACATACGGCTAAACATGTCATCGCTGGTCAGGTTGGGGAGGGGGCCGGAGAAAACTACGGAGTCCGACATGGTTTTATCAAAGTCACACACCGAAGCAACATTAATTTTAGTGACCTCTGATTGGCGTAACCGGGTGTCATTACCGCCGACGTGAATAACAATCTTACTATATTTAGTCTTAGCCTTAGTCAGCAGTTTCAGATAAGATTCGATGTCGCCCGCTCTGGCCCCCAGAATGCATTTGACTATGGCCGCTGGAGTCCCTAAAGCCACGCTAGTTTCTGTGGTTCCGCGCTGTCTAAGGGGACCTGGCTAGCTACTGGTTTTTCTACAGCGCAGAGCTGAGCTTCCAGTTCAGACAGTCTCTCCTCCAAAGCTACCATAAGACTACATTTATTACATGTATCATTACCACTAAAGGAGGCAGAGGAGTAACTAAACATCTGACACATGGAGCAAGAGAAAACAGAGGAAGCAGGGAGAGAAGCAGCAGCCATGCTAAGCTAACGCTAGCAGGAGCTAGCAGAGCCAAATACACCAATAAAAACTGAGAAGTGTTGAAAGATAAGAGGTGTTTTAAGCACTATCCAACAGTAGAGAAACAACTGTACTAAGTGTGTTTGTGAACTAGAATAAAAAACTGTGCAAAAGACAGATAAATCCAGAAAACAGAGACGACTCGAGCAAACAATTCACTCGTGCTACCAACAGACAAACAGGAAGTGACACAATACGTCTCACCACGAACGTGCAACGTCACACAAAAATCGACAGTGAACCTTATAATCTGGTGCACCTTATATTAATTCTGGTTGTGCTTATACTGACATCGCACTGATTTTATGTGGTACACGGCACTCAAAAAAATCTGTCAAAATGACCTTGTTTTATTGAATGCGCCTTATAATCTGGTGCATTTTATATCTGAAAACAGATCCGTTCGTTGATATTGCGCCTTATAATCCGGTGCACCTTATAGTCTGAAAAATACGTTAAGTATAGAAATAAAGCAAAACGTTGAAGAGAATTTGCAAAAGAAATTATAGGAAAACAGCTAAAAACTAGTACTTTTTGTTGTTGTTGCACAACAACTAATATAATTCAGTTTTATGTTAGTTTTGTTCAAAGCTTTAAAGAGCCGCTGCAGAGGGTCCAAAGAGCCACATGTGGCTCCAGAGCCGGAGGTTACAGACCCCTGGTCCAGACTGAACATCTGCATGGAGAAAAACAAACGCAGCACATCAGCACATCAGGTCTCTCTTGTAAATGAGTCCCCGAGGCTCAGTGGGATTAACCTGTCTAAATAAAGGTTGAATGAATGAACATCACTTCACACCTGTCAGGTGTCATGATTCAGCAGGACCATGATTCCAAACACAGCCATGTAAACAAACAATATCTGAGAGTTATTAGCAAATATCTACAAGCTACTCGATGGTAAATCTATGTTTTCACATGCAGATTATGCATCCATCCATTTTCTTTACCCGCTTATTCCATTTTGGGTCACGGGGGTCGCTGGTACCCATGTCCAGCAATCACTGTGCGAGGGGCGGGGTACACCCTGGACGGGTCTCCAGTCCATCACAGGGCCACATAGAGACAAACAAGACAAACAACCATTCACTCTCTCACTCACACCTAGGGACAATTTAGAGTTACCAATCAGTCTAACATGCATGTTTTTGGACTGTGGGAGGAAACTGGAGCACCTGGAGAAAACCCACGCATGCACGGAGAGAACATGCAAACTCCACCCAGAAAGGCCCCTGGACCGGGGTTTGAACCAGGGACCTGCTCGCTGAGAGGCAGCAGCTCTACCAGTTGCGCCACCGTGCTGCCATGCAGATTATGCATTTTGAATTTATTTTTATTTATTAAATATAAACATGATGCAATCTGTGGTGTGTTTCTGTTGACTTGATTTAAGTTCTGAATAATTTTAGAACCTGATAGACTAGAACATTTTTATGTCCTGACACAATGAACCCTAGAACTGAAAGTGGCTGGACTTTATTTTCCGCTCCATTCAGTGTCGTGTGAATGTGTTTCCAGCTGCAGGCCACAGTTGTGGGGTTCCTTGCAGCTGTTGCTGCTGTGGCTCTCGGCTGTCTGACCAGAGGAAGAGTGGACGGCGTCCAGGCGGCTGTCCTGTGTGCCAGTAGCGTCACCACTGCCTTCATGGCTGCACTTTCTCTAGGTCAAGCCAAGAGTGACGAGTGACTCAAGTGCTCAAAGTGCAGCAGGTTCTACGCTTCATGCATTTTTAATTTCTGTTACAGGCGTGGTGGTGGTGGTGATTATCGGCTCCAGAAAGGTGGGCATCAACCCAGACAACGTGGCCACGCCCATCGCTGCCAGCCTCGGAGACCTCATCACGCTGTCGTTGCTTGCTCATGTCAGCAGCTTCTTTTTTTGATACAAAGGTCAAAGGTCACTCGTTATGTCAATGAATTATAGGTCTATTTTTAGGTTACATGTAACACTATGTTGCTGTTCAAATTTTGCTAACAAAAAAAAGTTATAAAAGTTTGTTTAGAATATAAAATTCCCCAGTTAATGTTCTGATGTTAGCTGTAGATTTTTCAGCCAGAGGAGGGCACCATGGTACACATTTAATTCTTTCAATCTCTTGATGACCAGAAAGTACATCCTCATTTCCACTACATCCAGAGTGTTGTACTTCCTGTTGAAAGAGTAATCTCTCTTCAAACACAAAGTGGTCTTTGTTACAGATTGTGTTAAAAGATTCTAACAAGTTTATTTTTTGCTCTCGCTCCCTCCAGACATGTGGTACCTGCCATTTGTAGTCTGTGGCTTCTTCCTACTCATTATCCCAGTGTGGGTCATTGTTGCCAGTCTCTCTCTGCCGATCAGAGCTGCTAAAGTCAGGCTGGCAGCCAGTTATTTCAGCCATGTTGATCAGCAGGTGAGTCCACAACAGAAAACTGTTTTTGATGTGAACACAATGTTTGATACAAATACTACGTATAAATCACACAAAGCTTGTGTCAGAGCTTTAACTTGTGTGTCATTGGTAAATGAACTGTACACTGTAAAAATGCCAGTGTTGAATTAACACCCACAGTGTTAATTTTAACACCAGTGTTTATACAGCATGTGTCCAAACTACATGGTGTTAAAACAACATTTATGAAAGTGTTAAAAGATTAACACTTTTTTTTGTTAAACACCAGACATTGTTAATATCCAACAATACAGAGTGTCACATTAACATTACCATGGTATTGGTGTTAAACTAATGTTAAAAGGATCACCAGTTTAGTGTCGATCACAAAACGTGGTTTTAAAAAGGTAAAATAATTGACTCCGTGAGGTGTCAATATTAACCAAATCCAGTGGAAAAATATTCCAAACAATACACAGAAATGGAAAGTTTAAACTTGTATTAAACCCATGTCAGTATTCAATGCACAGCTCATACAAAACAGCAGCGGGGCACAATATATGTTCCATCATTATCAGCTGAAAACTGCCTGTCATAAGGCTGAGAATCAGATCAGACACACAAATAACAGCAAACACATCATCCACAATCACCGTTTTTTATTTAAACCTTTATTTTACCAGGAAGAAATCCATTGAGATCATAATCTCTTTTACAAGGATGTCCTGGGCTATACACACATAGCAACAGTCTTAAAAACAGTATCAATGCATTAAATAAAAAGTAAAAGAAACATACATCAATAAAACATAAAATACAATGCAAGTTAAGAAAATCACAAAACAGTTAAACATTACAGGTACAAGATTTGACTAAAACCTCAAGACAATTTTTGTTTAAGACTAGCTAATGGAATAAAAGACTCTAACCTCAACTTAAGCTGCAGATCGTTCCAAGACCACGGGCCGAAATAGGACAAACTCATCTTTGCTGACTGTGCGTACAAAGGGTACCTTAAACCTCAGTGTTACGGTCTGTAGGTGATGTCAAAGGCGAACAGTTTGAAGCAAGGACTAAACAACTTGAGGTAAAAAACAATATTTATTGGTTCAGGTATATATCTGGTGAACTCAAAACTCAGGATGGATCCACTGTGGGAATAGAGAGGAGATTGGTGGTGAACGACAAATCGTCTTGAGGAGATTTTGGAAATGTTGATAGTAATCCAAAAATAAGCTTACTTGTTGTTGTTGTTCCAGGAGCATGAGAACAGGAGACAGGATCCGAATCCAACTATCCACGGTGGGATCAGGTGAGTATATTTACAAGTGTATTTACAAAAAAAAAATCACCAAGGGAGCCGGGATGGAGGTGAGGAGGAACCAGGAACCAGGTGAGGCACACAGGAGTGAAGGTGGAGGAGGAGAAACGCTGCTGGCATGCAGGGAGACCGATAAGGAGCTTGAAGTCAGCCAGCCAGTAGTCACAGGAACATGGAGCTTGGTAGAACTTTGCTCTGGCACTGATCTGGAGTGAGGCTCCAGATTAAATAGCTCCTCCACCTGGTCCAGGTAATGAGCAGCAGCTGTGGAGAGATAATTAGGAAACACAAACAACAGAGAAAGGAGGGGTAGAGGAGCCAACCTCTACACTCAGCCAGCTACTGGCCCTGAGACTGTGTGTGTTCTGTAGTGAAATGAAATTGGAGCAGATATATGATGGTAATTTTCCTAAAATGGCTTTGTATATGAAAATATACCAATGCTTCATTCTTCGAACATTGAGAGAAGTAAGTCCAGCAAGGGTGTATAGAGTACAATGTT
Organism: Nematolebias whitei; assembly: GCF_014905685.2. Taxonomy (NCBI): domain Eukaryota; kingdom Metazoa; phylum Chordata; class Actinopteri; order Cyprinodontiformes; family Rivulidae; genus Nematolebias; species Nematolebias whitei. Next base: position 53,668,372 of record NC_056500.1, on the reverse strand, counting down.
GAGTCCTAAAGGATGAACCTGTTATATACCTCAGAGCAGCATGGTAAATAGGGTCCAATTTAGCTAAGGTGGTGGGAGAGGTAAATCTATAGACTGTGTCTCCATAGTCCAACTGTGATAAAAACAAACTTGTTACAAGCCGCTTACGAGAAGAAGTAGAAAAACATGATTTGAGTCTGTACAAAACACTTAGAGTAAATTTTAGCTGCAATGTGATGTTTAAAATTAAGATCTTTATCCAGCCAAATACCAAGATATTTGTATGTTTCTACAAGTTCTATGACATGGCCATTCAGAGTTTTGATAGTAGGGATGGTTACCACAGAATTATGGGAAAACAGCATTATTTTGGTTTTGTTAGCATTCAAGACCAATTTTGAATCACAGAGAGCTTTCTGTAAGAAGTTGAAATCTGTCTGAAGATTTGACTGTACTGCATCTAGAGAGGGTGCTGATGAATATAGAACTGTATCATCTGCATACATATGGTAAGAGGAGAATTTAAGTTGATCGCAGATTTGATTAATATAGAGTAAAAAGAGTAAGGGCCCTAAAATAGACCCTTGTGGCACCCCCTTGTTCAGTGTGACCGCATCTGACAAAACTGAACCGAATCGAACAAACTGTATGCGTTTAGTTAGGTAGCTGTTAAACCAACTAACCATGTTTGTATTAAAACCAATTTTTTGTATGATATTGATTAGGTGACAGTGGTCCACGGTATCAAACGCCTTAGATAGATCAATAAACAATGCTAAACAAGCATGCTTACTTCCAAGCGCTGTTTTAAAATCACCTATAACTTTTAAGGTTGTTGTAATTGTACTTTGTCCTGCTCTGAAGCCAGACTGGAAATTGTTTAAAATGTTGTGAGTTTGTAGTAACTGCAAAAAAGTTTGAATCTTGTCATCTGGACTTCGTTTTTTTGTTAAAAAGAAACGTTTCGCCCCTCATCCAAGAGGCTTCGTCAGTCTGAGGCCTAGCCATCTGGTATTACCCAGAAGCCACCCTGACTCTTGTGTTTCAAGCCTGCCTTTTTTTTTTTTAACAAAAAAACGAAGTCCAGATGACATGATTCAACCTTTTTTGTTGTTATATACCTGGATGACTGAGAAAACAAACTTAGTGTTTGTAGTAACTGTTTGAGCTGGACAGATACCAATGACTCAAAAACTTTTGCCAGAACTGAAAGATTAGAAATTGGTCTGTAATTGTTCATGTCTGTGGGATCACCAGATTTAAGTAAAGGAATAACAAAAGCCTGTTTCCACAAAGCAGGAAATGTATTTGAAGCTAATGACAAATTAAAAATGTCAGTCACGGGTTGTGCAATAATTGGAGCAGCTAATTTAAGGAAAAAAGGATCAAGTCCATCAGGCCCTGCAGATTTCTGAAGGTCTAATGTTTGCAAAGCTTGCAAAACATCTGACAATAGCAAAGGTGTAAAGCTAAAGTTGGGATCAGAGTTAGGAATAGATATATTGGATTTATTTACAGATGATTCAGGTGATTGATGAGCAGCCTGTGTTGAATCAAAGATGTGACCAGCCTTTTTGAAGTAAGTATTAAATAAATTTGACATGTCCTTTTTATCAGTAATCAAAGAATCATTATGCTTCAATTTCTGAGGGAGGTTGGAAGCTCGCTTATTTTGTAACCTTTTAATTGTCTTCCAAAACTTGGAGTGGTCATTAAAGTTATCTGTGGTTAGGTTTAAATAATAGCTGGATTTAGATTTTCTAATAAATGAAGTGCTTTTATTTCTAAGTTCACGAAAGCGCTGCCAATCGGATTCAGACTTGGTTTTTCTTGCAACTGACCGTTGTTTATTTCGCTCATGTAACAAATCTGCCAAATCCTTTGTGAACCAGGGACTATCTCTATTTTTTATTCTAAGTTTTTTAAATGGAGCATGTTTATTTATTATTGAAATGAATTTTTCTTGGAAAAAGATGGCAGCATCATCAACAAAAGGTATTAAAGTTATTTGTTGCCAGTTCACCAGAGCTAAATTGTGAAGAAAGGCTTGCTCTGAGAAATGTTTAAAGTAACGTTTTTTGACAATTCGACTTTTTGATTTTGACATTTTTGTGTTTCTCACACATGCAATGCAGCAATGATCACTGATATCATTCGGAAAAACTCCTATGGCTGTATACTTGTAAGGAGTATTTGTTAAAATAATGTCAATCAGTGTATCATTGCCTGGTTGACTGTATTCTGAAAGCATTCAGATGATCATCAAAATACTCTGTAATGACTTTAGCTGTCACAAGGAATGCTTCATCATCCTTAATTATGATGTTAATATTTTTTTGAAAAACAGGCATTTCATTTTCAGTACTTGTACAGACAATCATTCCAATGTGGTATTCTGTTCCAAAGTTTCTCACCCATGAAACTGTGGGTACACAAGGCACATTCAATCTGGGGCAAGACCTTAAGATCTCACTGCAATCTAGCTTACTTGTTTGGTAATCTTTAAGAGGGCCAAACTGAAACCTTTGAAAGTAAAAATTCTCCCAATGAAAAGCCAGCTGCCTCTGGTGCGTCTTCACTAGTGTTTTAGTTATATTCTTAAAGTTCTTTACAGATTTCTTGAAGAAATTGTGTTTACCTTCAAATCTCATACACCACACATGGATGAGTGGTGCTATTTTTCTGATGCATCTGGGAAAATGAATCATCAGATGATGTTTTGGAATCAACCTCTTATCTGTAAATACAGACTTAAAAGAGTTTATGATGGTCAGAAATCAAATGCTTTAAGAAATAAGTCATACCATCTGTGATTTTTGGTGAGAACACAATATTGACAATTTGAATCAAAAGAAGAATTACTCTCCAGTAACTGTTGTTCCTGTCAATTAGATCTCCAAAAATCAAGGGTGTATTGCGCAGGAGGCACCATGACCGAATAGCATTGAGGCCCAGGTCATTGCTACTATCCATTTTGACTGCACTAGGTCTGTTATTTCTCTCTAGGTATCCATAGTTAAAGCTCTGTATCCTTTCTGAAAGTGTGTTTAAATCTATGGAAGTCCTAACCATGTACTGGAAAAGAAGCTGAAGTTCATACTGAACGACACCTTCCAACAGGTCATGCATAATATCAACTGCAGTTGTTTGAACAATGAAAATACTGCAGTGCATTAAGAGGACACTCTCTTTTTACACCAAAAGAATGGACAACAGTGGGATTTTGTGCAACAGCATTGCAATGTTCTGAATAGAGCTCTTCTGTGCGAAAAATTAGGTCTTGGTCGTCCTCACTGAATACTGACTGAAACTTTGTTTTATCAGTTAAACAAAACCGGCAACAGTAAGTTGCACTGAAGGATCCAACTAAGCCAAAAAGGCTATGCAATGCCAAATTATCACCAGTAACCTGAACAATTGAACCCCTTAATGGTGTGTCAGAAAATGACACCTTAATGCCTTCTGTCTCAAGGCATTTCAAGTCATTAATAAGAGGCTCCAAGATGGGACCAAAACCACACTTCTTCAAGTCCTCGCTATAAAAAAGAGAAACAAGATGAATGTTCATCAAAACTGAATTTAGTTTAGCTGACAAGTTTCTTAAAATAAAATAAATACAGCCAAGTTTATGTGAACCCCTTTTGGATCCCAGTGGATTTGCGGTTTCAAAATAGTCATTAAAGCTGCAAGCAGCATTGAAGGCCCTCGCAGCAAAGCGCCGCCCTGGCCTTACGGCGACCGCGGGAGCTCCAGCAACCCCGCCCGGTCGCCATTGCGAACGCTCACGCTCCCATCCCACGCTCTTTCACCGGAGTGCACATTCGCCGAACTTTTGACATCAGCCGTGACCGTGGGCACTCCAGCAATGCCTCCCAGTCGCCGTTGTGAACATTTTCATGCCATTCCTGCACGCATCCATCAGGGTGCGCATATGCCTGAACTTTGCCCATATCAGTATTAGAGGGTGTGAAGTTGAGTCATATGTTAAACCACAATATCAATGTGTTTAGACGTGCTCACAGATTATGCACCAAAAATCTGGTTCTGGTCGGATGATATATCACTGAGATATAACTGCTGGAATATCGTAGGGGGCGCACTTGAGTCAAATGTTAAAGAACAATACCAATGTGCCTATAAACCCCCTTATCCACGGGTCTTTTTGGTACTCCTATGTAACTAGTTGTGGCCGATTGCGGGTTTTATCAACAATGCCTCTAGTGGTGGAACCCACCCCATTTTTGGGACCTAAATCACTGAGGTCCCAGGTCTGGTTCTTTTAGGGTCTAGTTGTGACATCAGCGCACTGTAGGTCACTGATTGGTCAGGGGGCGTATTCATTGGTGGAGGGCGGAGATTCAGTCTTCCACCGGAAATCACAATCCACCATTTTCTTTTTCACCCGCATAACAGACAACAAGAAATCGGAGGAGCTTATTTTGGAATATTTTATAAGGTAAAACAAATAATCATGGCACAACCGTGGTCGAATGCTGAAGTTCAGGCATTTCTCTGTTTGCTGGCCGATGAACAAGTGCAGAGCGAGCTAGATGGAACGAAACGAAATGAAAAGATTTTTCAAGAGGTGTCTGCGCAGATGGCGGTGCAGGGCTTCCATCGCACACCAAAGCAAAGAGGAAAGCTTAAAAAACTAATAGTTGATGGTGAGTGTATTTTATTTACTTTAAGCATATTTCCTTTTCCTCATGCAACCGTTTCTTTGCGTTTTCTGAAAGTACTCTGAACAAAAGAGGCTGACGCGGTTACGTCGTCATTAGTTAGCATCATTGCTAACTGTACTCTGTTGCTGTTTTTCCACTCTTATTTTGATGCAGAAAGTCCCACTGAACATGAAGGTTCACCAGATTCTGCTTTTGACTGTCCAATCCTCCCCGCTTCTGACCCTTCCCGACCACACCAGCTCCGAGTACATCTACACCACCGAGTACATCTACGCCACCGGGCACATGCACGCCACCGGGCAACACGCAGCAGAGCGGCACCAAACAGCACCCGTTACTAGGTAAGAAGCAACAATCGTGTTTAACATGACATTGATCATGTTGATATGAATGTTGTTTTGTTTTTGTTGTAAAACACCTTGCATGTATTCAAACTACTTGTTTATTCAGTTGTAATGGATAAATGTTAAATTTAGTTATTCATTTATTACTTAAACTTTCATTTATGAAGTTTATTATTGAAATTATACAGGGTGTAGTGATTTTTGTTCAGATTAACAATGCTCTGTTCTTTTTCTAAATGAGCACAAACCGTTGTAAATGACTACATGTAGTTTATTTATGCCCACCTGCTTACTATCATTAAAGTACTAGACTGCTTTATGAACAGAATCATTTCTGATCTTGTGAACAAACACCTTTTGAAATTAGCAGGAACTTTAATGTAAATAATTTATTTAAAAACTCTACCTGTACTTCATCATCTAACAGCCATTTTCTTGTGTGTTATTCCTAGGCAATAGAAAGCGCAGATCAACAAGTGCAGCAGAGAGCTTTGTTTCTGCGCATACAGAACAAGAGGAGATGAACCGGAAGCAGAGAGAGGAACACTTCCATTTTATTTGTGAGGATGCCAAAAAAGCAAGGCAAGAAGAAGCTACAGCAGCGAGGAAGCAGGAGAAGGCAATTAGGAGGGAGGAGATGGCCTTGAGGAGAGAGGAAGCAGATGTTCGCAGAGAGGAAGCAGCACAGCGAAGGCAGGAGGCTGAACAGAGTGCTGCTTTCAGTCAGGCACTCCTTGGGGTGCTGGAATCCATTGCCCGTTCCATGGCAAACAGACATGTTTAAAAATATTTAGAGTAGATCATAGTTGATCTATAGAAATGTAGATCCTGCAAGGTAAGCCCACAAATAGCCAAACATGTAGCTTGTTAAGTTTGCATATATAATTAGTGTATAATTATTTTTTTTGTACAGGTCTTTATTTCTAATAAAAGAAACATTTTCAAGTCTTGAGCTTCCATCTGATCATCAAAAGTGAAGTGCTTACAGTGTTTTTTTACGTCAATAGTGTAGAATAAGTGAAGTAATTGTTTTTTACCTGTAACAACGCTGGTGAAGATTCTCAGTTATCCTTGACACGGCAAATCCCCCCCAAAAAAGATAAAAACAAAACCACAGGACTTTTTTTAAAACTGAAGACGTTTCGCTAATCATCCGAGGAGCACTCACAATTCAATGAAAAAAGGAATCTGGGATTAAAGTTATAAAGCTGTGGTGTTCTGTAAGCTTGCTGGAG
>NC_056500.1:53661165-53662032 GCF_014905685.2 Nematolebias whitei | reverse complement strand
GGTTAAAATTAAATCTCAGGAAGTCCAACATTTTACTGACCACATCAGCTCTGTGGATAAATACATCAAGTTCACACGAGAAGATGAAAAAAATGGCAAGTTGGCTTTATTGGACTGTGAGGTCTCAGTCTCTGATAGAGGAAATTTGCAAACCGAGGTGTACCGCAAACCCACCCACACAGACCAGCATTTGCAGTTTGACTCCCATCACCCTTTGGAGCACAAGTTAGGAGTCATCAGAACTCTGTATCACAGAGCAGACAGCGTCCCCACTAGCTCGGGAGCCAGGCAGAAGGAGAAATCCCACACAAGACAGGCTCTAGAGCAATGTGGATATCCTAACTGGGCCTTCCTAAAAGCAGAGAAGAAACCCAAACAGGACTCCAGTCAGCCAACAGGTGAAAAGGAGGAACCCAGACCCAGACCAGTGGTCATTCCATATGTTGAGGGAGTATCAGAGAAACTGAGACGTTTATTTTCTAAACATAACGTCCCAGTGGCTTTTAAACCCCAAAATACATTACGGCAAAGACTGGTTCATCCCAAAGATCCAGTCCCCCGGCACAAACAGAGTAATGTTGTGTATGCTGTTCAGTGTCAGGAGGGCTGTGATCAGTCTTACATCGGGGAAACAAAACAGCCACTGGCCAAAAGGATGGCCCAGCACAGAAGATCAACATCATCAGGCCAGGACTCTGCGGTCTACACTCATCTCCAGGCCAGCGGTCACTCTTTCAGGGATGAAGATGTTCACATCCTGGACAGAGAGGAACGATGGTTTGAGAGAGGAGTAAAGGAGGCCATCTTTGTGAAAAGAAATCATCCATCATTAAACAGGGGTGGAGGCCTCCGGGTTCAACTGTCCCC
>NC_056500.1:53660736-53661065 GCF_014905685.2 Nematolebias whitei | reverse complement strand
TTTGTGAAAAGAAATCGTCCATCATTAAACAGGGGTGGAGGCCTCCGGGTTCAACTGTCCCCCTCTTACAATGCTGTGATTGATAGTATCACTCAGCCCTCTGTGAATAGTAAACAGCCATCAGTGTGCTAATGATCCATTGTTAGGCTGATGGTCCTTCTTGAGCATGTGATCAGCTGGTTTTGGTTGTCAGCAGCAAAACTGGTTGATCCACTCTGAAAAGGTGCTATTTAAGAGACTGAGCTGAATACAGCACCTCAGACTGAGGAAGTCTCTCGGATGAGAGACGAAACGTTTCTACATTTTTTGTTGTTTTGCTTTGTTTTGGG
>NC_056500.1:53660026-53660636 GCF_014905685.2 Nematolebias whitei | reverse complement strand
AGAGACGAAACGTTTCTACATTTTTTGTTGTTTTGCTTTGTTTTGGGGTTTTTTAATGTCCAGAGGACCAGATTTAACTGTTTTAGATGTGCTGTTTATTATTTTTCTTTTTCTTCTTTGACAAGAGGTGCTGATTTGGAGGGGTTAACTTATCTGAAAACTCACCAAACTTTACCCATAGTTGTCCCCCATGTAAAATTTTTGTTTTTTAATGAAACCAAAAATGGGCGTGGCCAAATTGCTCCACAACGCCCCCTAACGTGAGGTACATACTGGTCCTTCTAAAAAAATTAGCATATTGTGATAAAGGTCATAATTTTCCATAATGTAATGATAAAAATGAAATTTTCATATATTCCAGATTCATTGCACACCAACTGAAATATTTCAGGTCTTTAATTGTTTTCATACTGATGATTATGGCATACAGCTCATGAAAACCCAAAATGCCTGTCCCAAAAAATTAGCATATTTCATCCCACCAATGAAAGACAAGTGTTTTTAATACAAAAAACGCCAAACTTCAAATAATCATGTTCAGTTATGCACTCAATACTTGGTCAGGAATCCTTTTGCATGAATGACTGCTTCAATGCGGCGTGGCATGGAG
>NC_056500.1:53657874-53659926 GCF_014905685.2 Nematolebias whitei | reverse complement strand
ATGTTTCTACTCCAGACTCAGTCCACTGCTTCCGCAGGTCCCCCAAGGTCTGGAATCGGCCCTTCTCCACAATCCTCCTCAGGGTCCGGTCACCTCTTCTCGTTGTGCAGCGTTTTCTGCCACACTTTTCCCTTCCCACAGACTTCCCACTGAGGTGCCTTGATACAGCACTCTGGGAACAGCCTATTGGTTCAGCAATTTCTTTCTGTGTCTTACCCTCTTGCTTGAGGGTGTCAATGATGGCCTTCTGGACAGCAGTCAGGTCGGCAGTCTTACCCATGATTGTGGTTTTGAGTAATGAACAAGGCTGGGAGTTTTTAAAAGCCTCAGGAATCTTTTGCATGTGTTTAGAGTTACGTCGTTGATTCAGATGGTTAGGTTAATAGCTTGTTTAGAGAACCTTTTCATGATATGCTCATTTTTTGGGACAGGCATTTTGTGTTTTCATGAGCTGTATGCCATAATCATCAGTATTAAAACAATTAAAGACCTGAAATATTTCAGTTGGTGTGCAATGAATCTGAAATATATGAAAGTTTCATTTTTATCATTACATTATGGAAAATAATGACCTTTATCACAATATGCTAATTTTTTGAGAAGGACCTGTATATATGCATACGTATAAAACCTGGTAATGAACTTTAGTTCACCATTAAATCGCTGATGAACCAGATTCTACAAAAACATCTATATTTAAAATTTTATTGGTTTCCTTCTTCATTTGATATATTTGCGCTCATTGTGCCTACTTTATTGTTCAATTAGATGTGTGATTTTGCTTTTTGTTCACAAATTATTTTTTTTTTAGCTTTGCTTTAAAGTTCTTGTTTTGTGAGTTGTACATCTGTGGGTTAAAATAAAGTTGAACCAAAAACTGTATCTCTTCTTTAAAGATGTTTAACGGAAATTTTCCTGAGAGATCCAATAATTTTGTGTCTTTTCAGCTGAGTTAACTTTAACAGATAGTCATTAAAGTGAAAACAGAATTTCATGATAAAGCCGGCACCGTTTATTTATTTATTTTTTTAATCTTTAACATAAAAAAAAAAAATTTTAAATGACCAGCTCTGCTAGTCTCACCCGGTCCTCTCCCCCGTAGCCTTGGAGCCAGGATGGGCGAGTGTCATCTTCTCGGCTCCGAGCTCTCGCAGAAGGCCGTTGCCAGACCTCAGCTTTGCGTAATCAGGAAGGCCGAACTCCGGTCCCAGCAGACAGACAGACCAGGACGGGTCTGGGACGGACGGTGGAAGCAATTTTTAATAACATTTTATGTATGAAAAAAACTTTTTTTTTTTGTTTAAAAACATTTTATGTATTTAAAAAAATATTAGTTTATGTAAAAATCTTTTTTTTTTTTATTGCTTCAGCGATTTTGAAAAACATTATGTTAAACCATTATATTATTTAAAAAACATTATCCGTCCCTGACTCGTTCCGGTTCGCCTGTCTGCCAGGATCGGAGTTTGGGTTTCATGATTACGCAAGGCCGGGGTCTGGGCAACGGCCTTCTGCAAGTCACCAGCTCGTATAATCCTTTGCGGTGACCAGCGAAGCTCGAAGCACGCAAGGCCGGGATCCGTAGCACGAACGCCGAGTTGGCAGCATGGAGGATCTTCCACGCTGACCAGCAGAGCTCGGATCTGGGAAGATGACGCCTGGCTCAGAGTCTCCGGGGGAGAGGACAGGGTAGACCAGCAGAGCTCCATCTAGCTCGCTCTGAATTTTGTAATCGGCCACAAAGCACAAAACTAATGGAAAAGCCTTGGAACCAGGCTGAGTCAGGTCCAGTTGGACTGTACTGTTACTAATGGAAAAGAGGCAATAGAGACAAACGAGACAAACAACCATTCACTCACTCACTCTCACCTAGGGACGATTTAGAGTTACCAATCAGTCTAACATACATGGTTTTGATCTGTGGGAAGAAACCGGAGTACCCAAAGAAAACCCACGCATGTACGGAGAGAACATGCAAACTCCACCCAGAAAGGCTCCCGGACCGGGATTTGAACAGGAAACCTGCTCACTGAGAAGCAGCAGCTCTACCAG
>NC_056500.1:53654808-53657774 GCF_014905685.2 Nematolebias whitei | reverse complement strand
ATTTTAACCCAGGTGTCGTCAACATACCTGAACCAATGACTTGGTGGTGTCCCTGAAAAGGACGTCAAGGCTCTCTTTTCTACCTCCTCCATGTACAGGTTGGCAACAATAGGAGAAACTGGAGACCCCATAGCACACCCATGTTTCTGCCTATAATATTGCTCCCCATATGTGAAGTAGGTTGACTGCAGGCACAGTTTCAAGAGTTGACACAGTTGTTCTGTGGAAAGCGTGGTCCTGCTGCTCAGAGTGGTGTCTGATTTTAATTTTAAACTGACCACCTCTACTGCATCATCAACAGGAATGCAGGTAAAGAGTGATGTGACATCAAAAGAGACCATTGTTTCATCAGTCTCCATGATGACATCCCTCACCTTATCCACAAAGTCCATGGTGTTCTGTATGTGGTGTTCTGAGCTGCCAACTAAAGGGATGAGTACAGCCGCCAGATATTTGGAAACATTGTAAGTGACAGAGTTAATCATGCTAACGATTGGTCTTAAAGGTACACCTTGTTTGTGGATTTAGGTAAACCATACAGACTAGGTGCGGCCTCCCCTGGGTACAGTCTGTGGTACAGAAAACCGTTTTCTTGCGTTTTCATATATGTTGAAGGGGCGTGGCCAGGCCTCAAAGTTACGCCTCACGCCCTAAATTTCCAAACACTATAACTTTCACATTGAAAGAACAAAATGCACAAAACTTGGCATAATCCATCTCTGTCCTATGCCCCACGATCCTCTGTGGTCATATTCTGATGTCATCAAAGCCCCGCCCCCTCAGAACAGGAAGTCACTTTTTTTGCTTGGAATGCTCCCTCTCTGACATGAACTAAACAGGATGATCCTGTGTTAGAAGACATATAACAAGATGGTCTGACTTGCTTTAAAGCACAAACCGTTTTCGCTGTAGAATGTGGGCGTGGCAGCATGTCAAAGTCAAAAGTGACGCCATTGCAATACATTTGGCTCTAAATTGCACAGTTTTGAGCTGAGATGTACCAATATCTCAATGATCAATCATTATCCACCCCTTGAACAAGAATGCATGATAATTGGCCAATAGCCTCCACAGCGCCCCCTAGAAAATGTTAAAACATCAGCCCCAGGCCATTTTTTGATGGGTCCTGTTGGGTCAAATCAAGGTCAAAACAGGGATGGGTCATGACCCATCCCTGTTGGATGCCCAACGATCCACTGTGGTCATATTTTGATGTTGTCAAAGCCCCGCCCCCTCGGAACAGGAAGTCCCTTTTTTTTTACTTGGAACGCTCCCTCTTTGACACCATTGACCTAATCATGATGATCCTGTGTTAGAAGACAGATAAAATGGTCTGACTTGATTTAAAGTGCAAAACCGTTTTTGTTGGAGGATGTGGGTGTGGCAAATCAAGAATTGAGGCCATTGTAATACATTTGGCTCTAAATTGCACAGATTTGAGCCGAGGTGTACCAAAATCACTATGATCAATCTTTATCCACATCTTGAACAGGTATCCATGATAAGTGGCCAATAGCCTCAACAGCGCCACCTACATTCTTCCTACAGTTATATCTCAGTGATACAACATCCGATCTGAACCAGATTTTTGTTGTGTCATCTGTGAGCATTTCCTGACACAATGGTATTGTTGTTTAATATTTGACTCAAGTACGCCCCCTAGAATATTCAAACTGTTATATCTCAGTGATACAACATCTGATCTGCACCAGATTTTTGGTGCGTGAGTAGTGAGCACTTATGGACACATTGTTATTGTTTTTTTTATTTTTGACTCTAGAGCGCCCCCTACATCATTCTAACAGTTATATCTCAATGATACATCATCCGATCTGTACCACATTTTTGTTGCGTCATCTGTGAGCATTTCCTGACACATTGGCATTGTTGTTTATTATTTGACTTAAGTACACACCCTAGATTATTCAAATTGTTATATCTCAGTGATATATCATCCAATCTGTACCAGATTTTTGGTGCGTCATTACTCAGCACTTATGGATACATTGGTATTGTTTTTTTTATTTTGTCTCAATTGCGCCTCCTACATTATTCAAACTGTTATATCTCATTGGGTATGTTTACATGGACATAAGTAACCGGATCAAATGGCCAGTCGGAATAAAAGTGTGTCATGTAAACACTCCGTTGGGGTTATTTTTTGTGTATTCGGCGCGATCTGATATAATTTGTGATCAGAACGAAATGGGTGGTTTACGCCGATCCGTAACCCGCATGTAAATGCTTGATCTGTTCGTTTTTATCTGATTGTGAAAAACTGACCTGACTGCGCATGTGCGACTTTGCCTTTTCCGCCTGGCTAACGCTAATAATATTAGCATGTCAGGGAAGCAAAACTGGTCGGTGAGCAACAACATTTTTACTAGAAACTTTGAAAGAGCTCAAAATGATCTGTATCACCTGTAGCTCAGTCAGGGAGTGCAATAACGGCTCCACCATCATTAAAACCTGTCGCGGGTCCATTTTGGGTGCTCAGGTTTGTTTACGTTCACCCGGAAGTAGAACTTCTTCTTCGGTGGTTTTTTTAAGGAGAGTTTACCATTCTGCGCATGTCAGTACTGCTGTTCAGAACAAAACCCGCTGCATGTAAACGCTCGTCATGAACAGATTGTGCCCATGTAAACAACACATTTGAATTATTCAAACAGAACACATTTCAATCCGGACAAAGAATTCTGCGCATGTAAACAAAACTAGTGATACACCATCTAATCTGGACCAGATTTATAGTGCGTGATCAGTGAACACTTAAGCCTGGTATCCACAGGTCTGGTTCTTGTTGTAGCCTGTTGTGTCCGGTTCTAGTGGGACCTCTATTTTTGTGTCTCCACTTTGCCAATAGTTCCCGTTTAGTGGGCGGATTGTTCACCTCTAGTGGGCGGATTATTAATATCAACACACCTTACCAGCTGGTGGCGGTAGTGCTACATTAAGCTCTTTTCTAA
>NC_056500.1:53651919-53654708 GCF_014905685.2 Nematolebias whitei | reverse complement strand
ATCGAGCCTAGAAGTGATAAAAGCATGAACAGCTTTCTCCAGGTCGCGACAATTTAAAAAGGGTTTGACCTTTTTTGAAAGGCGTAAATAAAAGAATCCCGACCGGACAACAGAGGCAATATGTTTGTCAAAGTGTAAAGCCTTATCAAAGGTCACCCCAAGGTTTTTCACACAGTCACTGAAGTTAATGTCCAAATTTCCCAGGCCAGTTGCATCTTTGTCACCAAATGAAATCCATTTTGTTTTACTGTCATTTAAAAACAGGAAGTTCTTGTTTAGCCAATGTTTGATTGCAGAGATGCAGTCAAAGAGAGAAAGCATTGGGTTATTGGATCCTGGCCTTAATGGTAAATAGATCTGCAAATCATCTGCATAAAAATGAAAGTTGACATTGTGTAGTCTTATAATAGATCCAAGTGGCAACATGTATAATGAAAAGAGCAAAGGACCCAAAATGGAACCCTGGGGCACCCCACACAGAAGAGGGGCTGTAGAGGAAGAGAAGCCATTGAGCAAGATAGAAAAGGTTCTATCAGATAAATAGGACGTGAACCACTTCAGAGCAGTACCACGAATCCCAACAAAATCATGGAGGCGAGACAGAAGGACAGAGTGGTCCACAGTGTCAAAGGCTGCTGTAAGGTCGAGGAGCACCAGAGCTACTGGGCACCCAGAGTCAACTGACTGAGCTATGTCGTTATGAACTTTCAATAATGCAGATTCTGTGCTATGTCGGGATCTAAAACCAGATTGAGATTTATCCAGGATTGTGCTTTTTTCCAGAAAAGGCTGAATTTGCGTAAGAACAATTTTTTCTAAAACTTTGGAGAGGAAGGATAAATTAGAAATAGGTCTAAAATTTGATAAAACCAAGGGATCAAGATTTGTTTTTTTGAGAAGGGGGTGGACCGTTGCATGTTTAAAAGCAGAAGGCATAATTCCAATGGACAAACACGAATTGAAAAAAGGAAGAAGGTAAGGACCAACAATATTAAATACCTCTTTCAATAATCTGGTGGGGAGAAAATCAGTGGGGCAGTTAGTGGGTTTAATGGATTTGACGATTTTGTCCAAGAGGGAATAGGACACTGGTTCAAACTGCTCGAATAAAGAGGAACCAGCAGAGATAAAAGAACACTCTGAAACAGAAGTAGCTGGTGTGCCTGTGGCTTGTCTAACCGATGAAACTTTATCAATAAAAAAGGAGAGAAAGTTTTCACAGGTGGAGGCTGAGTCATCAGGTAAGACTGAGATGGGTGGATTTAAAACAGAGTTAATTGTAGTAAATAACACCCTGGGGCAGTGGCTACTGTTTGTGATAATGTTAGACAGAAATTGTGATTTTGCATCATTAACAGATCTCTGATACAGAACAAGAGTTCTCCTTAATAAAACCAAAGAATCATGTTGCCTGTCATGCTGCCACAGTCTTTCAGCCCTTCTACATTGTCTCCTGAGTTTGCATGCAGTAGGATTTTTCAGCCAAGGCTCAGCTCTGGGTTTAGGGTGTCTGAACTTCACCGGAGCAATAGAGTCCAGGATCCCAGTGCAGGTATCAGAAAACAATGACAAAAAATCTTTGGGACACAGAGAAACATCAGGATAAAACTGAATAAAACTGTGAGTCCATAAAAGCAGTGGTAAACTGTCGGGCACTGGCTGAGGTGAGACAGCGGCGATGACACCCCGCAGCCAGAGGCCTCCTGGCTGGGTGGGGGGCTGTAAATTGGAAAAAAAATAGGGAAATGATCCGAGATGGCAGACTCAGAAATTTCACAGTGAGAAATGGACAGTCCATGAGAAATAATAAGGTCCAGAGTGTGGCCAAGATGATGTGTTGGTGAATTCACTGATTGTGTTAAATTAAAAGAAGCTAAAAGCTTTAAAAACTCAGAAGCCAGTGGGTCAGTGGGACAACAAATATGAATATTAAAATCTCCACAAATAAAAAAACTGTCATAGTTAGAAATAATATCAGCAAGGAATTCAGAGAATTCTTGAATGAATTCCTTATTATATTTAGGTGGGCGATAGGCAACAGCACATAAAACATTCGGGGTGAGCTCAATCACAAACATCTGAAGTTCAAAGGAGGAGTAAGTGATGGTGGGCAGAAGTCTGCATTTAAAATTGTCCTTATAGATAGTGGCAACACCACCACCGCAGCCTGTCAGACGTGGGGAGCTGAAGAAGGAGCAGCCCGAGGGGGAGAGATCAGAAAACGCGCTGTTATTGCTCGGTCTCAGCCACGTTTCTGTCAGCAGCAGAAAGTACAGAGAGTTTGCGCAGAAGAAATCGTGGAGAATAAAAGTTTTATTTATGACAGATCTAGTGTTCAGAAGAGCCATCCGGATGGAGCACTGGCTGTTATCCTGGGATGCGCGGCCAAAGGAGCGGAGGTTCTCCTGAACCCTGCCACGCCTACAGATCTTTGCACGCCAAAGACCAGGAAATGCGCCGCTGCCGGTGTCCGTATCCATGACGCGTAACCAGCTGTATGAATATTCCATGGGGCATCGTATGTCCACAAAGTTGTATTTCCTGAGAATCTTGCACGAAGACTGGAATGAAGAAGAGGCGAAGTGAGCCCGAAGCTTCACAAGCAACCCACCCCTCCTGCCACGTCTCCTGCGACGGTGCCCGCTGCGGGCGACCACAACACAAGGATTCCGTAGAAATGGAGGTATGGATGCCAGGTGAGGTGGAGGAAAAGTCTTGGCTCGTCCATAAAGGTCACGAAACGGTACTTTTCCCACGATGGAATTAATATTTAAAAGTGTCTGGCGGTC
>NC_056500.1:53650608-53651819 GCF_014905685.2 Nematolebias whitei | reverse complement strand
AGATGTGTCTATATATATATATATATATATATATATATATATATATATATATATATACATATCATCTCTATCATTTTTACTGTAGTTTATCATTGCCATTGTTTCCTGTTATTCTTGTCTGTACTTTATATGTTGTGTCTGGAGCAGGTCTCTTGTAAAAGAGTCCTTGTGGCTCCATGAAGCCAACCTGTATAAATAAAAGGTTGAATAAATCATTATGTGTATATTTATATTCATTCAACCTTTATTGATACAGGTTAGTTCCACTGAGCCAATAGGACTCTTTTACAAGAGAGACCTGGATTTTAACAGTGATGACAACAGTGGACAACAAACTGTTTTTAATTGTAAAACAAACAAACAATAAAAACTTGTCTGAATCATTAATGAATGTGTTGTTGTTGTTGTTGTTGTTGTTGTTGTTGTTGTTGTTGCTATTGTTGTTGTTGTCAGTGTGTTATGATGTTGTGCTGTGGTCCAGTGTGTTCATGGACGATGTGTGTGAGGGTGGACATGTTTGGAGGTTGCTGTGTTGAAGCTCCATGGATCAGCCTCTCTGCAGCTCTCAGCACCTTCACTGAGCTGCTCTTGTTCTTCACAGGTAGAAGGTGGGAGCTCTCGTCAAATCATCATCTCCAGCATCATCTTGTTCATGCCAGGCTTTTCATCCACTGACCACACACACCTGCAAACATCAGGGGACCAGTTCAACACATCTGGAAGGAAACCAGTGAGATTTAATACGACCAGTATGATATGATGTCATGTGGGGGAGTGGTGGAGCAGAGGTTACAAGATGGGCCTGTGATCGGAAAGTCACAGGTTCAACTCCCGGTACCGTCAACATCTAAATGAGGTGGAAAAGGTGAAACACCCACACCTGCCTCCACCCTCATTGGCCCCACCCTGGGCCCCTGAGCAAGGCACTCAACCCCCACCATCTGCTCCTAAACAGGTCTCTCTAGAAAATGAGTTCTCGTGACTCAGTGAGTCGACCTGGATAAATAAAGATCAATGAAAAATAAAGTTTGAAATAGAAATACATCATGAGGCCCAGGTTGTGTGTGTGACGTGCACGTTCCTGAGAGTGTGGGTGTGACGTGCACGTTCCTGAGGTTGTGTGTGAGACGTGCACGTTCCTGAGGTTGTGTGTGTGACGTGCACGTTCCTGAGGTTGTGTGTGTGACGTGCACGTTCCTGAGGTTGTGTGT
>NC_056500.1:53650382-53650508 GCF_014905685.2 Nematolebias whitei | reverse complement strand
TCCTGAGGTTGTGTGTGAGACGTGCACGTTCCTGAGGTTGTGTGTGAGACGTGCACGTTCCTGAGGTTGTGTGTGAGACGTGCACGTTTCTGAGGTTGAGTGTGTGACGTGCACGTTCCTGAGGTT
>NC_056500.1:53640573-53650372 GCF_014905685.2 Nematolebias whitei | reverse complement strand
TTCCTGAGGTTGTGTGTGTGACGTGCACGTTCCTGAGGTTGTGTGTGTGACGTGCACGTTCCTGAGAGTGTGTGTGTGACGTGCACGTTCCTGAGAGTGTGTGTGAGTGACGTGCACGTTCCTGAGCGTCCACAGACAGAGCAGCTGCAGCTTTTGTTCACTTCCTGTAGTCCTGCAGTTTTCCAGCTGAAATGAAAAAGCATCATGAAGATGAACTTTACAGTCTCTAGTTACCTGTTCATAGAAACACATGGAGCTGTCTCACCTTGTGACTCACAATAAAATATGTAACTTTATGAACTCTAATGAACTTATAATGATGCTCCTACTCTCTGAAGGTGAACCCATGGTACCACACCATCTCTCAGTCGGACAGTCTGACCAGTTTGATCAAAATCCTCCAGTTTAAAATCCTCACTGCTCAGATGAATCCTCCTCAAAGATACTTCCTCCTCTTCCTCACATCTTGTTCTTTGGGAAATCTTCAAAATGAAAACAGGACATTTGTGTCTACACAAAAACATTGTACAGAGGAGGTCAATCTTATTTTCTATTTCCTATATTCTCCCTAGTTTTATTTATTATTTCCTAGAACTTAAACAAAACTCCAGTTTTGATGCATATCTGTTGATAATGAACCAAAGCTGCTGAAACAGTGAGTATGATTGTTAGCAAAATATTCCTGTCATCAGATCTCAGTCAGTTTCATTGCAGCTGAACACCGTGTTACACTGAACATCACATCAGCTGGTGGACATAAATACAGTACAGTAATATTATATTCACAAAATACTAACAATAATATGTTCATCTTACTGTGAAAAGTTATCCCCCGAGACCTGACGTCAACAGTCCGTCGATCTGAACAGAAATAAGCTGCGAAGTGCTGAGACATCTTCTGCTTTAACCAAATAAGGACGACCGTTTCAAGATGGCGGCCGAAAATCCTGCACCGCAGCAGCCAATGAGGGATCTAGTGATTATATATCTTTTTTTTTTTTGTGTGCGTGTTTATATATCTATGCCTGCATGTACACGCGCCCGCTGCGTCACATGACCAAACCAGGAAGTGTTTCTATACAGGCAGGCGCAGCAAGTGATATCCACTCTCTGTGGTTAAACAAAGTTTAGTGTTTGCTAGTCCTACTGGTGCTGAAACATGGCAAACATTTTAAGAAGAATAACAAACCGAAAAGCGGAAAAACAGAAGAACACGACCGTTAGTCAGAACGACATGCAGAAGTTTGGTTTAACAGGTACGAAGGGTTTTCTCACTTTCTGCCCAAAGGATTAATTCATAGTGAAGTGGTGCATATATATATGTTTTTATTTGGCTGACTGTGTGAAGAGTGCTGAGCAGCAGGTTTCCTCTCCACAGGGATCCAGCTGAGAGGGTACCAGCTGGACGGCGTGCAGTGGCTCTCCCAGTGTCTGAAGACCCAGCAGGGCTGCATCCTAGGAGATGAGATGGGTCTGGGCAAAACCTGCCAGGTGTGTGTGTCCTCTCAACCTATAAAATAAGTTGAGTTTAAGATACTTCATTTATTGATTACTAAAATCAACAAACAAAATCCTGACTAGACGTTCCATGTTGGTTTTTCAATTCTCAGGTGTTGCTTTATTTAAGTGATCCTAAACAGGCTACGTGCAGTTGTTCAACTGAACCGCCCGTGTCTTACGAAGCACTAAAAAGCAATAGGCATTCCTTCAAGAAATGCTTGGCCTTTTTATTTTTATTTATAATTAATAAAGTAATTCATATGTCTTTTTAATTGCTAAGAAACTGTAAAATATCAGTGAATATAAGTAAAAATCAATGTTCAGTATTGATGCAGAGTATTTTTACTCACAAATTAATGCACAATTAGCACATATTTACCAGGATTTTCAGTAGGACTCGCTTCATACAAACACAAAGATCGGTCAAGCTTCATTGACAGTTTACTAAACTAAAGAGCGTCACATTTGCTGACACAACAGTTGTTAGCAACATTTTTTACAGCACTCACAACTCCCGAATATGTGTACTTACAAATCCAGCAGTTTTTCATGATCATTATGAGCTTTTCTGACAATGCTGATTGTCTGTCTGTCTGTGTATGTTGTGAGCAATATAACTTGAAAAGTAAGTGAGTTACAGACTTCCATTTTGTTGTGTAGCTGCTTCTAAGCATAAGAAAGGTCAGTATCAAAAATTGAGTTGCCACGTCAAAAACCAAGATTGCTATTACCACATATTTATGTAACTGGCCACCCCAGTCATTTGAGAAAACTGATTTCCAGTTTTTACCTTGCTTAAAAGTATCCACCTTATTCGTGGGGGCTTTAATGTATAAATGATTCTGGTACAACTTCCTGTCAGACACAGGAAGTTGTAGTAAGCCTTGGTTAACCATGGTACCGGAGCACGGACCACGGTTTATTTGAAAGTAATTTGCATTCAGTTTAGCAGATAAAATGTTGTGTTTGTTTTGCTTACATTTATTTAACAACTATAAAGTTTGCTAAAATAGCCGTGTTGAGTTCAGGTACCTGTTGTACTGTCTGCAGCTGCACAAGCAACCAGACCAGACTAAATCAGTGGCTGCAACAGTGTTTGGAACACAGACCCAAAACAAAAAAAGTGTTCCTGTGAAAAGCGGTACAGTGAAGCCTCGTTTTTCACGGGGGTTACGTTCCAAAAAGAACCCGTGATAGGCAAAATCCATGAAGTAGTAACCTTTCTTTTTTTTACAATTATTATACAATGAAATACTCCATAATACATTCAAACCAAAGAACACAACCTTTTTACAGGCCCAAGCATTTGTTTAACAAATAAAATTACTGTATAAACGTTTTTTACAAATAACTACTGTACTGGAGAGGCTGTTTAGCCAATCAGAATGCAGAACACAATGCACGATGCAAATCCGTGAAGCAGCGAGACCGTGAAAGGTGAACCGCATTATAGCGAGTGTTCACTGTATAGTTTCCATCGCTTATCTACAGAAGAGGAATTAAGAACAATGTGACTGAAAAATGTGAACTTGAAGAGACCACCCAAAATGCTGTATGTGTGCTCATTTTACTTTGTTGACAAATGACCAACAAAGGAAAACCTGCATCCTACTTTGTGGCTGGACTACAATAAGCCACAGGTGAAGAGATGCCGGACCCTCAGAAGGACTGAAAACAGTGTGACAAGAATATCGGGTATGAAAACAGATTGTAGGCTCAATCTTGCAAGTAGATAACAACAAATAAGGTTAAATCATGTCATCTGGACCAGTTTCTTTAAGTGAGAAACGTTTCGTCCCTCATCCAGAGAACTTCCTCAGTCTGTGGCCTACCAATCAGATCTGTTCCATAAATAGCCTTCACTGCTGTGTTTCAAGTCAACCTCCTGTTGGAATCTCAAAAGTAGGCATTTAACACGTGCAAAGCACACCCATCCAAAACAATCAATCATCATGTACAACAATCAAATGTTTTAGGCCACATTGCCGACCTGCTACTCACAGAAGCAGCCCGAGGACAACCAAGGCCAAAGAGGTTCAGAAAAAAGGTTGTAGGCTCAATCATCCAGGTAAATAACAACAAAAAAATGTTAGATCATTTCATCTGGACCAGTTTATTTAAGCCAACAGGAGGTTGGCTTGAAACACAACAGTGAAGGTTACATATGGGACAGATCTGGTTGGCAGGCCGAAGACTTAGGAAGTCCTCTGGATGGTGAACGAAATGTTTCTCAAAGAACTGGTCCAGTTTAATATTATTACTGTGTAGATACTAATACGCCTAGGGCTGAGTACCGAACCGAGGTTCTTTTATGGCACCGACCGAACTGCACCGGTCGGTGTATGTATTGAAACGTCACTCTTCTTTCAGTGTCAAGTTTCGGTATTGGCTGTAACGTGTCACGTGGTTTCAGCATGCAGGCTGGTAAAACACCAGACATATGACAAACACTACACCCAGATTACACCCAGAGCTGTATAGAGCTGCTGTACCTAATCTATGTATAATTATGTCTATGGTGCTGGTGGCGCCCACAGACGGGTTCACGTGCACAGCGTGTGTTATCGAACGGCTTTGACAACACGCGCTGCAGAAAGTTGCTCCGTGTTTTTCTGCGAGGAGAGAGGAGTTCAGCAGCCTCCCCCCTCCTTCTCCTCTCACCATTAAAGTCAGCCTGTGAGTAGAGCCTGAACGTCCCGATTCATTATCTCCACGACCGGACTCTTCATCAAAGAACTCCGAGGACGGCTCTGTGTCTGTGCTTCAGCTGGTGAGTTTATGTTTGTTAACGTTACTGCAGCTTAACGCGTACATCGCGGTGAAATAAATTATGATCCATGTAACGCTAACTTTAAGATATTAGTGTGTAAATTTATTTTATCTACGTGGCTAGCTAAACTCAGAAGCTAACTAAAGATTGACAGTAACATAAATCTTAGCTTGTAAAACTGTGCTCATCCATCAGGTCAGCAGGTTAAACAGTTCACTAATGTTCACTGTTTATGTTCATGTTCTCCTCACAGGAGGTTCTGACCCAGATGTGAGGACAAAAGAAAAGTGAGGTGGGGGCCACAGGACAGTCAGACTTTGTTGTTAAAAGTTTGCTGCTTTTTCTACAGTGGAGGCTGCATGTTGGAGGTAAGTTAAACTTTAAAGGATGTTGTTGACCAGTTAAACTTTTATCTCTCAGCCTAGATGATGTTTTTTGAGCAATAACAACACAACCATGTTATTGTTGATGTTTTGTTCTCATGTCAATTAGGGAGATGATCAGAGCCCTAAACCCCAGAGAACCACAGAGAAGATTCAGGAAGAGACACAGAGGTGCAGAAGTCTGCATCATCCCTACCTCAGTGAATCCAGTGACCTGCTGGTGGAATGTGAGGGACAATATGTCAAACTGACAACCAGGTATCTGTGTGTGCAACAATCATCATCTACAGCCTCAGAGTGAACATGTTCTACTGCTGGAGACACCATCAGACAGGAGCAGCTGGTTTGTGTCCAGAGAAAACAGACATGTTGATGTTTCTGAAGAAAAACTGTTCAGTGAAAAGGTCCTCAGTGTGTAGCAGTGACCATTAGACACTGACATGTCACTGGTTTGTAACTGGTCTTTTGACCTGGAAATTATTTGTTTATTTTTATGTAAGAAAACTGCTTGGAATGGAAAAATACCAAAGTTAAAAAATAAAACTCACAATTTGTACTGCAATGTGTAACGTAATTTTATTCTTGTTAGAATTAATAGTGATTACAAAATTGGTACCGAAAAAAGAACCGTCCAGGAACCGACACCGAAGTGAAGGTACCGACACCGGTACCGATACCAATTTTTTTTTTTAGAAAGGTACCCAGCCCTAAATATGCCTCAGGCTTTTCAGGTTGTTCATCTCTTCACCTTTGGAAGAGCAGAGACAATGAAGTAGCTAAATATGCTAGTAGATGTAATCTGCAGCCACTTCTTCAGGTCATCCTCCCATCCCTCGCCTGCAGTAGCAGCAGTATGAGTATATTGTCCTATTTGAGTTCTAACAGGCGATGTTCCTACATACGCCAGTTCTGGTCCGTGCCTGAAGTTGCACCCATAATTTACGAAAGGCACCATGGGGGCTAGGAATAAGATGGATATCCTGATGCATGCTCAATAATCATTAGGTTGTTGGTCCTTCTTGATCATGTGAGCAGTTGGTTTTGGTTGTCGGCAGCAAACTGGTTCATCCACTCTGAGAAGGTGCTATTTATAAGACTGAGCTGAATACAGCACCTCAAACTGAGGAAGTCTTTTGGATGAAAGACGAAATGTATCTACAATTTTTTTGTTTTGTTTTTTGAATGTCCAAAGGACCAGACTTAGCTTTTTTAGAATAAAATGGATAGTTTCCTCAAATGATTGGGGTGGCCTGAAGAATAATCTGATATCCAAGGCCACCATTGACTACCCCTTGGTGCTTCCATTGCGCCTGGTGGTGGAAAACAATTGCTCCCTCCACTTGCCATGATCCTTCACTCTGCGCTGGACAAGGAAAAAATAAATAAATAAATCTTGTCTTTTACACAGTATAACTCCTACCCACTTGAATATCTTGCACCAAAAACATTAAGGTTTACTTACCCATTTTCAGTTCCTGCCCAGAAAAACACTCCTCTCAAAGACTACAAATATTAACTGTTCAAATCCTTCAACGATGGGGGACATCATCATACCACTTGTTTACAACGGTGAAAGCAGGAGCACCAGTCCAACTGCCAAGAAACAGCTTTGATTGTCTATATTACTCAGGATTTTTTTCCATGTATTCAGTCATCAATTTTTTTTACCCGCTTGTTAAAGGAAACTGGTGTCTCTCCAGTGTTTATTGTTTGTTTGTTTGTCATTTTTATTCATTTCATATTTAAAACACAAAAACAATTTAGAAACCAAATGAAAAAAAAAAACACGTCATAAAATGAAAGGTAGCAGAAGAAGAAAAAAATCTTATATCTGCCCCTTGTTTAAAACAAAAACAATTCAAACAATCAATTCAAACAATAATCATCTATAAGTAATATAACAAAATAAATAACTCATCACAATTTTACGTATTTATATGTATCTTTCCAAAATTTTAATCTTAATCATTTTCTTAAATATAGGCAATGACCTTACTTTTTTTACATAGTTTTCCAAACTATTCCACAGACCTATTCCCTGAATTGAAGTAGACCGCCCCTTTAAACTGGTTCTGTACTGTGGTTTAACAAAAATGTCTGTTCCCTTAAGATTATAGCAACTTATCCTTTTTACAAAATACGTTTGAATGTTTCAAGGTAGTGTGTATTTCTGAGCTTTATACAGTACTAAAAGAATATTATAGTTAACCAAATCATAAAACTTCAGTAATTTCAATTGATAAAATAAAATACTAGATGGATGACAATAATGCTTTCTTGTGATAATTCTTATAGCTCTTTTCTGCAAAATAAAAATAGGCATCGTTATAGTTTTACATGCTGTTCCCCAAACTTCAACACAATAAATTAAATGCGGGACTATAATTGTATTATACAGCAAATACAAGGCTTTATCATTCAATAAGTCCCTTACTTTATACAGTACTGCAGTGGATTTAGATATTTTAGTTTTTACAGAATTTATGTGCTGTTTCCATGACAGTTTATCATCAATAATTACTCCCAAAAACTTCACCTCACCTACTCTGCATATCTCAACACCATCAACTCTAAAAGGAACATCGACAGTTATCTTTTTTTTTTTTTTTACTAAATATCATATAATTAGTTTTATCAAGGTTCAATGATAACTTGTTTAATTTAAACCAATTTTGTATTTTGACAAACTCCATCTTCATCAACTCAAAACATTTGTTCCAAGTCTTTACCCAAATAAAAGAAAGTGGTATCATCAGCAAAGAGAACACATTTAAGGATACTGGACACCTCCGTCAAATCATTTACATACAAAATAAACAACTTAGGTCCAAGTACAGAGCCTTGTGGCACTCCACATGAAATACTATTATTAAATTATTGTAGAAGAGGCTAGGTACACCTGGATAGGTCTTCAGTCCATAACAGGGCCACAGAGAGCCTAATGAGACTAATGAGGCATCCCTGGACGAGTACTGAGAGTGTGCACTGACCAACTCACCAAGATGTTTTATCAGCATCTTTAACCTCTCTGAGCCATTGTATTGTGCCCACCATCTTCAAGACCTTGACTGTTATCTCCATCCCAAAGACCTATGCAGCATCCTGCCTTAATGACTTAAGCCCCCAGTATACTGCCGCATACGTCCATACGCAGAGGTACACACGTACGTACGCAGAGGTATGAGCGTACCCCCAGGGCATGTCCATGCAAAGCTCAAATTTTTACGACCGCATACACGTACGCGGTGTCGCACAATAAACTGCCCAACAACGGACTGTTTTGCATGTGACACCAATGTATTAAAGTCCCCTTCTTCATCCCTGATCTGGCCTTTTCTTTAGTTTTTTTGCCAAGAGGCAGTGATCTCTTCCTCCTCCGTTGATGCCATGACTGAAATGGTGAGAAATGAAGGAATTTGTCACAAGCGAATTAAACTCAGGTCCAGTGTGGCTGCGGGAGGGTCTGGAGATTTCCTGGTGGGCTGGTCTGATGTGTGGGCTGTAGAGCCATCGCTCTTGTTTTAAAAAAAATAAAAAATAATTTAGATCTTTTTATTAACAACATATAAACACAGAACACCACTGTGGCTGAGGCTGCCAGCACTCCCCCCCCCCCCCCCGACCTGCCAATCAATCCAATAGGCATGTCAGCAAATGACCAATCGGCGACCTCAATTTGTCCCGAAGGTAAACGCCCCTTGTCTGTGAAGCTGCTCTGCAGCTGCTCGGGGTGTACGCTCCAGTATGAAGTCTGAACCCTCTGCGTACAGTGCACGCGTACGTACGTGTGACCGGACGTACGCAGCAGTATACTGGAAGCTTTAGGGCCCATAAGACTCACATCTGTCATCGAAGTGCTTCGAGCAAATTATCAAAACTCACATCTGTGCCTCCCTCCCTGACACCCTAGACCCCCTACAGTTCACATATGCCCCTTTTCCACTGTTATGGTGCAGATCAGGTCAGTTCAGGTCGGTTCAGATTGGCTCGTGTCTCGTTGTGTTTCCATTTACACTTCTGGACCAGCTCTGTAGGCGGGTACTAGAATCCAACTCGTCTTACCACCTGGTGGCAGTAGTGCTCCCTTAAGCTACTTACTAGCCACCACTAAATGTATTAGAAGAAGAACACCCTGAAGACTTTGTCACACGATGTTGTGGAAGAGATGTTATGCTCTGATGGAGTACCTCATGAACTGTAACTTTTAAACCTGATTCATAATCCTACCTTACTGCCTTCCCTGCTGCTTTAAACCCATGTATTTTCCATTTTAGTATAGATTTTTACAATAAAGATGTATTAAAAATATCTTCACTTTTATTATTTACAGATATGCACAAGGTTCATGGTAAAATTGCAAAACATCACACTGTGCTGTAATCTTTGAAACTGCTTTTACAATAAGATACAGACTTGAAAACAATTAGATTAAATTTTGTCCTTAAATTTTAAAGATTTGTCTTTCATTAAATTTAAAAAAACATAAATGTATTACTTAATAATCTAAAAAAGTTAAGTCTGGTCCTCTGGACATTCAAAAAAACAAAACAAACAAACAAACATTTATTGTTTTTTTATTATAAACTGTATTGTTTGTTTTGTGAATGTCCAGAGGACCAGACTTAACTTTTTAGATTTTTCTACCTGGATTATTGAGCAGCATCAGGATATTAATTAATAAATAGTCAGTTGGTCTGTGAACACCATGGGGTCCTAGAAGAGTTGAAGAGGTGGCTGTTGATGTCTGTGCCTCCCTGGTGAAGATGCTGCTCCCACAACCCTGAAGCAGAAGATGATGGATGGATGGATGGATGGATGGATGATGGATGGATGGATGATGGATGGATGGATGGATGGATGGATGGATGGCTGGATGATGGATGGTGAAAGAGGAGACCATCAAACACAGCAGGAGTGGTCAGTTCAGGTGAACTCCTGCCTGTTTGCTTCAGATCAGCTGTTCAAATCTCTGCAGGTTCAAATAAAAGGTGCACCAGGACTTTCAGCTGAATCTCTCGGGCCACAGATGTACAGCCAATAACTGATAACTGATAAATGATAACTGATAACTGATAAATGATAACTGATAACTGATAAATGATAACTGATAAATGATGACTGATAAATGATAACTGATAAATGATAA
>NC_056500.1:53638288-53640563 GCF_014905685.2 Nematolebias whitei | reverse complement strand
ATGATGACTGATAAATGATAACTGATAAATGATAACTGATAAATGATAACTGATAAATGATAAATGATAACTGATAAATGATAACTGATAACGGTCCTTTCTGAATTTTTGACTGTTTTTGTCTCACTTCATCCTAGAACAAAACATTTATAACATAATAACAGTTGAGCAGATTCTGGTAATCTTTTCTTAGGATCCATTAAAGATCAAATGCAACTGGAAATTCTTCTCAACTTCCAGTATGAATTTAAACAAACACTATATGAACTTAACATTGTAACATTTGTTTAGGAAATTTAATGTTCAAGGACACCACTTAAAAAAAATTGTTTAATAGTAAAAGTAAGAAGTGAAAAATGTAGAAAAATAAAAAAATACTGCGTCCAACTAATGATTGTGTGTGTCCCTTGTCTCACGGGCTTCATCCAGAAGAAGACACAAGTGTTGTTCCTGCTGTGTCCGCTTCAGTTCTTCATGTTCATTCAGTGATGAAATAAGACTTTTCTTTACTGGACTCTTTTCTCTTTCTCTTCACTAGAAAGAAGAAACAGGTGGTTAATTCAAGCTACATACTGTTTTTGAATAAATGCAGAAAACAAAGAAAGGTGCAGCTAACAGCTATAATAGATATATTAATAATAATAAACTGATAAAATAAGAAAATGAAAAATAAATTGATTTAAAAATGATGAAAATAATATAATGATAACAATGGATATATGAATCAGAAAGTATTATACAGATACAGATATTCTTTATTGTCATTCGCACCACATGTGGTACATGTGGTGGATCAAAAATATGTACACAGGGTCCCAGTTACATCCAACAATAAAATATGAATTAAGAAAAACACCAACTAAAAATATGCTAAGCACTAATAGCATAAAAACAATAAACACAATACGCTGAACAGCAGCACGGACATGAGTCTGTCAGAACAGATGAGCACAAATGAACACATCAACATGAAACAGATCAGCAGCAACATGAAACAGATAAGCAGCAACATGAAACAGATCAGCAGCAACATGAAACAGATCAGCAGCAACATGAAACAGATCAGCAGTAACATGAAACAGATCAGCAGTAACATGAAACAGATCAGCAGCAACATGAAACAGTGCTAGTGCTTAGTGTTTTATTAGTAGATTATTTTTAGTTGATTTTTCCTTAGTTCATATCTTAAATCTTATTACTGTTTTTCTTTTACATTTTGTTGTCTGTAACTGGGACCCTGTGTACATAATTTCATCCCGCCACATGTTCAACATGTGGTGCGTTTTCAGTATGCCAGTGCTATCAAACTGGTCAACCAGGTATCTGTGTGTGCAACAATCATCATCTACAGCCTCAGAGTGAACACTTCCTACTGCTGGAAACACCATCAGCCAGGATCATGCTTGTTTGTGTCCACAGAAAACAGACATGTTGATGTTTCTGAAGAAAAACTGTTAAGTGAAAAGGTCTTCAGTGTGTAGCAGTGACCATTAGACACTGGCGTGTCACTGGTTTGAAACTGGTCTTTTGAACTGGAAATTATTTGTTTGTTTTTATGTAAGAAAACTGCTTGGAATGGAAAAATACCAAAGTAAAAAAATAAAACTCAAGATTTGTACTGTAATGTGTAACATAATTTTCTTCTTGTTAGAAATGATGTTAATTATAAGATTGGTATAGAAAAAAAGTACCGTTCAGGAACCGATATCGAAGTAAAGGTACCGGTACAGATATTTTTGAACGATACCCAACCCTAATAATAATAATAATAATAAACTTTCCAAAAAAGTTCAATCTGGTCCTCTGGACATTCAAAAAAAAAAAAAAAGCAAAAAAATCTAGAAACGTTTCGTCTCTCATCCAAGAGACTTCCTCAGTCTGAGGTGCTGTTTTCAGCTCAATCTCTTAAATAGCACCTTCTCAGAGTGGATCAACCAGTTTTGCTGCTGACAACCAGAACCAGCTGATCACATGCTCAAGAAGGACCATCAGCCTAACAATGGATCATTAGCACCTGATGGCTGTTTACTATTCACAGAGGGCTGAGTGATACTAGCAATCACAGCATTGTAAGAGGGGGACAGTTGAACCCGGAGGCCTCCACCCCTGTTTAATGATGGACGATTTCTTTTCACAAAGATGGCCATCGTTCCTCTCTGTCCAGGATGTGAAGATCTTCATCCCTGAAAGAGTGACCGCTGGCCTGGAGATGAGTGTAGACCGCAGAGTCCTGGCCTGATGATGTTGATCTTCTGTGCTGGGCCATCCTTTTGGC
>NC_056500.1:53636210-53638188 GCF_014905685.2 Nematolebias whitei | reverse complement strand
TACTAATTTTATTATCTAAATGTAAGGAGAGAGCAGCATATGTCAATCGGGATAATTCTTCAGCTTTAGTGAGCAGCACTCTACCTTGTAGAGATAAGTCCCTCTGTAGCCACTGGTTTAGTTTAGTTTTGGTTTTCTGTATAATTGGTGTAAAATTAGAGGAGCATCTTAACTTTTGGTCTTTAGAGATTAAAAGTCCTAAATAAGTGACTTTTTGTTTAACAGGGATATTACAAATAACATTTGCTGAACAGTCTTTAATAGCTAGTAATTCACTTTTTTTAATTTAAGCATAAACCAGAGGCGTTGGAAAAGTCACTAATAACATCTAAGGCAAGCGGGATCTGGTTTTCATTCCTTAGAAAAATTGTGGTGTCATCAGCCAGCTGGCTGATTATAAGCTCTTTATTAGCTATGGTGATTCCTTGTACAGCACTATTGGAGATACGAGTTGTAAGAATTTGTGAACAAAGTAAGAAAAAGTATGGTGAAATGGGACATCCTTGGCGAATACCACGTTTTAAGTCAAATCTAGGGGTGGAGCCATTTGGCATTTTAATAGAACTGTTGCTATTGGAGTATAAGGTTTTGACAGCTTTAAAAAAAAAAAATTCCAAAACCAAATTTTTTCAAAGAATGAAAAATGAATTGATGTTCAATTGTGTTAAAGGCCTTATAAAAATCCAGGATACCATCATAAGGTACCAAATATGAGTAATCAAGTAGGTCTAAAACTAGTCTGATAGTCTGAAGCAGCTGGAGAGACTGAACCGGAATAAGGCTGCAGGTCCAGATGGTGTCAGTCCCAGAGTCCTGAAGGTCTGTGCAGAGCAGCTCTGTGGGGTTCTGCAGCACCTCTTTAGCCTGACCCAGGAGAAGGTTCCAGTGTTGTGGAAAACCTCCTGCCTTGTTCTAGTGCCAAAGAAAACTCACCCATCAGTCCTCAATGACTATAGACCTGTTGCCCTGACATCCCACATCATGAAGGTCCTAGAGAGACTTCTGTTGCCCCACCTGACTAGACAAACAAGTGTCAGGGTTTGGTGGACAGGAACGAACCCAGTAGTGCAGACAGGACTCAACTCGGCAGATTAAAAAACTAAATACTTTAATGATGAAATAACAGGTAACAAAACAATAAGCTGACGTGGCAGCAAAACTTACATAAACTAGAAGACTCAGGAGGGAACTTAGAAGGGACTCAGGAAGCTCAGGAAAACTCAGGAGATGTAGGACAACACTAGATACCCAACGAATACGACACGACGAGGGACAAGACTGAACAGACGGCTTATATACAAGGACAGGACGAGACGTGATTACAAACAGCTGTGACGAGACAAGGGTGACACCAATTAAACTGAAGAGGAACACTAGGGAAACACAGACACAAACAGAGCCAGTAAATGGTACCATCCTTACAGTACCCCCCCCTCAAGGACGCCTCCAGGCGTCCCCCAAAAAAATTCCTCCCGAAGGACTAGGGTGGGTGGATGGCGGCACTGCAAGGGTGGAGGGCCAGAGGAAACACAAGGACCTGACAAAAACTAAAGCAAAACACCAGCAGGCAGACACAAGAGATCTAAACGGTCAAGAGACCGTCCCTAAAGTCATTGTTCAGGGGGGCGGCCGGGAGGCCGTCCATCACGGGACTAACGTTCCGGGGGGCGGCCGGGAGGCCGTCCAACACATAGGACCTTGGAGGCCGCGGCAGGCGGCGATGACGACTTGGAGGCCGCGGCAGGCGGTGATGACGACTTGGAGGCCGCGGCAGGCGGCGATGACGACTTGGAGGCTGCGGCAGGCGGCGATGACGACTTGGGGCTCTGGAGAACTGCAGCGTACGACGACCATGGAGGCGACCCCTCTGGAGATGTGGAGAGCGCCGACCCCTCTGGGGATGTGGAGAGCGCCGACCCCTCTGGAGACGTGGAGAGCGCCGACCCCTCTGGAGACGTGGAGAGCGCCGACCCCTCTG
>NC_056500.1:53631800-53636110 GCF_014905685.2 Nematolebias whitei | reverse complement strand
TTTGTGCACAACAGTGAAGAACGAAGACGACAAACTTTCAGAGGGCCGGTTCCTTTCGTTCTACGTTTTTGCGCACCACGTAGAGCCCAGCTTATTCGTGCTCCCGTATGGTTCACACCAACAGTTGTGGAAAGGGTCTGTTTGTGTACAAGAGTGAAGAACGAAGACTTCAATATTTCAGAGGGCCCGTTCCTTTCCTTCCACGTTTTTGTGCACCACTTTGAGCACGGTTTACGCGTGCTCCCGTGGGGTTCGCACCTGCAGTCACGTAAAGGGTCTGTTTGTGTACAAGAGTGAAGAACGAAGACAACAAACTTTTAGAGGGCCTGTTCCCTTCATTTCACGTTTTTGCGCACCATGTAGTGCTCGGTTCACTCGTGCACCAATGGGGTTCGCACCAACAGTTGCGGAAAGGGTCTGTTTGAACACAAGAGTGAAGAACGAAGCCTACAATCTTTCAGAGGGCACATTTCCATCCGTTCCACATTTTTGCACATCACGTAGAGCTCAGTTTATGCGTGCTCCTGAGTGGTTCACACCTGCAGTCACGTAAAGGGTTCGTTTGTGCACAATAATGAAGAATGACAACAAAAAACTTTCAAAGGGCCCGTTCCTTTCATTTCACATTTTTGCGCACCTTCTAGAGCACAGTTTACGCATGCTCGTGTGGGGTACGCACCTGCAGTCGCATAAAGGGTGTGATTGTGCACAAGAGTGAAGAACGAAGACGACAAACTTTTAGAGGGCCTGTTCCTTTCGTTCCATGTTTTTGCGCACCACGTAGAGTTCGGTTTACGCATGCTCCTGAGTGGTTCGCACCTGCAGTCGCGTACAGGGTCTGTTTGTGCACAAGAGTGACGAACGAAGATGACAAACTTTCAGAGGAACAGTTCCTTTTGTTCCACTTTTTTGCACACCACATAAAACTCGGTTTACGGGTTCACTCATGGGGTTTGCTCATACAGTCGCGTACAGGGTATGTTTGTGCACAAGAGAGAAGAACAAAGACTACAATATTTCAGAGGGCCCGTTCCTTTCCTTTCACGTTATTGTGCACCACGTAGAGCATGGTTTACGCA
Organism: Nematolebias whitei; assembly: GCF_014905685.2. Classification (NCBI taxonomy): domain Eukaryota; kingdom Metazoa; phylum Chordata; class Actinopteri; order Cyprinodontiformes; family Rivulidae; genus Nematolebias; species Nematolebias whitei. The sequence goes on along the minus strand of NC_056500.1, from coordinate 53,635,031 downwards.
TGTTCCTGAGTGGTTCGCACCTGCAGTAGCGTACAGGGTCTGTTTGTGCACAAGAGTGAAGAACGAAGACGACAAACTTTCAGAGGGCCCGTTCATTTCGTTCAAAGTTTTTACGCACCACGAAGAGCTCGATTTATGCGTGCATCCGTGGGGTTCGCACCTGCAGTTTCGTTAAGGGTCTGTTTGTGCACAAGAGTGAAGAAGGAAGACTTTAATCTTTCAGAGGGCCAGTTTTTTTTTGTTCCACATTTTTGCACACCACGTAGAGCTCAGTTTACGCGTTCTCTCGTGGGGTTTGCTCATACAGTCGCATAAAGGGTTGGTTTGTGCACAAGAGTGAAAAATGACGACAAAAAAACTTTCAGAGGGCATGTTTTCCTTCGTTCGAAGTTTATGCGCACCACGTAAAGCTTTGTTTACTTGTGCTCCCGTGGGGTTCACACCAAGAGTTGCGTAAAGGGTCTGTTTGTGCACAAGAGAGAACAACGAAGACTACAATCTTTCAGAGGGCCCGCTCCTTTCGTTTCACGTTTTTTCGCACCACTTAGAACTCGGTTTACGCGTGCTCCCGTGGGGTTTGCACCAACAGTCACGTAAAGGGTCTGTTTGTGCACAAGAGTGAAAAATGATGGCAAAAAATTTTCAGAGGGCTCGTTCATTTTGTTCTAAGTTTTTACACACAACGTAGAGCTCTGTTTACTCGTACTCCCGTGAGGTTCGCACCTACAGTTGCGTAACGGGTCAGTTTGTGCACAAGAGTGAAGAATGAAGACAACAATCTTTCAGAGGGCCCGCTCCTTTCGTTTCACGTTTTTTCGCACCACGTAGAACTCGGTTTACGTGTGCTCCCGTGGGGTTTGCACCAACAGTCACGTAAAGGGTCTGTTTGTGCACAAGAGTGAAAAATGACGGCAAAAAACTTTCAGAGGGCTCGTTCATTTATTCAAAATTTTTACACACAAAGTAGAGCTCTGTTTACTCGCGCTCCCGTGAGGTTCGCACCTACAGTTGCGTAAAGGGTCTGTTTGTGCACAAGAGTGAAGAACGAAGACAACTATCTTTCAGAGGGCCCGTTCCTTTTGTTCCACATTTTTGCAAACCACGTAGTGCTCGTTTTATGCGTGCACCCGTGGGGTTCGCACCTACAGTTGCGTAAAGTGTCTGTGTGTGCACAAGAGTGAAGAACGAAGACTACAATCTTTCAGAGGGCCCATTCCTTTCGTTCCACGTTTTTGCGCACCACAAAGAGCTCGATTTATGTGTGCATTCGTGGGGTTCGCACCTGCAGTTTCGTTAAGGGTCTGTTTGTGCACAAGAGTGAAGAAGGAAGACTTTAATCTTTCAGAGGGCCAGTTCCTTTTGTTCCATATTTTTGCACACCACGTAGAGCTCGGTTTACGCGTTCTCTCGTGGGGTTTGCTCATACAGTCGCATAAAGGGTTGGTTTGTGCACAAGAGTGAAAAATGACGACAAAAAACGTTCAGAGGGCATGTTTTCCTTCGTTCCAAGTTTTTGCGCACCACGTAAAGCTTGGTTTACTTGTGCTCCCGTGGGGTTCACACCAACAGTTGCGTAAAGGGTCTGTTTGTTCACAAGAGAGAATAACGAAGACTACAATCTTTCAGAGGGCCCGCTCCTGTTGTTCCACATTTTTGCAAACCACGTAGTGCTCGGTTTATGCGTGCACCCTGTGGGGTTTGCACCAACAGTCACGTAAAGGATCTGTGTGTGCACAAGAGTGAAGAACGAAGACTACAATCTTTCAGAGGGTCCTTTCCTTTGGTTTTACGTTTTTGCACACCACGTACAACACGGTTTATGCGTGATCCTGTGGGGTTCGCTCCTGCAGTCGCATAAAGGGTCTGTTTGTTTACAAGAACGAAGATTGGCGACAAAATACTTTCAGAGGGATCGTCCTTTCACTCCAAGTTTTTGAACATAACGTCGAGCATCATATACACATGCTGTTTTGGAAATCAAACCTTCAGTCAGGAAAAGGGTTTGTTTGTGCACAAGAGTGAAGAATGACAACGAAAAACTTTCAAAGGGCCCGTTCCTTTCGTTCCACGTTTTTACGTACCACGTAGAACTTGGCTAACTAGTGCTCCCATGGGGTTCGAATCAAACGCTGCAGAAAAGGTTTGTTTGAACAAAAGAGTGAAGAACGAAGCCTACAATTTTTCAGAGGGCCGGTTCCTTTCGTTCCACATTTCTGCAAACCACGTAGAGCTCGGTTTATGCGTACTTCCATGGGGTTTGCACCTGCAGTCGCCTAAAAGGTCTGTTTGTGCACAAGAGTGAAGAACGAAGACAATAATCTTTCAGAGGGCCCATTCCCTTCGTTTCACTTTTTGTGCACCATGTAGAGCACGGTTTTCGTGTGCTCCCGTGGGGTTTGCACTTGCAGTCGCGTAAAGGGTCTGTTTGTACACAAGAGTGAAGAATGACGACAAAATACTTTCAGAGGGCTCTTCCTTTTGTTCCAAGTTTTTGCGCATCACTTGGAGCGCCGTATACACATGCTCCTGTAAAAAACCGCACTTGCAGACACGTAAACGGTTTTTGTTGTGTACAAGATTAAAGAATGAGAACGAAAAACTTTCAAAGGGCCCGTTCCTTTTGTTCCACATTTTTGCGCTCCACGTAGAGCTCGGTTTACACGTGATCATGTGTGGTTTGAACCGGCAGTCGTGTAAAGGGTCTGATTATGCACAGGAGAGAAGAACGAAGACGAAAAACTTTCAGAGGGCCCGTTCCTTTCGTTCCATGTTTATGCGCACGACGTAGAGCTCGGCTTATTTGTGCTGCCCTAGGGTTTGCACCTACAGTTGCGTAAAGGGTCTGTTTGTGCACAAGAGTTAAGAATGACGACGAAATACTTTCAAAGTGCTCGTCCTTTCGTTCCAAGTTTTTGCGCATCACGTTGTGCGCCGTGTACGCCTGCTCCTGTGGAAATCTCACCTGCAGTCACGTAAAGGGTTTGTTTGTGCACAAGAGTGAAGAACGAGGACGAAAGGCTTTCAAAGGGCCCGTTCGTTTTGTTAAACATTTTTGCGCACCACATAGAGCTTGGTTTACTCATGATCCCGTGGGGTTCACACCAACAGTTGCGGAAAGGGTCTGTTCATGCACAAGAGTGAAGAAGGAAGACTACAATTTTTCAGAGGGACCGTTCCTTTCGTTCTACGTTTTTGTGCACCACCTAGAGCTCGGTTTACTCGTGTTCCCGT
>NC_056500.1:53626101-53631700 GCF_014905685.2 Nematolebias whitei | reverse complement strand
GGTGCCTTTCTGTGTTTGCATGTTATCATCGTGCTCATGTGGGTTTATTCCGGGTGCTCCGGTTTCTCCCCAGACCAAAAAACACCTCATCTTTCTCAAAACCTCCTTTGAAAACGTCTACCTTTTACCAGAGGTCCCCACCATATCTTGAAGAAGACGTTGACCTCAAGTGCACATTTAACACAGAACAAAATGATTGTAAGCCAACATTTTAAATAATTTCAACAAAGAAATCGACTAAGTAGGTGATACAGTAGAGCCAGTGGTTAGCGCTGTCACCTCACAGCAACAAGGTTGCAGGTTAAAAAGGTGTAAACTCAATCACCCAGGTAGATAACAACAAAAAAAACGGTTAAATCATTTCATCTGGACCAGTTTCTTTAAGGGAGAAACGTTTCGTCTTCCATCTGGAAGACTTCATCAGTCTATGGCCTGCCAACTCGATTTGTCCCATAAGTAGCCTTTGTTGCTGTGTTTCAGTGATAAAAATTAAAGTGGAAAAAAAAAAGAAAGATTGTTGTCGTCATTCTTTACTCTTGTGCACAAACATCCCCTTTACGTGGGGACCACACGTAGACGGTGCTCGATGTGATGCGCAAAAACTTGGAACATAAGGAACAGTTTCTATGAAAGTTTTTCGTAGTCACTCTTCACTCTTGTGCACAAACAGACAAATTATGCAACGGCAGGTGCGATCCCAATGGGAGCACACGTAGACGGCGCTCAACGTGATACACAGAAACTTGGAACGAAAGGAATGGGCCCTCTGAAAGTTTTTCGTTTTCATTCTTCACGCTTGTGCACAATCAGACCCTTTCTGCTACTGCAAGTGCAAACCCCATTGGAACATGTGTAAACATAGCTCTATGTGGTGTGAAAATCATGGAACGAAATTAACTGGCACTCTGAAAGTTTGACGTCGTTGTTCTTTACTGTATTACACAAACAGACCCTTTAAGTGATTGCAGGTGCGGTCTCCACAGGAGCAGGCATCGACGGTGACCACCACAGGAGCACGCATTAACCGAGCTCTATGTGGTGCGCAAAAACATGGAATGAATGGAACGGGCCCTCTAAAAGTTTTTCGTTGTTATTCTTCACTTTTGTGCACAAACAGACCCTTTCCGCGACTGCAGGTGCAAACCCCACGGTAACACGCGTAGACGTCACTCGACTTGATACGTAAAATCTTGGAACGAAAGGAATGGGCCCTTTGAAAGTTGTTCATTGTCATTCTTCACTCTTGTACAAAAGAAGACCATTTACACGACTGCAGTTGCGATCACACTGGAGCACGCGTAAACTGAGCTCTACCTGGTGCGCAATAACGTGTAATGAAAGGAATGGGCCCTCTGAAATGTTGTTGTCTTCATTCTTCACTCTTGTGCACAAACAGACCCTTTAAACGACTGATAGTACGAATCCCACTGGAACAAGTGTAGACGGCGATCGATGTTATGCGGACAAACTTGAAATGAAAGGAACGGGCCCTCTGAAAGTTTTTAGTTTTCATTATTCACTCTTTTGCACAATCAGACCCTTTCTGCGACTGCAAGTGCGAACCCCACGGGAGCACGCATAAACCGAGCTCTACGTGGTGCGCAAAAACGTGTAATGAAAGGAATGGGCCCTCTGAAATGTTGTTGTCTTCATTCTTCACTCTTGTGCACAAACAGACCCTTTACACGACTGCAGGTGCGAATCCCATGGGAGCATGCGCAAACGTAGCTCTACAAAGTACGCAAAAACGTGGAACAAAGGAACGTTCCCCCTGGAAAAATTGTCGTCATCGTTCTTCACTCTTGTGCACAAACAGACCCTGTATGTGACTGCAGGTGCAAACCCCACAGGTACACGTGTAAACAAGCTGTACGTGGTGCGCAAAAACGTGGAAAAAAGGAACGGGCCTTGTGAAAGATTGTTGTTGTCATTCTTTACTATTGTTCACAAACAGACCCTTTACGCGACTGCAGGTGTGATCGCCTTGCTATCTCGCGTAGATGACGCTCGATGTGAAAAACTTGGAACGAAAAGAACGAGTCCTCTGAAAGTTTTTCATCGTCATTCTTCACTCTTGCACACAAACAGACCCTTTACGCGAGTACAGCTACGAATCCCATGGGAGCACGCATAAACCAAGCTCTTCGTGGTGCGCACAAACTTGGAACGAAAGGAATGGGTCCTCTGAAAGTTTGTCATTTTCATTCTTCACCCTTGTGCACAAACAGACTATTTATGCGACTGAAGGTGCGATCCCCACGGGAGCACGCGTAGACGGCACTCGACGAGATATGGACAAACTTGGAAAGAAATTAATTGGCACTCTGAAAATCTGTCGTCTTCTTTCTTCACTCTTGTGCACAAAAAGACCCTTTCAAAGACTGCAGGTGCAAACCCCACGGGAGCACGCGTAGACCTAGCTCTACGTGGTGCGAAAAATCGTGGAACGAAAGGATCGGGCCCTATGACAGTCTGTCGTCTTCGTTTTTCACTTTTGTGCACAAGCGGACCATTTACGCGACTGAAGGTACGAATCTCATTGGAACAAGCGTAGACGGTGATCGACGTTACGCGTAAAAACTTGTAACAAAAGGAACGGGACCTCTGAAGGTTTTTCATCGTCATTCTTCACATGGGAGCACGCGTAGACAGCGCTTGACGTGATGAGCAAAAACTTTGAATGAAAGGAACTGGCACTCTGAAAGTTTGTCGTCTTCGATCTTCACTCCTGTGTACAATCAGACCCTTTACGCGACTGCAAGTGTGAACCCCAAGGGAGCACGCGTAAACCGAGCTTGGTGGTGCGCAACAACGTGGAACTAAGGGAACTGTCCCTCTGAAAGTTTTTCGTCGTCATTGTGATCAAATGCCCCTTTTCCACTGTCACGGCGCGTGTCGGATATTTCCGGCTTGGCCCGTGTTTGAGGTCTTCCATGGTTCCTGGGACTGGCTCGCCTCCCTAAAATCTCGCCCGGCTTCTCATGGAGTCCAAGCGAGCCCAGCCGTGACGTCAGAAACACTGTCGGTCACTGAATGGTCGGGGGAGGAGTCTGTGGAGTCTGTCCAAACAACCCGATCCGCCATTTTTTTCTCCCGCTTGCTATTAGCGATAACTCGAGGAGCATATCTTTTAGCATTTTGAAGCTATACATAACAATAATATCAAAGCCGTGGTCAAATGTAGAAGTGCAGGTGTTGTTGTGCTTGGTGGCCGACGGAAAAAGTCAAAGCGAGTTAGATGGAGCGATTGGAGGGTGGTTTGGACACGGTTACTGCTCTATTTGAATCATTTATAGAAGATGGTGAGTGTTTTCTAACTTTAAACATATTTTAAGTTACTCATCGCATCGGTTCTGAACATATTTTTAACTAACAAAAGAGGCTGACGCCATAATAGGACAACATCGGTGCTACAATGCTAAGCTAATTTGCATAAACGCTAACTGTCCTCCGGTCCCGTTTCTCACTGTATTTGATCCAGAACGTATTTCAGCACATGACGGTTCGTCTCTAAACTCCACATTAAACCCTCCAAGCCTCCAGGCTTCTGCCCCTGCTCCATCAGCGGAGTCTGCACCTGACAGAGCTCCATCGCAGCCCAGCTGCACCTCACAGAGCAGCACAACGCTGCAGCTTCTGTGCTCGGTAAGAACAGATGCAACATGTTCCACATCACTTTATTTGTGCCGATAAGGACTTGATTTATTTTATTTTTAAAGTAAAAAAATAAAATGTTGAATAAATACTGAATTGGGATGAAATTATGTACACAGGGTCCCAGTTACAGACAACAAAATGTAAAAGAAAAACGGTAATAAGATCTAAGATATGAATTAAGAAAAAATCAACTAAAAAACACCTACTAATAATACACTAAGCACTAATAGCAGTAAACAAACAAAACAATACGTCAAACAGCAACATGAACTTGAGTTTGTGTAGTTTGTACCTTATGAATATCTAACCAGGATAATCATTGTGAAAAATCACATCATGTTGCTGCTGATCTGTTTCATGTTGCTGCTGATCTTTTTCATGTTGATGTGTACATTCGTGCTCATCTGTTCACACAGACTCAGGTCCGTGCTGCTGTTCGGCGTATTGTGTTTATTGTCTTTATGCTATTAGTGCTTAGCATATTTTTAGTTGATGTTTTTCTTAGTTCATATCTTTGATCCTATTACTGTTTTTATTTTACATTTTATTGTTGGATGTAACTGGGACCCTGTGTACATATTTTTGATCCACCACATGTACCACATGTGGTGCAAATGACAATAAAGAATATCTGTTTCTGTATAATACTTTATGATTCATATATCCATTGTTATTATTATATTATTTTCATTATTATTAAATCAATTTATTTTTCATTTTCTTATTTTATCAGTTTATTATTATTAATATATCTATTATAGCTGTTAGCAGCACCTTTCTTTGTTTGATGCATTTATTCAAAAACAGTATGTAGCTTGAATTAACCACCTGTTTCTTCTTTCTAGTGAAGAGAAAGAGAAAAGTGTCCAGTAAAGAAAAGTCTTATTTCATCACTGAATGAACATGAAGAACTGAAGCGGACACAGCAGGAACAACAGTTGTGTCTTCTTCTGGATGAAGCCCGTGAGACAAGGGACACACAGATACACAATCATTAGTTGGACGCAGTAGTTTTTATTTTTCTACATTTTTCACTTCTTACTTTTCCTATTAAACAATTTCTTTCTTAAGTGGTGTCCTTGAACATGAAATTTCCTAAACAAATTTTACAATGTTAAGTTCATATAGTGTTTGTTTAAATTCATACTGGAAGTTGAGAAGAATTTCCAATTGCATTTGATCTTTAATGGATCCTAAGAAAAGATTACCAGAATCTGCTCAACTGTTATTATGTTATAAATGTTTTGTTCTAGGATGAAGTGAGACAAAAACAGTCAAAAATTCAGAAAGGACAGTTATCATTTATCAGTTATCATCCATCCATCCATTTTCTTTACCCGTTTATTCCATTTTGGGTCACGGGGGTCGCTGGTGCCCATGTCCAGCAATCACTGTGCGAGGGGCGGGGTACACCCCGGACGGGTCGCAAGTCCATCACAGGGCCACATAGAGACAAACAAGACAAACAACCATTCACTCTCTCACTCACACCTAGGGACAATTTAGAGTTACCAATCAGTCTAACATGCATGTTTTTTGTTTGTGGGAGGAAACCGGAGTACCCGGAGAAAACCCACGAATGCACGGAGAGAACATGCAAACTCCACCCAGAAAGGCCCCTGGACTGGGGTTTGAACCAGGGACCTGCTCGCTGAGAGGCAGCAGCTCTACCAGTTGCGCCACCGTGCTGCTTATCAGTTATCAGTTATCATTCATTATTTATCAGTTATCGTCCGTACAACTGTGGCCTGAGAGATTCAGCTGAAAGTCCTGGTGCACCTTTTATTTGAACCTGCAGAGATTTGAACAGCTGATCTGAAGCAAACAGGCAGGAGTTCACCTGAACTGACCACTTATGCTGTTTGATGGTCTCCTTCTTCACCATCCATCCATCCATCCATCCATCCATCCATCCATCCATCCATCCATCCATCCATCCATC
>NC_056500.1:53596469-53626091 GCF_014905685.2 Nematolebias whitei | reverse complement strand
ATCCATCCATCCATCCATCCATCCATCCATCCATCCATCCATCCATCATCTTCTGCTTCAGGGTTGTGGGAGCAGCATCTTCACCAGGGAGGCACAGACATCAACAGCCACCTCTTCAACTCTTCTAGGACCCCATGGTGTTCACAGACCAACTGACTATTTATTAAGTAATATCCTGATGCTGCTCAATAATCCAGGTAGAAAAATCTAAAAAGTTAAGTCTGGTCCTCTGGACATTCACAAAACAAACAATACAGTTTATAATAAATAAACAATAAATGTTTTTTGTTTGTTTGTTTTGTTTTTTGAATGTCCAGAGGACCAGACTTAACTTTTTTAGATTATTAAGTAATACATTTATGTTTTTAAATTTAATGAAAGACAAACGTTTAAAATTTAAGGACAAAATTTAATCTAATTGTTTTCAAGTCTGTATCTTATTGTAAAAGCAGTTTCAAAGATTACAGCACAGTGTGATGTTTTGTAATTTTAACATGAACCTTGTGCATATCTGTAAATAATAAAAGTGAAGATATTTTTAATACATCTTTATTGTAAAAATCTATACTAAAATGGAAAATACATGGGTTTAAAGCAGGCAGGGGAGGCAGTAAGGTAGGATTATGAATCAGGTTTAAAAGTTACAGTTCATGAGGTACTCCATCAGAGCATGACATCTCTTCCACAACATTGTGTGACAAAACCTTCAGGATGTTCTTCTTCTAATACGTTTAGTGGTGGTGTAGTGATGTAGCTGTTAGCTTCACTACTAATTAATTATTATTAAAGCTAGTTCAAGCACAAAGAATATTAATTGTTCAATTACAACGGATTATTTTCTTTTTCGAGTTAAATTTCTTCAATGTGACCGAGATAACTTGTGAGTGGAGTGTTTAATCAGTGACATGAGATGCCATTTTATCTTTGACCCATCAGAATAAATGCGGTCATTTATTTAACAGAATCAAAATTTAACATCAAAACATATACACACTGATTTGCTGATCTGTTTCTGATTAATAAACTTGGCACAATTTACTAAACAAGACAACAGAACATTATTGATTGAGACTGATTCATCTCTGAAGGCATCTAGCTTGATTTACTGGCGAATAGAGAAGTTTAAAGAGAAGGAATAGATTTATAGAGGAAGTTTAGATGGATGAAAGTTATGTGTTGAACCAGAAAATGGCACCCTTCCTCCGAATCCAGCTCAGCCCACCGGTACACTTCAGGGCGTCAACGGCTTGTTACCGAAGATGGTGGATACTTCCACTCTGGAACAGAGGTCCATTGGCATGCTCCCTTTTCAGCGTCTCCGGTCAGAGTGGCTGGGGTCGTCAGAAATCGTGACGAAGTACTCAGTTCAACAGAATAAGCTTCCTTAGAAGTTGAGCATTTACTGGTCGGGTTGAGTCACAGCCGAGGCAGGCTGTGACTACGATGGAATGGAGAGACCCTTGGCACATGGTCAAATCCATCCGCTACTTAGTTGACTTTCAGTAAGAACTGAACGTTCCTGTACGACTCGCCATCAGACTGAGTCTCATCTTCGACTGAAAGTTCCAACAAGACTGGAAAGCCTCGAAAGACTGGAAAAGACTGCGAAGACTCCGAAGACTCGAAAAAGACTGAATAGCTCCAAGAAGTGTTGCCTTTTAAAGGGTATCCCCTTCCTGTTACGAGGTACTTCCCGACTGGTTGAAACAACCAGCAGGGGTGTAGTTTTAGTGGTGTCAGAGGGTCACTAGGAGTCAGGAGACAGCAGGAATGTTTTAAGAATGGTTAGTACAGACAGAGAAATATTATGAAGAAGTGAGACAAAGCAGGTGTCAGCTAGTTCTTATTTACTGTCTGAGAGTTTTAAAAACAAGGCACTTCGTTCTCATAACTTGTCTCTGACTTTCGACCAACATCCACTACTCCTCATTCTGACAGAAGACTAAATGCACACTTACTTTGTAAATAGACATTTAACTGTATGATCAAAGTCTAAAGAGGTTTAAAAATCATTAATACCGTTTTACAGTTGATTTAAATGAGTGGTTCACTTCAACATTTAGAAATGGTATGAACTAAACACACTTTTGATTATCAAGATATCTTAAAATAGTACTGATAATGTAAAAAGAAGAGTGTTCTTTCAATTGATTAATTCAGGATACAATTAAATAGTCTCTTGATGAGATAATTTGTATTTCTGGATTGAAATCAATGAAATAGCAGTTCCTGTCCCCTGAAGGTCTTCAGGAACAGATTGATGTCGGAGGCCTAGTTCACTACAGTCCCCCCTTTGGAAATCATCGCCTGTCCATGGGGATGAATTCTAACATGAATTTACACCTCCGAATGTCCTTGATCTTGATGTAATCCAGCAAGCGGAAAACAAAAGTCAAAGAAGGTAATCCCACAACGGTTTTGGTAATTCAATAATGTTGTTGGTAATTCCATTGCAGCAACGCTTTAACCCCTTGGAAACAAAGTCTGTAATCCATTGGAAAAAGTTATATAATCTACAACGGTAAATCCACAATGATTGGAGGTGTTGATGGATCAGCATGCAGAGGGGTTCCCTCGATTGAACTGCAGAGGTGACCCCTGGATGGAGTTTGGAGACCCACGTTGGAGTTGTAGGTCCCTTCAGCGAAGGTTGCTGCTGGTGGTTCCCAGTGGATGCCATTCTGGTTATATGTGTTCATGCATTTATGTGGTTTTAGTTGGGCTTATGAGTGGGATTTTACATAAGACCTTAACCTATATGCCCCTGGTGTGTAAGCTATCATGGTTTAGATCAGCTACAGGTACCAATTAAAGGGTGGGTCATGCTGAAAAATTATATATAGGGATTTATACCTATAGAAGGGCATTCCAAACTATTTTTCCATTCCTAACTTGGTTTAAGTTAGATTTACATGGCAAAATATAGTTTGGTTCGATTGTCTGTTGTCCCTTTAGATGAATGACTTGAGGTTTGGGTTTTTGGTTTCCCCCTAAATGTTTTTGGAGTCTATGGCGAGACTCATCTTAAGGAATAGCTAGCCCCCCCGAATAGGATTGTTCGAGTAGGTTCGGCTTGAGCATCGTGAGACCAATGTAGGTTATGGTACTTAAGGTAGCATTAATCTACATTGACTCCTCAAAGATTGAAGTTTAACAAATGAACTGCATGCTGGCAAAGTTAAAGTCCTCATAGTCTCTAACTAAAGTACACACAAAATTCATTCTTGCTGGGGGTGTTCAGAAACAATACCAAAACCAATAAACAATGTCTCAACATCGACAACAGTAGTGATTAAGCAACCAGAAAACAATGTTTCAACATCAACAAAAGTAGTGATTAAGCAACTAGAAAACCACATTTCACTGCGTCACTCACTCTGATTGTCAGATTCGATCATGTTATCGCGTCTGAGTTGTTATCTTAACACTTAATTAAGCTTAGACTTATTTAGTTTCTGCTTGGACGACCCTTTTTCCCACGACCCTTTGTCCTCGTCTCCACGAGGCCCTGCAGTTCTATAGCACATTCTATGAGAGGTATTTCCCTGTGAACACCGTTAGCGGCGATCCTGAGCTCCTCGAACAGTTTGGCTGACATAATAGTTATGCCGACTCTACCATCCAGTAGGGCTTCATGTGTGAGGACCCCTTCAAGTGTGATCAACAGGTAAGCTTTTTTATCGACCCCCTTTCTGATAAGGTTACACAGGAACCTTGTAGGTTTTGGCCAACATTTCTTCTTATGTTTACCTTTGTCTGTGTAATCCCGGTTTATCCGAACTGTTGGTGCAGTCGCTGCTGTTCCTGAGAGTTCGGTTTTTGACGGGCCTCCGTCATTGATGTATGAGATCACCCGCTCTCTGTGTGTTGAGGGGTTCTCATTGTTTGTAACAACAAGGTCCTGGTGGCTGTCCGTGACAGCGACAACATTGTTGTTTGTGTCACCCTGATTTGTCTGAACCGTCAGCACAGCTGTTGCTGAGGTCTCAGTATGTGACGGGTCATCGTCGGTGACGTGTGAGTGCACCCCCCTTTTTCTGGTGAGGGGCTGTCAGAGTTTACAACAAAAACGTCATGGTGACTGTCTGTGACAGCAGTAACGGTGTTGTTTGTGTGTTCTGACTCATTAGCAATGATATTGCCACACAACGCGTCAGGTTGTTTGTCCGTGGCAATACCTTTCAACATTTCCAAAAACCGATGCACACTCTCTGTCTTGTCCGAGCTCAGAGGACCGGGGCTCTCTTTCTGGACCCGCTGCTGTTTCTTTTTCGTCTCAGGCTGTTCAGGCCGATGTGGTGGGGGAGCAGGCCCCCTTCCCTGGGGTTTCTGGTGGGATCCCTGGTTGTATGGGTTACCTTGGGTGCCATACCTTTTACCCTTAGGGTGTGCGCCCCCTTCTGGTACATTCGTTCATCCTCTGGTTTCTTGGGAAACCATTTAGGATCTTGTCTGGACCAGGGGGCACTCATCTGTTGTGGTTTGGCTGCTGGGAAATCTTGTTTCCTCTCGCCTTTCTTGGGAGGGGGAGCTGAAGCTCTCATCCCTTCCAATTCTAATGACTGGGAAGGAATCCTCTCACCTGGGAACACCTCAATGGGTGTTTTGGCCTGTGAACGGGCCTCAAAGACATTCATAGCACATTTTTTTATCTCACAGATGGTTTTCTCTTTGAAATTATCCATCATCTACACTGACATCCTTATGTCAGGGTGGAGATTTTTGCAGAAAACTAACTTAAATGCTTCCTCCTCCTCCTCCATGCCGGTTTTGTTCCTGTAACCAAAATAAGCCTGCAAAATTCTGGAATAATATGCCCTTGGGTGCTCATTCTTACCTTGCATGACCTTGTCGGCGGCTGGGTAACCGCCAGGTCCCGTGCAAGGGGTATACTCTTTGATTAGAGCAGCACATAACAGGCAGTAATCCTTTCTTGTGGCATCAGGTTGACACTCTATAAAGGAAAACACCATCCTGGCTGAAGTGAGCCTGATCAAACCTACTTTATCCCCAACTGTAGCGTTGGGATAGCTTCCTAATTGGAAGTCAAGGTCTTGCAGATAGGCCTTAGTGTCGGTCGAACCCAACGGCCCTGGCTCAAAGCGTTGGATATATTTCGCTATTTTATGCAATACCGCTAATGAGAGCGGAGGATGAAGGTTTGGTGGAGGCAGAACAAAATAATCACGTGGAGGTGGTTCACCAGAATCACGTGAAGGTGGCATAAGGAGATTATGTGTAGGAGGTACAGCAAATTCCCTGAGGTGGTGATGGTTGACCTGGACTCTGACCCAGTTTGTCTTTGAGTTCCAGACATCCTTTCCCCTCGTCAGAGATTTTACTTGTGGCTGCGGCAAGTTTTTCCTCACAGGCTGTTAAGCGTTCACGTGATGTATGACACTCACTTTGTAAACGCACGCCTTGTTGGACTAATGCCGGTTTTTCCAATATGCACTCGTCCCGAGATTTTGATGTTAGCTGCAACTGTTGGTGCAGAACATCATTGTCTGAACTCAGTGCTTGGTACTTCGACCCTCCTTCACGCAGCTTTTTCTCATATGAGTCTGCTTGTAACAACAGCTGAGCTTGTGAGAGCTCTTTTTCACGTTGCAATTCATTCTCCCAGGTCTCCTTTTCAAATAGAAACTGTGCCATGAGTTTTAGATACTCCTCACGTGTTGCTACGCGGTCCTCTGTCTCGCGTTTCAACTTTATTTCAAGGGCTTCTGTCCTGTTAGCCTCAAGGTATAATTCAGCTTTTAGCAAGTGTGCTATTTTAGCTAGCTGTTCGTAGCCTGACTTCTTTATGGCTGCAGAAGTTACACTGCCTGCCACTTCCTTCAGCTCGTCCAATAACTCTGTTGAGTTCATGCTGTCCACCTGGTCACCATATGGAGATAAGGAATCTGTGAGCATCGTCAAAGCTCTCTCGAGCCAGTCCTTCTTAACACCACGAGGAGCAGGAGCAGCATTATCAGCTTTTGTTAAATCTGCCATGGTTGTATTTACTGTTCAGCAAAACCTATCTGGTTAAACTGCCGCAATCTTAGAGTTTTTCAACAGGTAAATGTTTATATTTAAGTGAGCAGTGAGTTTCACACACCATTTAGCTCTGGGTTCCATCAACAGTACTGTTATGTCAACTTTTCAATAATTGAGCACCTGTTTTTAGGTTTTACCCCATGAATATCATAAGTAAATGCTTCCTGTGGCAGTGTTACTTAATATGAGCTTAATTCTAACAGATACAATGAACCAGGCTATTTCAGTGTTTATTTACTCAAATGCACTTAAAATTAATAAATCTGCAATATTTTCTAAAAAGTCTGACAGCAACTTTGTAGTTTTAAACACTCCTTAAGCAGTTTAACTTACCATAATTTGCTATTTAAAACAGTAACTCATGAACCAAGCTTGATTAACATTTTTATCTACCCTCATGCGTCTTTTTAGAAATAAAATGAAAAATGAGTTTGCAGCTCTCAGTTCTGAAAAACTGTTATACTCTTTTTCAACATCAGGCGGTGGTGCAAGCTTAATTTTACCGGTAGGAGTCACTGACGACTTCCTGTGAACCGTCCTGTTGACATCCGGTCGTTAGCCATTAGCTTCGATTAGCAATGGACGAACCCGGTCCAAATCAGCATTTATAGATGGATTTAAAGCTTGAACGTGGCGTCGCTTCAAAAGCACGCTCTTTAGGCATAGACTCATCAGGTTAGGAACGAATTTAGGGCTGTCATTCAGCTTTTTTAACCACTAAGGAAGACTCTGTTAAAAACGAGCTTCATTTCCGGGGTCACTTGACTTTACAGACACGTGGACATCGGGGTGGGCTTTATGCACTGAGACCAGAGAGTGGGCGTACACGGCGTTACGTCACCAGCTTCTTGGCAAATCAGAACGTTTCAAACAGCGGTTCTCGACCAATTACAGCTCGTGTGTACCTGTGTAAGCTAGCTGTTAGCTCCAACAGTCCAGCCACAATATCGCCCATTAACGCTTCGAAAATGTACAATTAACTGTGGGAATGTAGCGAATCAGCATAGAAGCATCTCTGAGTCGGTGCTCAGTTTCACAGACAGCGTCTCACCATTTAAAACACGACTCGTTTGAGTCCAATAAACAGAACCGGGTCGAACTCGCAGAACCCCGGTCATGAAAGAGTTTCAAACAGAATAAAGCATCTTTCTCTTTGCTTACAGCTTAATCACACTCACAGAATGACAATTTCCAGCTTCAATATGAACATCAACACAATTCTGTATCTTTCTGAACACCACAGCCACGAAATATGTCTTTACCAAGGTCAAAACTTGGACTTTTTTATGCCAACACGAAGCGTTTTCCACATTATCACAATATCTCGGGTCACACATATAATTTATCTCTTCAGAAACGTTACGGGCCACCAAAATGTAGTGAGGTAGCTGTTAGCTTCACTACTAATTAATTATTCTTAAAGCTAGTTCAAGCAGAAAGAATATTAACTGTTCAATTACAACGGATTCTTTTCTTTTTCGAGTTAAGTTTCTTCAATGTGACCGAGATAACTTGTGAGTGGAGTGTTTAATCAGTGACATGAGAAGCCATTTTATCTTTGACCCATCAGAATAAATGTGGTCATTTATTTAACAGAATCAATATTTAACATCAAAACATGTACACATTGATTTGCTGATCTGTTTCTGATTAATAAACTTGGCACGATTTACTAAACAAGACAACAGAACATTACTGATTGAGACTGATTCATCTCTGAAGGCATCTAGCTTGATTTACTGGCGAATAGAGAAGTTTAAAGAGAAGGAATAGATTTAAGGAGGAAGTTTAGATGGATGAAAGTTATGTGTTGAACCAGAAAATGGCACCCTTCCTCCGAATCCAGCTCAGCCCTCCAGTACACTTCAGGGCGTCAACGGCTTGTTACCTGAGATGGTAGATACTTTCACTCCGGAACAGAGGTCCATTGGCATGCTCCCTTTTCAGCGTCTCTGGTCAGAGTGGCTGGGGTCGTCAGAAATCGTGACGAAGTACTCAGTTCAACAGAATAAGCTTCCTTAGAAGTTGAGCATTTACTGCTCGGGTTGAGTCACAGCCGAGGTAGGCTGTGACTACGCTGGAATGGAGAGACCCTTGGCACATGGTCAAATCCATCCGCTACTTAGTTGACTTTCAGTAAGAACTGAAAGTTCCTGTACGACTCGCCATCAGACTGAGTCTCATCTTCGACTGAAAGTTCCAGCAAGACTAGAAAGCCTCAGAAGACTGGAAAAGACTGCAAAGACTCCAAAGACTCGGAAAAGACTGAATAGTTCCAAGAAGTGTTGCCTTTCAAAGGGTATCCCCTTCCTGTTACGTGGTACTTCCTGATAGGTTGAAACAACCAGCAGGGATGTAGTTTTAGTGATGTCAGATGGTCACTAGGAGTCAGGAGACAGCAAGAATGTTTTAAGAATGGTTAGTATAGACAGAGAAATATTATGAAGAAGTGAGACAAAGCAGGTGTCAGCTAGTTCTTATTTACTGTCTGAAAGTTTTAAAAACAAGGCACTTTGTTCTCATAACTTGTCTCTGACTTTCGACCGACATCCACTACTACTCATTCAGACAGAAGACTAAATGCACAATTACTTCGTAAATAGACATTTAACTGTATGATCAAAGTCTAATGGGGTTTAAAAATCATTAATACTGTTTCACAGTTGATTTAAATGAGTGGTTCACTTCAACATTTAGAAATGGTATGAACTAAACACACTTTTGATTATCAAGATATCTTAAAATAGTATTGATAATGTAAAAAGAAGAGTGTTCTTTCAATTGATTAATTCAGGATACAATTAGTCTCTTGATGAGATAATTTGTATTTCTGGATTGAAATCAATGAAATAGCAGTTCCTGTCCCCTGAGGGTCTTCAGAGACAGATTGATGTCGGAGGCCTAGTTCACTACAGTGGCTAGTAAGTAGCTTAAGGGAGCACTACCGCCACCAGGTAATAAGACGAGTTGGATTCTTGTCCCCGCCTATAGAGTCAGTCCAGAAGTGTAAATGGAAACACAACGAGACCCGAGCCAAGCTGAACCAACCCGAACTGACCTGATCCGCACTGTGACAGTGGAAAAGGGGCATATATGTCAGCAGCCATCTTGTTGTGATCTAAATGTCAGCAGCCATCTTTTGTTGTGGATTAGCAACTTTTTAAGCGGAAGATCCCAGGAAATTTGTGTTGATAACACTTTATCTGACTGTATGGTCTTGAACACTGGTGTTCCACAGGGTTGAGTGCTATCGCCTCTTTAATTCTCTATATACACAAATGAGTTGCAACACAACAGTAAAGATTTCACATTAAGAATATGCTGATGACATTGCCCTAGTTGCTGGTCTGAAAGACACCAATAGTCCCTCCTACTCCCAGCTCATAAATCAGCTCTCTGCCTGGTTTGACGACAGTTTTCTAGACCTTAATGTCTGTAAAACCAAGAAACTTTGTTTGGAAGTTAGATGGGGAGCAGCCAGCACCAGACCTACATTTAGGCCTTCTATTATAAAAGGGCAGGAAGTAGAACAGATGACTGATTTTAAATACCTTGGAACAATAATGGACAACAAGTACACATTTGAGCTCAACACTGAATATATTTACAAAAAAAAAAAAAACAGACAGCGTCTCCACCTTCTGTATAAGCTAAGGAGCTTTAATGCAAGCAAAATTACTTAGCAGTTGGTGTACAGGTCACTGGTTGAAAGTGTTTTTTCATTTAATATTGTCTCACACCACTCCCAGCCATCGGTGCCCTCCTCTCGGAGCTGCCCGGCATAATCCAGGAGGCGGCTGACACGAAGGGACTTTCCGTCCCTCTCCTCCCCCTGCCCAGATCGTATGATCTAGCGGGAAGGTTTGGCTCCACCCCGGCTCACCGCCCTGATCCCATCTGGCCTTGTTTCCCAGCAGTGACATCCTACTGGAATGAGGCTGCAGTCGGACCTAGTAAACGGAGATCGCCCGTCTCCACCTTCACTCCCATCACCAGAGTGGAGGGGTTTACTGAGCTGAACTTTCCCTCGGTACCCCCTCTGGAGCCAAGCCTGGCGGAAGCACTCGGAGCAAAAGTGTCCAGGTTGGACCAGCGTCCTCTTCCTCCAGGGAGACACGACCAGGCAGTGACGTCACTCTCCAAACGAGCCCACCAGTGTGTGTTCCAGGCGGCCGCAGCGAACAACAATGTCGCTCTGCTGGCCTACAGCATCTCCAAGAGGCTGGAGGAAACAGACCTGCCTGAGGAGAAAAAGAGCTCTCTCTGCAAGGCATCTGAAGTCAACCTCAACCTGTGCGCCTCCGCTACTGTCTGCCTGTCTCGCATCGCTGCCTGGATGACAATGATCCAGCAGTCCACCTGGCTCCGACACTCGCCCTCCTTGCCGGAGAAACTGCAGAAAGACCTGCTGGAGGGCCCCATCATGACGGACACACTATTCAGAGCCAATTTTAAGGCCATGCTTGAAAAATCGAAGAAGTCGGAGGAGGTGTCGGAGACTGTGCGCCACCTGATGAAGCCGCACTCCTCCTCCCGCCCCCCCCCGCCCGCTGGAGGGATCATCGTGGCCAGAGGCAGCAGCAGAGACGCTCCACAGCTCCAGTAGCGTCCTCCCGCCCCGCTCCGCCGCCGGCCCCTCCCGCCAGAGAACAGCCCTTCTCATCCCTTCTCATCCCATCAACCAGCGGCTCAGCGTTTCCCCAGAGACCGCCAACAGGCGCCGTCCTGGAACAACCAGCCGCAGGGCTCACTAGGGATAAGATTTAAGAAATGACTCCTTGTAGAGGATGTGTGTGTGCAACGATGACATGAGTTTTAAAATAAAACGAAAACATCATTCAGAGAATAAAGTGTCTGATTCCAGCCTGACTGTCAGTTCGAATGATCTCACAGCGGCTTCTCTTCACACATCCTCCACACAAAATGAGCCGGTGACCTCAAAACAGGGTTTTAAAAGTCACCGCAGCACGAGAAAACACACAAAATACTAACTTGACACAGCAGCTAAAAATGAATGTTTTCAGCAGACTGAGCACAGAAGAAAACCTCATTCTCAGCCCAGGTTGTGTTTTGCTTCGTCTGACCGTAGCGGGGACAAACGCGTTTCCTCACAGCAGCTGCAGGCTCCACCCAAACGACGCCGCATTGCTGAAGGCATGCACACCTCCCCTCAGCGCACGTTAGCTCACATCAACCCTGATGCGAGCCCACAACCTGAGTGCGGCACAAAGGCGCTTCCAGGGCCCTTTCGGCAAGGCCTCTCCTTGGGTTGCTTGAAGTACGTCTCCGCAGCACATGACGGCGGTGGAGGCCTTGACTTGGCTCACGTCCGTAAAAGACATGACACAACACAAAAATACGTGCCCGCTCCCAGAGCGTTACACGGAGTGGCAGCGAGCGTGCTCCCTGAACAGATGGATGGACCGTCTTATCAGAAGGGGCTAGACGCTGCAGTTTGCAGCTCAACCCCCACCGTTCAGAGGGATTATAGAGACGGTTCTGTCATCTTCAGAACAGATCTCGTCCTTTCATGCAGAAGTTCAGGAACTACTAGTAAAAAATGTAATTTCCAGTGTTCCCAATGGAGAGGAAAACAGAGTTTTACTCACGTTACTTCCTGGTTCTGAAACGGATTGGAGAGATGAGACCCATCCTGGATTTATCCGTTTTCAACAAGTCTATCATGGAGAGACAGTTTCAACTGTTGACAACCAGACAGCTGTTAAACAGCATTCACCAAAATGACAATCTCAAAGACGCCTATTTTCACATTCCAATCATTCCAAAGCACAGAAAGTTCCTGCGCTTCTCCTTCCAAGGGACCCAGTACCAGTACAACAGGCTCCCGTTCGGTTACTCCCTCACACCACGTACGTTTTCAAAATGCGTGGAGACGGCCCTGCAGCCGCTACACAGAGCAGGGATGAGAATTCTGTTTTACCTGGACGATCTGCTGTCGCTGACCCGATCCAGGCAGGAAGCAGCGGCGCAAACCAAAGCGCTGACATCACACCTGTCAAACCTGGGCTTTGCCATAAACTGGGAGAAGAGCTCAGTTCTCTTGGCCCAGATGATCGTTTTTCTGGGAGTGGAGCTAAACTCAGTCACTATGAGGGCCCGTTTATCACAGACAAGAGCCAAAACTCTAAAAGACCAACTCTGCCACGTAAAGCCTGGCAGAGTAGTGACAGCTGTCTCCATCATGAAACTGTTAGGAACGATGTCGTCAGATCACGCTGTGGTTCCGTTGGGCTTACTTCACATGAGACGCCTCCAGAGGTGGTTCGCTCGTCTGCACATTGAACCGGTAAGGCAGAAGAGGCGGATGATTTCTGTGCCCCCTTCCGTGGGAACCGACCTGAAACATTGGGGAAATCCTCTCACTCTGTCGGAGGGAGTTCCTATCAGCAGACCTACGTCACACGTCTCAGTTTTCACAGACACATCCCTGTCAGGTTGGGGAGGAACGTGCCTGTCTCAGGCGGTGAGGGCGCTGTGGCCACCTCACACATCAGCTCATATAAATGTTTTGGAATGTCTCACGGTTTTGAATGTGATCTAACATTTTGCTCCTGTGTTACAGAATCAGCATGTTCTGATTCACACAGACAACAAAGTACCTGCGGCTTACATAAACTGGCAGGGGTGCGTAAGCTCAGCCCAAAGTTACACATTGCGAGACAGCTGCTGTGTTTGGCACACAAAAACCTGCTCTCCATCAGAGCAGTGTACATTCCCGGCGTCCTGAACAGAGGAGCGGACATATTGTCCAGGAGCGGTCCGTGCCATGGGGACTGGAGTCTCCATCCCGAGCTGATTTCTCGGATTTGGGAGAAATTTGACAGAGCAGAAGTGACCTATTTGCCACACAGGAGAATGCCCAGTGTCAACTATGGTTCTCACTGAGCCCACGGGATGATCCACCGTTAGGTGTGGAAGCATTTGCCCACAGTCCGTGGCCCAAAATGCTCCTTTACGCATTTCCCCCAGTCCCTCTAATATCACGGTTTCTGAACCGAGTTCAGGAAGAAGAACTGTCAGCCATTCTGATAGCGTCCGAGCGCGAGTCAATCGCCAATCCTGCGACGTCTGTTATCGGGTCGTCTGTGGAAACTGCCGTGGAGGGACGATGCTCTCCTCCAGGTGGGAGGGGCGATCAGGAGTCACCCAGAAATAGGCCAGCACCTTTGGGTCTGGCCGCTGAGTGGATCCGCTTATAGAAGATGGGTCTCTCTCAAGAAGTAGTGCGCACAATCCAGGATTCTCGTGCTGCCTCCACCACAGTGCTGTACACATCAAAGTGGATAGCTTTTCAATGCTGGTGTACGGAGAAAGGTGTAGAGGCCATCTCATGTCCACTAGGTGGCATGCTGTCCTTTCTGCAGCAGCTGATGGACAGAAATCTGGCGTTCAACATAATTAAAATGTATGCTGCAACCATCTCTTCCTGTCACGAAAGTTTCGGTGACAGAACAGTTTTCAATCACCCGCTGATGAAGCATTTTCTAAAAGGTGTACGGAGCCACAGACTGGTGTCACGTCCACTAGCTCCACAGCGGGACTTAACGATGGTTCTGCAAGCCCTGATCAAAGCTCCTTTCGAGCCGTTAGATCAAGTTTTGATTGAAATCTTGTCACTTAAAACTGCCCTGCTGTTGGATTTGACATCCACGAAGAGAGTGAGTGATTTATCTGCCATCTCTGTTGCTCCATCGTGCCTCAGAGTTCAAGCTGATGGCAGCTCAGCTGATATGAGACCTAACCCAGCGTTCATGCCTAAAAACATCACAAGCTCATTTAAATCGAGAATGATAACGTTGGAGGGTTCCCCCCTCCCCACAATTCAGAAGAAGAAGCATCTTTTCATCTCCTCTGCCCTGTGTGTGCGTTGGCATGTTACGTAGCATGCACGGCTACACTGCGTCAGACTCAACATTTGTTTGTGCATTATAGAGACACCTCTGCAGGTCGCCCGTAATCCACCCAGCACCTGTCACACTGGCTGTGTGAGGCCATTTCTGAAGCTTACAGAACATCAGGTTTAGAGGCCCCTGACAATCTCAGGGCGCACTCGACCAGAGGAATCGCATCTTCGACAAGTTTGTGACTGTTGGTCTTCTTCTAATGTTACTAATCAGTTCAGTACCACTGTTACCAATCAGTTCATTTGATTACTAATCAGTTAATTCATTATAAAAACAAACCCAGTTCATATTGAAGAGCTGTTGATCTTCTCCGTTCAATGTTTTCAGCCTCTCCCCTTTTTTCCGTCAAAAACTTTTCTCTCCGGGGCGCCCGTATACACGGAACGCGTAAATTACGCAGCGCGCATCTGTGTATGGTGTGCGTAATTACACAGCGCGTAATTATGCACATGGAGGGCTGAGTGATGAAATGTTTTTTGGTACAAGCGGGCGCTTCATATGGTGTCTGAACGGACCCAGTGAGGCATAGACTACATCCTGCTTCGCCTTTAACCCACTAGCGAATGTCCTTAAAGGGCGAAGCCTATACGAAATAGAAAGTTGGTTACGTACTGTAACCCCAAATTCTATGAGTATAGGCATAGCCCTTTAAGCTCTGGGCCTCACTGGCTCCTAAATGGCTGAAGAAAAAGATATTTGGGAGCCGATTACCCGCTCTCAACATAATTTATACGGACCGGGTGGGGCCCACACGACAGGTGGACGTGGACTAAAGTTTTCAGTGCTACGCTTTGCGTGACGGGATAAAACCCACTAGCGAATGGCCTTAAAGGGCTACGCCTATACTCATAGAATCTGGGGTTACAGTACGTAACCAATGTTTTCATGGTTACTATTTACATACATACAGTACTTAATGTATTGGGACTTCCGGAATGACGGAGAAACGAGTGACAGCTTAATTTCCGAGCTCCCAGTCGGTCTTGTTACTCCTTGACAATTAACTTACTAAAACGTTGTTTTCAATATTTATTAGTATGTCAAGGAGTAACAGTAGAAAAGCAAAAGGAAATCAGCAAGAAAACAAGAAAGAAACAGTTTTTTCATTGAAGGAGGTCACCGAGGACAGCAAACTGACAGCTGACGCTAAACTGACAGCTGACGTGTCTGCTATGGAGGCTTTGGGAGCCAACATTCTCGCAGAGCTGAAAGAAATTCAGAGAAATCTCAAAAAAGGGATTGCAGACCAGACAGAACTCATAAAAAAGGAAATGTTTAAATTTAGAAGAGAAATGGGGAAACGACTTGATGACATCGTTGCGGATCTGAAAGACGTAAAGGACAGAGGAGGAGGCTGAGCAGCGAATAACTGAAGTGGAGGAATTCAACACGTATGTCAAAGAGGTGCTGATTCACACTCTCAAGTTAGAAGAAGACCTCCAAACACGTTTAACCGACCTGGAAGCCCGCTCACGCAGAAATAACATACGTATCCATGAGATCACAGAGGGAGAAGAAGGTGATAATTTGCAGAAAATTGTAGATAATTTTATAAAAACTGAACTCTCCCTCACTGACATCACACTGGGCATACAGCGCTGCCACCACTCACTCGGCCCCAAACCCTCACCCAACTCCAGCCCCAGATCTATAGTGATACATTTTCTGGAGTATACTACAAAAGAGCGTGTACTTCACTGAGCATGGGGTAAGAAAATTATACAGCTGAAAGGCAGAAGGGTGTATTTAGACCAAGACTACCCCAGTGACATCCTCGCTAAACGTAAGGCATATAATCACATCAGGAAGATCTTAAAAGAGAGAGGCATTCGCTTTCAGACTATGTATCCATCCAGACTTCGAGTGTTTTATGAGAGCGGCCCTGTGATTTACAACAGTGCGCATGATGCAGCTGATGACCTGAGGAAGAGGAACGTGTTGGAAGCGGTGGACACATCAGTGAAGCATCCCTCTCGACCCAACCTGACTGCCTCCTCCTGGGAAGGAGCAAGCAGAACTTCACTTTGGACCCATGAAACACGAGTGAAACACATTCAGGAGTAGCTCAAGGCGTTCAGACGCAATGATGACACCAAGTAACTTTTTGGATTACTTTCTGATTCCTCTGTCAAGTATGAGTATTATGGATGACCGGTGATCTGGGAACAGGAGCACTTTCTCCATGGGCGCTGCCATGACAGACAGGAGATCAAGGGCAGCACCGCGAGGAGCCCCCTGGGACTCCAAAGACTCTCCTCATTACTTTGAAGATGGACTCACCTTTCACTTATGGAAGTCACGTATGTTATTTGTTCAAATGTGTTGTTTATTTTGTTTTGCAGACCCCCATTTGTTTGTCAGAGCATACAGAAATTAATAAGTATTCTTGTTTGTTATATTAATGATGGAATTGAAACAACAATATAAGGTAATTACCCTAAATGTTAATGGATTACATAATCCTATTAAAAGAGGCAAAGCTATTGCTAAAATGACGCGAGAAAAACAAGACATAATTTTTACTACTGAACATGAAAAACTGCGTAAAATGGGGTTTAAATTTTGGGGTTTTTTCTTCACATACAAAAAGCAATTTCTAGAGGAGTAGCCATTTTATTGTCTAACAAGGTGAATTTTCAGCTCTCCTCACAAATTAAAGATAAAGAAGGACAGTATATATTGGTCAAAGGATACATAGATCATAGAGAAGTCACCCTATTGAATGTGTACAGACCACCTGGAAATAATAAACAGCTTATTAGGAAAATTTTTGACCTGATTGCATTAGAGGTATCCGGGATATTGATATGCGGAGGAGACTGGAACATTCACTTAAACCCTTTTCTGGACTCTTCCAACAAAATTAAAAAGTCTCAGCCAGAAGCAATATATATTAAAAGAATGCTTAAAGAATCAGCGTTGACGGACGTATGGAGGAACTTGCACCCTCAGGACAAAAAATACACCTTCTCGTATTCTCATCATATGCATTCAAGATTAGACTATTTCTTTATGTCAAATGTTGATAAATACAGAATAATAGAATGTGACATGGGGTGAGAGATATCTGATCATGCAGGGGTGTATATGACAATCCATTTAGGTAATGATCACAAAGAAACCCTGTGGAGGCTTAACAATAGTCTATTAAATGACACTAAATTTGACAGTTTTGTTGAAAAAGAACTCAAAGATTATATGGACCACAACAACAAAGAGGATATTTCTCTATGCATATTATGGGATGCAGCAAAGACTGTTCTGAGAGGGAAGTTAATTATGTGGTCCTCTTATAAGAAAAAAGAAAAAGAGAAAAGTTTAAAAGATCTCAATGTAAAACTAAAATTTCTAGAAGTGCAATATGTGTGTAAGGATGGCGCCATCTGTGGGCCTTCCTTGTCTGTACTCCCTTGTGTGTCTCATCATTTATCCAATTAATTTCACCCTTGTCTCGTGCCATCTGTTTGTAATCACATCCTGTCTTGTCTGGGTATACAGTCTCTCTGTTAGTCTTGTTCAATGTCACGTCGTCATTGGGTCTACCCTGTCTTGTCCTGATCTGATGTGTTCCAGTCCTGACCTGAGTTATATTCCTAGTTTTGTAAGTGTGCTGCCACGTCAGCTATATAATTTATTATCATTAAAATTATTTATTTTTGTATCTTCTGAGTCCGAGTCCCTGCCTGCATCTATTGGGTTCGTTCCTGCCTGATAAACCCTGACAGAACAACACGACCTACACAGAACCCAGCGGGCAGTGTTCCTCTCAGAATTACTCACCTGTCTGTTACGAGTCACAGATGGGGGAACCTGTAATCCAGTGTGGTGGGTTCCGAACCAAACCCATCCAAACACAAAGTTGTCACTGCCTGGCAATTGAAGTTTTGTCTTCGCCTCTCCTGGTTCTGGAAGAAGAGAGAAGGTCTCTGCCCTTGGGAGAACACCGTGCACCCGAGACAAAATTTTCTCCAGCGCCGCTCGGCTACTCGGGGTGGACGTCGGGGGAGGACGCGGAGCTGGAGGACGAGCTCTGTCTCATTCCTGCCCCCTCTGCCCACCGTCGCAGCCGGGGCAGCAGAAGACGAAACCGGAAACAATCTACGAAACCTTCGCCCACATCCCTGACAGCGACTCCAGATCCAACTCGGTCGCTCCGAGGGGGTCCAGGCAGACTCCGCCTCTCACGTCTCATGTCTCGATGGGGTCCTAGAGGACGCCCCTCACGTCTCATGTCCCGAGGGGGTCCAGGTGGACTCCTCTCCTCACGTCTCCTGCTCCGAGGGGGTCCAGGCAGACTCTGCTCCTCACGTTTCCTGCTCTGAGGGGGTCCAGGTGGACTCCGCTCTTCACGTCTCCTGCTCCGAGGGGGTACAGGCAGACTCCGCTCTTCACGTCTCCTGCTCCGAGGGGGTCCAGGCAGACTCCGCTCTTCACGTCTCCTACGCCGAGGGGGTCCAGGCGGACTCCGCTCCTCATGTCTCCTGCTTCGAGGTGGTCCAGGCGGACTCCGTTCTTCACGTCTCCTGTTTTGAGGGGGTCCAGGCGGATTCCGCTCCTGTCTGCTCAGCCGTGGAGGTCCAGGCAGACTCCGCTCCTGTCTGCTCAGCCGTGGAGGTCCAGGCGGACTCCGTTCCTGTCTGCTCAGCCGTGGAGGTCCAGACGGACTCCGCTCCTGCTCACTCAGCTATGGGGGTCCAAACGGACTCCGCTCCTGCTCGCTCAGCCGTGGGGGTCCAGACGGACTCCGCTCTTGCTCCAGATCCTGCTGCCGAAGATCCTGCTGCTGAAGATCCTGCCGCCGAAGAGAAAGCCGCAGAAGAGCTCCTCGCTGCTGAGTTCCTCGCCGCTGACCCGCCTGCTGAGGCTCTCACTCCTGGCCCTTCCGCGGAGGTCCTTGCCCCTGTTTCATCTGAGGTCTTCGCTCCTGACCCGACCGCAGAAGATCTTGACCGGACTGCAGAAGATTCTGCCACCAAAGATCCAGCTGCAGAAGAGCTCCTCATTGCTGAGTTTCTCATCGCTGACCCGCCTGCAGAGGCCCTCACTCCTGGTCCTTCCATTGAGGTCTTCACCCCTGGTTCATCTGAGATCTTTGCCCCTGGTTCATCTGAGGTCTTTGTCCCTGGCTCGCCTGAGATCTTTTGCCTCGATTCGCCTGAGATCTTCGGCCTTGATTCACTTGAGATCTTCGGCTTCGATTTGCCTGGAGAATGGCCCAGTGGATGATCTCTCGGCCGCCTGCTTGACTGGCCCCGGCTCGATGAGTGGTGTCCCGGCCTCCCGTCTGTCCAGTTCCTGCTCCAGTCTGATGGATGGCTTCCCAGCCGCCCGCCTGACTCTCTTCAGTCTGATGGTCGGCCTCCCGGCCACCTGCTCAACCTACTTCAGTCCTATGGTCGCCCTACTGGCCGCCCTCTTGACCCGCTTTGGTCTGATGGTCGCCCTCCTGGCCACCCTCCTGACCCACTTCGGTCTGATGGTTGCCCAGGAGGGCTCTCCTGACCCATTCCGGTTTGATGGACAGCCTTCCAGCTGCCCGCCGGAACCATGACCTTGCGAGGACGGTCACCTGACCACTCAGACGTTTCTTTTGTGTTTACGTATTTGTGTTTAGTTGTGTTCCCAGGTTTTGTTTTCGTCAGTTTGTTTGTTCTCCTGTTTCATTGTGCCCTCCATCCTTGCAGTTCCTCCCTCTGCCCACCCAAGTTTTTTTCTTTCTTTTGTGGGCGGGGGGGCTTTTTTGGGGACGCCAGGGGGCATCCTTGAGGGGGGGTACTGTAAGGATGACGCCATCTGTGGGCCTTCCTTGTCTGTACTCCCTTGTGTGTCTCATCATTTATCTGTTGTAATGTGGAGTTACCCAAGTGAACAGACTGAGAGGAAAACAGAACCAAACTCAAACGTAATTGAAAAATGTTTATTTTACAGTGAGTGAAAAATAAACTATTTACAAACAGGATCTGGGTCTGTGAAGACAGAGGAGGAGGATTACTTTATGACGAGGAGATGATCCAACAACTGAATATTCAAGGTCTTTGAGATGCTTACATTGAAAGTAGTTAGGATGACTGATGGACAGGCTGAGGGTTTTTCTCCTTCGAGGATGATGACCAGGCAGACTGCAAAGGCAAGTGGTGGAAGGCGTGTGCAGGCAGCTGAGCACCAGGAAGCACAGGTAAGTTTATCTTCAGGGTTTTCTTCAATACTTCAAAATACAGGACGGGATCCAGGATATCAAGACTCTGAAAATGTGGACACAAAACAAGGTAAGTCTTTTCAATCTCTGAACACTATACAGGGCTGGAGGCATATGTACCGGCAGGTAGAACAATGCTCCAGCAATGACTGGAGCTCAACTGGAGCCTTAAGTAGTCCTGGCAGCAATTAGGGAAAATGGTCTCAGCTGCGGCTGCTCATCAGCGCCACCCCTGCCTTCAGGAACCTGGTGGAAGGAAAATGACAAAACCCTACAGAACCCCCCTCTCAAGAATCGCCTCCTGGCGATCGCTGGCGCTTTTCAGGGTGATCTCTAAAAAAATTGGTGATAAGGCTGGGGTCCAGGATGAAGGATCTGGAGATCCAGGACCGTTCTTCTGGTCCATATCCCTCCCAGTCCACTAAGTACTGGAACCCCCTACCCTTGCGTCGTACATCTAGGATATGGCGTACCGAGAATGCAGGATGATTGTCAATGAGACGGGGGGGAGGAGGTTGGCAGGAGGGCACAGAGTGCTCTCTAGAACAGGTTTGATCTGCGAAACATGGAAGGTTAGATGGATGCGCATAGAAGCAGGTAGACTCAATCTGACAGCAGAAGGATTAATGATCCTGACAATAGGAAAAGGTCCAATGAACAAGGGAGCCAACTTCTTGGGTAATCCTTTAAATTAATGTCTCTGGTGGACAGCCATACCTTTTGGCCGACTGAGTAGGATGGGGCCTTGGAACGTTGGCGATCTGCCATCTTCTTGTTTGTAGCCACGGTGCGAAGTAATGCTGCCTTAGTTTGACACCAGATGCGTCTACAGCGTCTGAAATAGTGCTGTACAGATGGTACAGCAACCTCAACTTCCTGGCTGGGGAAGAGAGGGGGTGTATAACCCAGGGAGGCCTCAAATGGAGATAACCCGGTAGCAGAAGAGGTATGTGTGTTGTGGGCATACTCTACCCAGACCAGGTGTTGAGACCATGCAGATGGGTTCTCCTGAATGATGCACCGGAGGGTAGACTCGATCTCTTGGTTGCATCTCTCCGATTGGCCGTTAGACTGGGGATGATAAACAGACGTGAGGCTAGACGAGGCACCCAAAGAATTGCAAAAAGCTTTCCAAACCTGAGAAATGAAGTATGGACCTCTGTCAGACACCACATCAGCAGGAATGCCATGAATACGAAAGACATGTTGTACCAACAACTGGGCTGTCTCAAAAGCGGAGGGTAGCTTGGTCAGGGGAACAAGATGGACAGCCTTGGAGAATCTGTCGATAATAGTGAGAATGACTGTATGGCCTGCTGACGGAGGTAACCCAGTAACAAAGTCCAAAGAAATGTGGGACCACGGCCGACTAGGAGTAGGGAGGGGCTGAAGCAGGCCTGCAGGTGGTTTATGTCCACTCTTGTTTCTGTTGCAGGTCTGACAGGCGGAGACAAATTCCTTAATGTCTTGTCTCATAGTGGGCCACCAAAAGTGTCTCTTTATTAGAGCCAACATGCGGTTGGTTCCTGGATGGCATGACAATTTGTTGGTGTGGACCCAGTCAAGGACGCGGGCCTTCACTGCTGAGGGAACAAACATCCTGTCCTTGGGGCCGGTCTTGGGATCAGGTTCCACCTTTTGAGCCTCCAGGACCTCCTCAGTGATGGGCCATGAGAGTGCACCGACCACACAGGACGAAGGGATGATGCTGACCTCCCTTTCACTGTTATTTGATGCTGAGAATTGGCGAGAGAGAGCATCCGGTTTGACATTTTTGGATCCGGGTCTGTAGGTGAGAGAGAAGTTAAATCGAGCGAAAAATAGTGACCATCTCGCTTGCCTCGGATTAAGACGTTTAGCATTTTGAATGTAAACCAAGTTTTTGTGACCAGTCCATATTAGAAACGGAACATCAGTGCCCTCTAACCAATGTCACCATTCCTCTAGAGCCATCTTGACGGCCAGTAGTTCTCTATTTCCTACATCATAGTTTTGTTCAGCTGCAGACAAATGTTTCGAAAAAAAGCACAGGGATGTATTTTATTATCTTCTCGACATCTCTGAGATAGAACAGCTCCTACCCCTGTATCGGAAGCATCCACCTCCAAAATAAATTGTCTCTTGGGGTCAGGGTGGCAGAGGATAGGAGCAGAGGACAACAGATCCTTGAGCTTGCTGAAGGCTGAACCTGCTTCGGGAGTCCACTTGAAGGTCCGTAGTGTGGAGGTGAGCTGAGTGAGGGGGGCTGCCACCTGACTGTACCCTTTAATGAACCTCCTGTAAAAATCGGCGAACCCCAGGAATCGTTGCAGCTGCTTTCAGTTCTCCGGGACGGGCCAATCCACCACTGCCTTAACCTTGTTGGGGTCTGTGCAATATTGTCCTCCTTCAAAAACAAAACCAAGAAATGAGACTGTGGAGATGTGGAACTCGCACTTTTCAGCCTTCACATAGAGTTGATTTTCGAAAAGTCTTTGCAGAACTGACCTGACATGTTGGGTGTATTGTATAGGGTCAGTGGAGTAAATGAGAATGTCATCCAGGTACACAAAGACAAACTGGTTAAGAAAATCACGGAGGACATCATTAACTAGGGCCCGAAAAACTGCTGGGGCGTTGGTAAGGCCAAAAGGCATTACCAGGTATTCGAAATGTCCTAACGGGGTCTTGAAGGCTGTCTTCCACTCCTCTCCCTCTTTTATTCTCACGAGATGGTAAGCGTTACGAAGGTCCAGTTTAGTGAAAATAGTGGCTGAATGAAGTTGTTCATAGAAAGAGTCGATAAGAGGCAGGGGGTAATTGTTTTTCACAGTAATCTGATTAAGTCCTCTATAATCAATGCAGGGTCTTAACGTCTTATCTTTCTTAGAGACAAAAAAAATCCTGCTCCCACAGGGGAAGTAGAGGGACGAATAATACCGGAATTTAATGACTCTTCTATGTAATTCTTCATAGTTTCTTTTTCTGGGCCTGAAAGGTTAAACAGTTTGCTTGAGGGGAGAGGAGCTCCCGGCAGCAGATCAATGGCACAATCATACGGTCTGTGAGGAGGCAAAGATAGTGCCTGAGATTTACTAAATGCAGATTTAAGATCAAGGTATGCGGACAGAATATTAGATAAATCAGACTCTTCGGGTATCTCCTCTTTTTTCTTACATGAGGAGGAAATGGCTGACCGTAAACAATTACTTAAACAAAAAGAGCTCCATTTTCTATTCTTTTTATCTCCCAGTTAATCACGAGGTTGTGAGTCTTTAACCAAGGGAAACCCAATACAAGTTGTGGAGAAGGAGAGTCAAAAATGAAGAACCTACCCCACTCGTGGTGGTTTCCTGAGGTGATAAAATGAATGTCCTGAGTCAGATTGTGTATCTGGGTGAGATTTTGTCCAGTGATTCCAGTAACTCTCATCGGGGTTGGTAGGTTCTGGGTAGGTAAGCCTAGCTGGGTCACCAGGTCTCTGCTAATGAGATTTTGTTCCGCTCCGGAATCGATGAGTGCTGCAATCGGAAGTTGACATTGTTTAGATAAAATAGTCACTGGGAGGGTTAAACGAGGTGCAGGAGAAAGAGAAGAATTTCCCACCAGGATCTCCTGCCTTAATGGTGAGAATGTTCGTTTCCCCGGAGCGGGCAACGAGCGACAAAATGTCCAAGCTTACCACAATACATGCAGGCTCACACTTTTATACGTTCCTGTTTCTCTTCCGGCGTTAGATGAGTTCGTCCGATCTCCATAGGTTCTGTCTCGGCTTCGTTAGAAGTTAAAGAATGACTGGATTCCTTTTGTGTAAAACGAGCCTCAGAAACAGGAGCTGAGCCGGCAGTGTAGTAACCGTAGCTTTTTGGCGTGTGACGCAACCCAGAAACGGGTTCTCTGGGAATTGTAGTTCTTCTCACGATTACGTTCTAATCGGCAATTATCCAGACGAGTGGCCAACTTTATTAAATCATCCAAACTATTGGGTTCGTCTCGGGCGGCAATCTGATCTTTAATGTAATCGGACAATGAATGAAGAAAAGTACCTCTTAGAGCCAACTCAACCCATTTAGTTTGAGCTGCAGTAATCTGGAACTCGAGGGCATGTTCGGCGACGGACCTTCTGCCTTGCCGTAGTGTCAGGAGGTGCTTCACTGCTTCCTCCTGCTGGAGTGGATGATCAAACACAAGTTCAAAATCTTTTAAAAAACAGGCAAAAGTTAGAGTCTCGACAGATCGAGTTGACAGGTGGGCGTTGGCCCATCGAAGAGCATCCCCTTTCAATTGGTTTACAATGTACATTATTTTGGAAGCGTCTGAAGAATAAGTTTTAGGATCTCGATTAAAAGCCAAGCGACACTGCAGAAGAAATCCACCACAGTGATCGGGATCACCAGAAAAAAAATCAGAGGGTCTGAAAGTTATCTCACTGGGCTGGGTGTCCACGTCTCTGATTGCGGCTCGGGGATTGAGGTTCTCTGGAGGAACACTTTGGGACGTAGGTAACAGAGTAGAAACTCTATAAGTTAAAGCAAAAACCATACCTCCCATTTCCTGAAGGTTGGACTGATTACTTTTCTGTAATTCCAGGATCTGTTGCAGGGTCGCATCATGGTTGTCAATGTGCTTTGCCTGTGAGGATAGTGAGTGTTGGGACTGTTCTCTCTCAGTCATGTTCTGGGTGATTTCTGGCTGAAGCATTCTGTTATAATGTGGAGTTACCCAAGTGAACAGACTGAGAGGAAACCAGAACCAAACTCAAACATAATTGAAAAATGTTTATTTTACAGTGAGTGAAAAATAAACTATTTACAAACAGGATCTGGGTCTGTGAAGACAGAGGAGGAGGATTACTTTATGACGAGGAGATGATCCAACAACTGAATATTCAAGGTCTTTGAGAGGCTTACAGCGAAAGTAGTTAGGATGACTGATGGACAGGCTGAGGGTTTTTCTCCTTCCAGGATGATGACCAGGCAGACTTCAAAGGCAAGTGGTGGAAGGCGTGTGCAGGCAGCTGAGCACCAGGAAGCACAGGTAAGTTTATCCTCAGGGTTTTCTTCAATACTTCAAAAATACAGGATGGAATCCAGGACATCAAGACTCTGAAAATGTGGACACAAAACAAGGTAAGTCTTTTCAATCTTTGAACACTATAGAGGGCTGGAGGCATATGTACCGGCAGGTAGAACAATGCTCCAGCAATGACTGGAGCTCAACTGGAGCCTTAAGTAGTCCTGACACCAATTAGGGAAAATGGTCTCAGCTGCGGCTGCTCATCAACGCCGCCCCTGCCTTCAGGAACCTGGTGGAAGGAAAATGACAAAACCCTACATTATCCAATTAATTTCACCCTTGTCTCGTGCCAGCTGTTCGTAACCGCATCCTGTCTTGTCTGGGTATATAGTCTGTCTGTTAGTCTTGTTCATTGTTGCGTCGTCGTTGGGTCTACCCTGTCTTGTCCTGATCTGATGTGTTCCAGTCCTGACCTGAGTTATATTCCCAGTTTTGTAAGTGTGCTGCCACGTCAGCTATTTAATTTATTATCATTAAAATTATTTATTTTTGTATCTTCTGAGTCTGAGTCCCTGCCTGCATCTATTGGGTTCGTTCCTGCCTGATAAACCCTGACAATATGGAAAATAATATTGATAACACTTTATTACAAAACAGTGAAACAAGGCATGCCCTAAATTTTTTATATGAAGATCAGATGGAGAAAAGGGCTAAATTTATCAAACAGAACTATTATGAAAATGGCCCCAAAGCAAAGAAACTTCTTACCTGGAGAATGCGTAAACAGAGGCTGATAGACTTATACAGAAAATTAAAAATCCTACAGATAAAAAGACATACTGTTATTTAAAAGGCATAATTTTTTTTGAATTATACTATACTCAGTCATATACTGAGCCTCAAGCAATAGAAACATCTTCAGTAAAGGCATTTCTTGCTTCTTTGGACTTACCATCAATAGGAACAAACCAAAACAATAAGCTAACACAACAAATAACTGAGGAGGAGATTAAAACAGCAATTCCAAAACTGAAAGGGAATAAGATGGCAGGTGAGGATGGTTATCCAGCAGAGTGGTATAAGCACTTCAAACATTTATTCACCCCGCTGCTTAAGGACTGCTTTAATCATGTTCTTTTAGGAGGGGAAATACCATCATCATGGAGAAGAGCAGTGATCTCAGTGATTCCTAAACCGGGTAAAGATAAATCAGAATGTGGTTCATACAGACCAATATCAGTTTTAAATATTGATTATAGGATATTTGCAACAATATTGGCTAAAAGGCTGGAATTTTTAATTCCTGAAATCACAGACACGAATCAAACCGGTTTTGTTCGAAACAGGCAAACCCATGACAAAGTGAGACGAGCTCTTCACCTCATAGATCAAATGAAAAACACAGAATCCATAGCTCTCAGTTTAGCTGCTGAAAAGACATTTGATTCAGTAAGTTGGAATTATCTTTATTTAACGTTGGTGTAGTGAACTAGGCCTCTGATCAAACCTGCCTCTGAAGACCTTCATGGGACAGGAACTGTTATTTCATTGATTTGAATCCAGAAATACAAATTAGCTCATCCAGAGACTTTCTAATTGTATCCTGAACTAATCAATTGAAAGAACACTCTCTTTTTCATGTTATCATTACTATTTTACAATATCTTGATAATCAAAAGTGTGTTTAGTTCATACCATTTTTAAATGTTGAAGTGAACCACTCATTCTAAATCAACTATGAAACAGTATTAATGATTTTTTAATCCTCATTCAAAGTAGAAATCAAGTTAAATGTCTATTTTACAAAGTAATTATGCATTTTTGATCTTCTGTCTGAAATGAGAAGGAGTGATGTCGGTCAAAAGTCGGAGACAGTCAAAAACAAGTTTATTGGAACGAACTGTTGTGTTTTTAAACCTCTCAGACAGAAACAAGAAAACTGGCACCTGTAAGCCTGTCATTTCTCCAAAATATTTTCTCGTCTGTAACTAACCGTTCCTAAACATTTCTGATGTTTTCTCGACTTGTAATGATCCTCTGACATCACTAAAACCACACCCCTGTTGGTTCCTTCAACCAATCAGGACTTCCTAAAAGTGACCAGAAGCAGAACTCTTTAAAAGTCGACACTTCCTAGTTCAGTTAGTTGGAGTTAGTTGGTGAGTTAGTTCCGTGACTTCGTCTGGTTCTGATGGAGTTCGGCTGGAGTTCCTAGGAGTTCTTCTGAGTTTTCTCAGACTCAGTCTGAGTCTAGTTGGGATTATGGAGCCTTCCACATCTGAGTGGAACCTCTGACGGACTCACAGCTCGCTGTGAGTTCACCCGGGAGATGAGCGTGTTGTTGAACGGAGTACCGTCACTACTTCGGACGATTCTCAGCCATTCTAAGGAGACGCTGAAAGGTAGCGTTGAAATGGAACTCCGTACCGGAGCTGACCTATCTTCTGCAAAGGTAACGAGTCGCTTCACTACCTAGTGTACCGGGGCTGAGCTGGGGTCGGATGAAGGGTGCCATTCCTCGTGAACACACTTTCTTCCTCCACATTTTCTCTCCATTTAAACTCCTTCATTTCCCATCTTCAAACTTCTATCTTGCCAGTAATTAATCCAGATGCCTTCAGAAATGTCTGTTGTTTTTATTAAGTAAAACGTGCCAAGTTTTATTAATCAGAGACGATCAGTATAATCAAGTGTACAATGTTTTGATGTTAAATTTTGATTCTGTTAATAAATGACCACATTTATTTTGATGGGTCAAAGAAAATTAACGTCTCATGTCACTGATTAAACCATCGACAACACAGTACCTCTGTCACATATCTGTCAAGTAGCTCGAAAAAGTGAGAACCCGTTATTAAAAATTGACTGTAGTGGAGCTCTAAGCTAACTAAACCTAACCTAGCCTTAGCATACTACATTCTGGTGCCCCGACAAGGTCTCTGAAGAGCTTCTCGTGACCCACTATCCTCCCCTTTAGACATTTTGTGGCCGTACGAATGTTTAAAGAGGTGTGAATTATATGTGACGGAGTCTGTGTCATTGAGATGGACGCTGAGTGTTAGCATGAAAAGGTCCGAGTTTTGAGCTTGATACAGCATGATTCTGCTTGTGGTGTTCAGAGAGCTGAAAGTAATGTCAATGTGTTAATTTTAAAGCTGAAATTTGTACATCTGTTGTGTAAATGATGCTCGCATGCTGTGGAAAAACGCTTTATTCTGTTTAAACTATAGCAGAGAAGGGGGTTCTGTCTGACCCTGTTCTGCTCACTGGACTGTTCTGTTTCGTTGAACGAGTGGTGTTTTAAATGAATGAAGAGTTTTTAAAGCTGAGCGCCGTCTCAGACCACTGTTAAAGGCTGATCCGTTACATTTTCATTTATTTATTTATTTATTTAATTATTTCTATAGCACTTTACACAACCATGGTGATGGTGACCAAAGTGCTTAACAAAAAACAGTACTTAAAATGACAATAGGTTAAAAGCAAGAAAACACAACATAATAGCACAAATAAAACCAGAAATGTCACCACATATTTACGTACTAAAAGCTTGTTGGAATAAAAAAGTCTTAAGCTTCGATTTAAAAGGGCCAAGTTCAGTAATCTGACGCAGATCAAGTGGGAGCTTATTCCAGAGTCGAGATGCGGCTGCAGAAAAGGCACGGTCACCCCAGCGTTTATATTTAGTCCTTGGAACAGAGAGCAGGAGCTGGCTGTCTGACCTCAAAGATCTGGAGCGGGCGGGGAAACTTAGCATCTCAGTTATATAAGGAGGAGCAAGGCCATTCAGAGCTTTAAAAACAAATAATAAAAGTTTAAAATCTATTCTAAAACGGACAGGGAGCCAATGTAGTGAGAATAAAACAGGTGTGATGTGGTCCCATCTAGGAGTGTTGGTTAAAAGACGCGCTGCTGCATTCTGTACAAGCTGGAGGCGACTCAGTGATGACTGTGGTACACCGACACACAGAGCGTTACAATAATCGAGCCTAGAACTGATAAAAGCATGAACAGCTTTCTCCAGGTCGCGACAATTTAAAAAGGGTTTGACCTTTTTTAAAAGGCGTAAATAAAAGAATCCCGACCGGACAACAGAGGCAATATGTTTGTCAAAGTGTAAAGCCTTATCAAAGGTCACCCCAAGGTTTTTCACACAGTCACTGAAGTTAATGTCCAAATTTCCCAGGCCAGTTGCATCTTTGTCACCAAATGAAATCCATTTTGTTTTACTGTCATTTAAAAACAGGAAGTTCTTGTTTAGCCAATGTTTGATTGCAGAGATGCAGTCAAAGAGAGAAAGCATTGGGTTATTGGATCCTGGCCTTAATGGTAAATAGATCTGCAAATCATCTGCATAAAAATGAAAGTTGACATTGTGTAGTCTTATAATAGATCCAAGTGGCAACATGTATAATGAAAAGAGCAAAGGACCCAAAATGGAACCCTGGGGCACCCCACACAGAA